>NW_016107333.1:13805799-13862592 GCF_001604975.1 Cebus imitator | reverse complement strand
TTTTTGTATTTTTAGTAGAGACAGGGTTTCACTATTTTGGCCAGGCTGGTCTTAAACTCCTGGCCTCAGGTGATCCACCTGCCTTGGCCTCCCAAAGTGCTGAGATTACAGGCATGAGCCACCACGCTTGGCCAGGTGTGATCTTTTGAAGGGGTCATGCAACAAGGTCAAGGTGTCACCAGGGGAAGGCTGATTTGGCTGGTGGCCCATGGATAGCATCACTTTGGTGACAGTCTGGGCCCTAGATTACCGGTTCAGAAAGTTGATTGGACCCGTACCTCTGAGCATAGCCACTTGGCTTGGACCTCACCACACAAGGCCTCATATTTATCTCTGAAGTCATCTCCAAATGGTCATGTTCATGTAGTTACAGAGATTGCCTGGCATGATTGAAAGTAGAAGGCAAGTTGGGTTTGGTGGTTCATTGCCTGTAATCGCAGCATTTTGGGATGCTGAGGCTTGCTTGAGCCCAGGAGATCAGGACCAGCCTGGGAGCATAGCCAGACACGTCTCTACAAAAAGCAAAAAACTAGCAGGGCATGGTGGTGCATGCCTATGAGTGTCTGGGAGGATCACTTCAGCTTGGGATCTCAAGGCTGCAGTGAGCTGTGATCAAGCCACAAAAAAATAATAAAATAAATAAATTTAAACAAGACAGTGATAATAGAAGACTTTCATTACACATCTTTAAACTTACATCCCATTCTCCAGTCACACTGCTTGAAATGCCCTAATATTTTTGTAGGTCCTGTAATTATATTGTCACTAGCACAATAATATGACATTGCATTTTGTATGTTAAATGCATCCGTTGGTTCAAGAGAAACACTGAAAATACATCACAAATTTTATAACCATCTTTTAGCACTTGTTCAATTTTTAATATATACCAAACACGGTAGAGACCTGAGCCTTTCTCAACTTAAGAGGACCCACCAGGGAAGACCAGATTTTTGGTGACAGTTTTCTTAGAACATCTGCAAGTGAATTCACTTTGGAGAGAAAGCAGAACATTTCTTTCTCAAAGAGACTGAAATGCCTGCGGCTCCTGTCCTGTTCAGAGGACCCTCCAAGGTAACCAGGAAGCCCAACCTAACATTGGAGAGTTTGTTGCTTCATGATTGACATGATTTGGCTGTGTCCCTACCGAAATCTCACCTTGAACTATAGCTCTCATAATTCCCACATGTTGTGGGAGGAAACTGGTGGGAGATAATTGAATCACAGTGGCAATTTCACCCATACTGTTCTCATGGTAGTGAATAAGTCTCACGAGATCTGATGGTCTTATAAGGGGAAACCCCTTTCACTTGGCTCTCATTCTCTCTTGCCTGCCACCATGTAAGATGTGCCTTCCGCCTTCTGCCATGATTGTGAGGCCTCTCCAGCCACGTGGAACTGTGAGTCCATGAAACCTCTTTTTCTTTATCAATTACCCAGTCTCAGGTGTGTCTTTATCAGCAGTGTGAAAATGGACTAATACAATGATCAACAACAAAAGTGCCCTGTGGTGAGCATCTTAAGGGCTGTTTCTTTCAGATCGTGATGAGGCTTAATGAACCAACTGGTCCTGCCCCATCAGAGAGGGTCCTCTCTGAAAACCAGAAAGCTCCCACCCCCCATTCTGCTGGACAATTAAGCCAATGACGGCCTTTCTCCTTGTGCATCCTTCCTGACTATGCCTGTTCTGTCCAAATGTTCTTTCTTCAGACATTAAACTCCAGTCAAGTAGCTGTTCCAGGAGACATAGATGGCATCTGTTTTTTTCCTATCACATACAGACTCAATTTGTTTAATTTCATTTTCAGAGAGAAAACTTGCTTTTAAGCCCCAGGTTGAACCTCCCTGGAGGCTCCACTCACAACCAACATGACTTGGTACAAAATAGACACTACGCCTGACCTTGAGTTTACCAAACTAACATGGAAACAAGAAATCTGCCCCACACATATAATTTGGAGCAGCGTGGTATGGTGAAGAGAAGCACAGATTCATTATTCTAGGCTCTTGTTCAAACCCTGCCATGTGATTTTGGGAAAAACACTTCACCTACTGTCTTGAAAACAGTAGGACCGAGGTGAGGAGTGATTCAGTAAATCTCTCATGACTGGAGCCCATTCACTCATTCATTCATGTATTCACCAGATATTGTCTTAGCATTTACTATGTGTAAGGGACTGTGCCACAGGCAAGATTAGTAGACATGAGTCTTGCCTTCAAGGAACTTCCAGTCTATAGCATTCAGATATAAAATTTCATGATTCGAAATATGATGGGCTGGGCATGGTGGCTCACGCATGTAATGCCAGCATTTTGGGAGGCCGAGATGGGCAGATCACCTGAGGCCAGGAGTTTGACACCAGCCTGGCCAACATGGCAAAACCCCATCTCTACTAAAAGCACAAAAATTAGCCAGGTGTAATCCCAGTTTGTAATCCCAGCTACTTGGGAGGCTGAGGCAGGAGAATTGCTTGAACCGGGAGGTGGAGGTTGTAGTGAGCCAAAATTGTGCCATTGCACTCCAGCCTGGGTGACAGAACAAGATTCCATCTAAAAAAAAATGATGCTAAACAGAAAATATATTAGCACAGGGGTGGGACGATCATCTCAGGGAGGCAGTGAGCTCCATCGGGAAGGGTCAGATGGTCTTAGGTTCAAATCTGGCTCTTTGGTCTCTAGCAAGTTCCTTGATCCTTTCTAGTCTCCGCTCCTTGTCCATAAAACAAGGAGCATAAAAGATTTACTTTGGAGTGTTGAGGGGAGTAGAGCTGAATCATATCCCACATGTAGCTGGTATTCAATAAACCATCTTCTCAATTTCACTCTCAACCCTCAACATCTGTCTTCTATCCAAGCAGCTGGTTGGTCTTTTTAAAAAGGTAAAGCTGTCCTGTCACTTAGAATCCTCATGTGTCCATTCAAATACATAGCAGGGAGGGCATATGCCTCCCCTATCCTTCTCAAATAAGTTTGTCCTTGTCCAGGGTCTTTGAGTTCTTCTGTTCTTGAAAAGTGATTGGTTCCTCACCAGTCAGGGCTCAGTTCAAATGTCACGTCTGCAGAGTCCTTTCCTCAGCATACATTCCTCAGCCCAGTTACCTCTATCCCATCCCCCTGTTTACTTATCATAACACCAGCCTCTGCTTATCTTACTTGTCTCCTTGTGTGTTGCTGCCTCACCTTCCTCCAGAAGCGATACTCTCCACGGGTTCATTCCTTGTCTCTCCTCTTCTGCCAAAAGCTGAGGCAGAGCCTGGCAAATAATAGGGGCTTGATAATTTTTTTTTTTTTTTTTTTTTTTTGAGATGGAGTCTTGCTTTGTCACCCAGGCTGGAGTGCAGTGGCACACTCTTGGCTCACTATAGCCTCTACCTCCTGAGTTCCAGTGATTCTCCTGCCTCAGCCTCCCAAGTAGCTGGGATTACAGGCACGTGCCACCACGCCTGGCTAACTTCTCATATTTTTAGTAGAAACAGGGTTTCACCGTGTTGGCCAGGCTGGTCTCGAACTCCTGACCTCAAGAGATCCGCCTGCCTTGGCATCCCAAAGTGCTGGGATTACAGGCATGAGCCACTGCACTTGGCCAATAAATATTTTTTGAATGTATATTCTTGTTGTTATTATTACTACTATCATTTGGTGGTTAGAATTTATCTGAGGAGATTCCTCAGGTTATATCTGTACCTTGAACCCAAAGAGAAAACTAGTTCCATGCCTGAAATACAAAGCTGGGAAGGAATAGTAGGAAGAAGGAGGGTGTGAGCCCTGGAAGAAGTCTTTTTTTTTTCTTTGAGACAGGGTCTTGCTCTGTTGCCCAGGCTGGAGTGCAATGGTGTGATTATGGCTTGCTGCAGCCTTAACTTCCAAGGCTCAAGTGATCCTCCTACCTCACCCTCCCAAGCAGCTGGGACTATATTGGGCTAATTAAAAAAATTTTTTTTGTAGACAGGAGATTTTACTATGTTTTCCAGGTTGATCTTAGACTCTTGGACTCAAGCAATCCTCCTGCCTCAGCCTTCCAAAGGGCTAAGATAACAGATGTAAGCCCATGCCTGGCGTGATGGAATTGAATCTTTTAATGCAATAGAAAGAGCTCCAGGCCAGGCATGGTGGCTCATGCCTATAATCTCAGCACATTGGCAGGCTGAGATGGGCGGATCATCTGAGGCCAGGAGTTTGAGACCAGCCTAGCCAACATGGTGAGACTCTGTCTCTACTAAAAATGCAAAAATAGGCTGGGAGCAGTGGCATGCACCTGTAGTCCCAGCTACTTGGGAGGCTAAGGTAGGAGAATCACTTGAACCTGGGAGGCAGAGGCTGCAATGAGCTGAGATTGTGCCACTGCAATCCAGGCTTGGTGTGAAGTGTGAGACTCCATCTAAAAAAAAAAAGAAAGAAAGAAAAACAAAAAGAGCTCCAGATTTGGAGTGAATAGATCTGAATTCTGGGCCTAATTTCACAAGCTACCTCTATTCTTTAACTTCTCAGAACTTCGTTTTTTCATACATATATATTTTTAAAAAGATTGGACTCACTTGGCCTTAAAAAGTTCCCTCAGATCTGAAATTCTGTGCCTTAAGAATGAGCCACCTCTGAGGAAGCCCAGAAGTGTGCATGTGAGTTCCTGAGCTACAGGAAAGCTTAGAAGGGAGCAGTGGCTTTGCCCTTCTCTGAGCAAAACTACTCAGATCCTTGACACCCATTCATTCCAAGCCAGACCTTCCCCTCACCACATCGTTTCTCGGGCTCATAGCAGCTGCTCAGAGGTATTGACTAAATGAACAAATGAACATCCCCTGGAACCAGCAGAGAGTGGAAACTGAAAACTCAGTGACTCAGCAGGAAGGACCACTGAGTCACGCAAGCCACTTCTTGTTTTCTCAGTGTACTCCAAGCCAAGTCCTGACAGGGTAGGAAGGTAGCATAGCTCTAGCTCTAATAAGTCCACAACAACAGCACGGCAAAGAGAAAGCCTTCAAAGTCAAAGTTGGAGGTACGAAGGGAGGAAACGAAACAGTCACTTAACCTTTGTTCCAGTTCTCTGCAGCAAAACTTAATACCCAACCAAAAGATCATATAGCCTAATTCCTTTTTAAGAGTAATAAAATCAGTTTCTAGAAGGCCAGATATAAAAAGGGCTGTATCAGCTACCTATTCCTATGTAACAAACCACCACTGAATTAGTTAAAGCAGAAACCATATTATTTGCTCACAACTCTATGGGTCTGCAATTTGGTTGAGCTCAGCTAAGCGGTTCTTCTGCTGGTCTTATAGGAATCACACATGTGACTATGGTCATCTGGTGACTCAGGGGTTGGATGGTCTCAGATGGTCTCACTCACATGTTTGGTGGCTGGTCCTGGCTATTGGCCGAGCCTCTCTTTCCACATTATCTTTCATCTTCAAGGAAGCTAGTTTAGGCTTGTTCACATGGGTACAGCACCATTGCAGGAATGACAGTGGAAGCCGCAAGATCTCGTAATGCTCAAACTCAAACATAATGTTACTTCTACTGCAAACTATAGGTCAAAGCAAGTTATAAGGCTAGCCCAGATTCAAAGAGAGAGGAAACAGATTCTACTTCTTAATAGGAGGAAAAGCAAAACTATGTAGCAAAGGGAGCAAATATGCAGGGATGGGAGAAGTTGTGGTCCTCTTTGTAGTCAACCTGCTGCTGAGACCCTGATGCTCATGCAGTCCTCTCATTCTTTTTTTTTTTTTTCTTTTGACACAGGGTTTTACTCTGCCCTCTAGGCCAGAGTGCCCTGGCATGAACATGACTTTTTGCAGCCTTGATCTTCTAGGCTCAAGAAGTCCCCCCATCTCATTTGCCCCCAAGTATCTCGGACTACAGGTGCAAGCCACTACACCTGGCTAATTTTTGTATTTTTTGTAGAGATGGAGTTTTGCCATGTTGGCCAGGATGTTCTTGAACTCCCAGGCTCAAGTAATCCACCTGCCTCAGCCTTCTAAAGTGCCAGGATTACCAGTGTGAGCCACCACACCTGTCCAGTCCTATCATTCTTGAAATGAGGAGACTGATACATAAATAAGTTAAATACCTTAGTCAAGTTCATAGAGTTAGTGGCACATCCAGAATGGGAACCTATGCTTCCTGCTTGTCAGTCTAATGTTTTCACACCTTAAAGGAACTTTTCTACCTGAAGCCTTTCTTCTGTACCCAAACCTAGTGACAGAGCCAGTCTTTTGAGCCACTCCACTTCTCAGAGCCATTCTTTAGATTAGCTGGCTGATACAGATTTAGGAACAGAATACCAAAGCCCTATTTCCAAGGCTGGCCACAGCTGCCTTAGTTCTATGAATCTCCCTCATAGGAAAGGAGATTTCATTTCATCTTCTGGCCCCTTGGGAGTCTATTAGGCTCCCAGGCCATAGCTAGAAAGGACAGCCAAATGTCCTTTTGCTTTCAAAAGCCATTTCATAAAATAGTGCTTTGTATATGAAGAAATGTTCAATATCACTAATCATCAGAGAAATGCAAATCAAAACTATGATGAGATACCATGACACCCCTGTTAAAATGGCTTTTGTTGGCCAGTCATGCTGGCTCATGCCTGTGATCCCAACACTTTGGAAGGTTGAGGCAGGAGGATCCCTTGAGCTCAGGAGTTGGAGACCAGCCTGGGCAACATGGTGAGACTCTGTTTCTACAAAAAAATAAAGAATTAGCCAGGCATGGTGGAGGGGAAAAGAAACTTACACTACATGTCTGTAGTCCCATCTACTTGGGAGGCTGAGGTGGGAGGATCACTTGAGCCAAGGAGGTCAAGATCAGCTTGAGCAAACATGGTAAGACCACATCTCTACAAAAAATTTAAAAAAATAAAATTAAAAAATGGCTTCTATCAAAAACCCAGGCAATAATGGATGTTGGTGAGGATGTGGAAAAAGGGGGCCGCTTATATACTGCTGGTGGAAATTTAAATTATTAGTACAGTTATTATGGAGAACTGAATGGAGATTCCTCAAAAAAACTAAAAATAGAACTATCATATGATCCAGCACTTCCACTACTGGGTATATATATCTAAAAGAAAGGAAATCAATATATGAAGAGATCTATGCACTCTTGTGTTTATTGCAGCACTATTCACAATAGCCAAAATAGGGAATCAACCTAAGTGCTCGCCAGCAGATGAATGTATAAAGAAAGTGTGGGCTGGGTGCGGTGGCTCATGCCTGTAATCCCTGCACTTTGGGAGGCCAAGATGGGCGGATCGCCTGAAGTCAGCAGATCGAGACCAGCCTGACCAACATGGTGGAACCTCATCTCTACTAAAAATACAAAAAGTAGCCGGACGTGGTTGTGGGTGCCTGTAATCTCAGCTACAGAGAATCACCTGAACCGGAGGCGGAGGTTGCAGTGAGCCGAGATGGTGCCACTGCACTCTAGCCTGGGCAACAGAGTGAGACTCTGTCCACCACCCCCACCAAAAAAAAAAAAAGAAAGAAAAGAAAATGTAATACATATACATATTGGAATATTATTCTGCTATAAAAAAGAATGAAATCCTGTCATTTGCAGCAACACAGATGGACTGGAGGTCACTGCATTAAGTGAAATAAGCCAAGCACAGAAAGACAAATATCACACTTTTTAGTGTGGGAGCTAAAAAAGCAAATCTCATGAAAACAGAGAGTAGATTGGTGGTTACTGGAGGCCAGGAAGGGCTGGGTGAGGGGAGATGAAGAGAAGTTCATTAATGGATACAACTGTATGATTTATAGTATTAGATATTAATGGATCAGTAGGGTAACTATAGTTTCTAATAATCTATTGTATATTTCAAAATAGCTAGAAAAGGGCTGGGCACAGTGGCTCTCGCCTGTACTTCCAGCACTTTGGAAGGCGGGTAGATCATCTGAGGCCAAGAGTTCGAGATCAAAATAGCTAGAAAAGAATTTGAACGTTTGTAGCATAAAGAATGGGCAAGTATTTAAGGTGATGGAGAGCTCAAGTATGTCGATTTGGTTTTTACAAATTATATGCATGTATTCAATTATCACATGTACCCCAAAACTATGTACATCTATTATAAATCAATTAAAAATAGTGCTTTGTAGTGGTCATTTTTAAGGGAATACATCTCTAGTATATCTTGGAAGGGTAGTTAAAAAATCTATTAGATACAATACAATTATAAAGAATTAGCTCACCAGGTGGGGCATAGTGGCTCATGCCTGTAATCTTAGCATTTTGGCAGCCCAAGGTGGGCAGATAACTTGAGCTCAGAAGTTCGAGACCAACCTGGGCAACATGACGAAACCCCGTCACCACAAAAAAATACAAAAAAATTAGCCAAGCGTGATGGCGCATGCTTCTAGTCCCAGCTACTCAGGAGGCTGTTGCAGGAGAATCACTTGAGCCTGGAAGGCAGAGGTTGCAATTAGCTGAGATCACGCCATTGCACTCCAGCCTGGGAGACAGAGTGAGACCCTGTCTCAGAACAAAACAAAGCAAGCAAAAACAACCAAATCAAATTAGTTCACCAGAACAACTTCTGAAAGTAAAGGCTAGAGGGAATCATATGAATTATCAAGCATTTCTTGAGCTCAAACTACATCCAGACAGTGGGCTAGGCATTTATATATATTAGCTAAATTAATTTGCATAACAACCTTGTGACATAGTTTTACGGCTTTCACCATTCCTAAAATTAGTCTCTCAAGCATCAGGTTTGTGTCAAATTGCCAAATCCAAGGTTTCACAACTTTTTGTTTTTTTCAACTCTCTCCATCATTTGAGTATACGTATTCATTCAATCATCCATATGTCCGTTCTACTAAGTGACAAGACCTGGTTTAGGTATAGGAGATATAGCAATAAACAAGTCAGAAACATTTCTTGTGCTCGTGGACCTTATTTCTCGTCTAGTGGGTTGGACATTGAATAAGTGTCAGCCATAGGATGGGGTCATGAATAGGGAGGTGGAGAAGCCCTCAGAGAAGGTGTCTCTTGGATTCTGGGAATCGAAACTCTCCAAATTTTAGTTCCTATTTCTCTGACCACTCCTTTGCTGATTCCTTTTCCTCCATGTGCCCTTTAAATCCTGGCATTCACCATGGGCTTGTCCTCTGTCTTCTTTCCTCTCCACCTGTTGGTGATCTCAGCCAGCTCTGCTTCAGCCATGCGTGGCTCAGCTCATGCTTTGAATCTTGTCTTCTTCCTTTCTGGTTTAATATTTTAATATGCTTTTCCTGGGAGCTTTCCCAAGCTTCATGGCTTCAACACCTGCTGAGGATCCCGAAACTTACTCCCTAGTCTACATTTCCAGTTCCCTATAGGATGCTGTCATCAACCTATGCAGAATCACACCTTGGCCATTCAAACCTCCTTGCTGATATTTTTAGTTCTGCATCATTTACCCTAGCCCTTTCAGCCTGCTAAAATCCTGTTCAGCTTCAGGACGCAGCGCGCAGGCCGGTTCCTCCAAAGTCTGCCCACCCTCTTCAGGTGGAGCCCGTCCCTTCCTCTTCTGAACCCCTCTGTGTATTTCCCCCTGGCTACTTCCATACTTAATTGCCTTAAAGATGAATTCGCTTTTCTGTGTCTGTCTCCTTGTGTGCTCCCTGAGACTGCATGCTCCCTGAGGGCAGGGATGAAGCTTGTTCATCTTGAAATGTTTGATGTTTTGCACAACAGTAAATGCCCCAGTTGATGGTTTATTGCATTGTTGAACAAAATTTGGATCTAGGAACTGTTATCAACTACCCAGTCAAAAGTAGAACGTTTTGTTCCAACTATAACACTTCTTTTAGAGTTCCTTTTAGGGTTAGTCAACTGCTCTTGTGTCGGTCATGAGATTGCAGGCAAATTTTATGGGCAACCCACTCCCCACCCCTCCCCCACATTTTATTTGTCTTTTATCCACCAACAGCCCCAGTGCCAATCACATAATGGAAGTGTTTGTAGTCCAGACTCATTCCCATTACCTTGGCTTCTCCTTGGTAAGAGGTCATTCATTCATCCGTTCATGTACTTATCTAACAAGTACTAACTGAATTCCTCTTTGTGTCAGGAATTGTTCAAGGGAAAGTCCCTGCCCTCAAGGAATTTAAATTCTAGTAATGGACACGGACAATAAACAATCAAGTAAATAAGAAAGAAAATACTAGATTGATACAAGCTATGAAAGGCATCAACAGGGTGGTAAGACAGAATGAGAATGGGAAGGTGCCACTTTAGCTAACATTGTTCAGGGTCAGCCTCCCTGAAGGAGTTTGGACTGAGACCTGAGTGGAGAAGGAACTGGCTCTAGGCCAGGCGTGGTGGCTCATGCTTCTAATCCTAGCACTCGGAGAGGCCGACGTGATAGGATCGCTTGAGCCCAGGAGGTTAAGACTGAAGTGAGCTGCGACCGTACCACCACATTCCAGCCTGGGTGACAGAGTGAGCCCCCGGAAATGGGTTCTAGAAGGTCCCGAAGAGATTCCAGGGAAAAAAAACAGGCACATTGGAGATATCAAAGGAGCATAATGTGCATTTGCATGGAACGAGCAAGTGGGGCGAGCTGACACCAGGGAGGTAAGCAGAACCAGCCGTGGAGGCTTAGAGGCATGTAAGGACTTTTAATTTTATTAAAAGCAAAATGGGAGCCATTAAAAGATTTTGTGCAGAGGAGAGACATGATCTGATTTATTTTGTAAAAATAGCTCTTTAAAAAGAATGTAGAATGGGGCTGGGCTTGTGGCTCATGGCTATAATCTCAGCACTTTGGGAGGCTGAGGCGGGTGTATCAGGAGGTCAGGAGTTCAAGACCAGCCTGGCCAATGTGGTGAAACCCCATCTCTACTAAAAATAGAAAAATTAGCGGAGGATGTTGGTGGGTGCCTGTAATCCCAGCTACTAAGGAGGCTGAGGCAGGAGAATCACTTGAACCCGGGAGGTGGAGGTTGCAGTGAGCCAAGATCATGCCACTGCACTCCAGCCTGGGTGACAGGGTAAGACACCGTCTCAAAAAAAAAAAAAAAAAATGTAGAGTGGACAGAGTGGGAGCAGAAAGACCAGTTAAAAGATTGTACAGTAGCCTAAGCAAGTGTGCTCTGCTACCATTCTGAACCATCAGTCTGGCCAGGAAAGTTCTCAGTGATGCCACCGCATCCCTGGTGCCCATGAGAAATCCAGATGCCAAGAGCAAGGGACACCAGGGTTGGCTAAGGACCCTTGGTCCTCTTGTCTCTATCTGCATAATCTCTCATGTTCTGATTCAGCCCTACAGGAGGGACAGCCCTGGTTCTTTTTTTTTTTGAGGCAGAGTCTTGCTCTGTTGACCAGGCTAGAGGGCAGTGGCGTGATCTCTGCTCACTGCAACCTCCGCCTCCTGGGTTCAAGTGATTCTCCTCCCTCAGCCTTCTGAGTAGTTGGGATTACAAGTGCCTACCACCACACCCAGCTAATTTTTGTATTTTGGTAGAGATGGGGTTTCACCATGTTGGCCAGGCTGGTCTCTAACTCCTGACCTCAAGTGATTGGCCCACCTTGGCCTCCCAAAGTGCTAGGATTACAGGCGTGAGCCACCGCGCTCGGACTGGGACAGCCCTGCTTCTGAGCCAGCCCTCCAGAGGGTTGGAGAGATTGGCAGGATATGGGAATGCCTGAGAGCCAGGAGGTCTGTAGGATCTGGTAGGTGTGGGCAGCAGCGGCAGCAGTCTATGCTCTCAGCAGCTTCCTGAGCTGCAGTGCCCACTCCCTGGCTCTAGGCCCGTTGCCTCTGTCTTTACTTATTCTCAGAAGATCACTGATTGCTAAAGCACACTGTTTGTTTTAGTTTGTTGTTTCTTTCCCCTGGAAAATAGAGGAGCATTTTAAAGCGATTAAACTGAGTTGAGTGAACTAGAAGCTTAAGAAGAGCTAAAGCGGGGTGCAGTGGCTCACGCCTGTAATCCCAGCACTTTGGGAGACCCAGGTGGGTGGATCACCTGAGGTTGGGAGTTCAAGACCAGCCTGACCAACGTGGAGAAATTCTGTCTCTACTAAAAATACAAAATTAGCTGGGCATGGTGGTGCATGCCATGCCTGTAATCCCAGCTATTTGGGAGGCTGAGGCAGGAGAATCGCTTGAACCTGGGAGGCGGAGGTTGCAGTGAGCCAAGATTGTGCCACTGCACTCCAGCCTAGGCAACAAGAGTGAAACTCCCTCTCAAAAAAAAAAAAAAAAAAAGAGCTAAAAAGGCACTTGGCATTGGCCCCTTGTCTCCTGCAAGCCCTCACCGGTCCTTCCTGGCCCTCCAGCTCAGCAAACCTCCTCCTTTCTCCCCAGTGGGGCAGCCTACTTCCTCCTGGGCCCTTGCTGTGTGCTCCCCTGCCTATCTAGCCCTCCAGCATGTCTCTGCTCTAATGTCACTTCTGTCTAGAGGCTGTCCCTGAGGGCAGCCTGCCAGTCTATGTTATGTGCCCTGATTAAATGCATTCAAAGCACAAGGGACTTTTTCTTCAGAGGGCTCATGGTAATTATAAGCACATACTTACCAGCAGGGTGTGGACATATACACAGTAGAGCTCAGGGTTTTTTTAAAAAAGGTCATTTACATTTTTTATTTTTATAACTGGTCTCATCTGCTCCCACTCCTGCTGTTAGTGGAGGGGAAAAGAAACTTACACTTACCAGTGAAAGGTAACAGCCTCTTCCGGCTTAAAACAATCTGTTTCCCCCAAATAAACAGTTAATTGAAAGTTGAACCGATCAGGATTGCTTCCCTTTCTCTAAAGCATGCTTTCCTTGCCTGTTCTCTTTAATACTGGGTCGGGTTACAGGGAGGGGTGGGTCAGAGGCCTTCAGGGTGTTGGGTGGGGTCCAGGGGGGCTACCATGGGCTGAGACCCCCTCACGGGGGCCACCATTGCATTAACACCTGGGCTGTGGGAGCCCAGCTCCATCCTCCAACCCTTGGCCATGTCTGTGCTTGCTGTGACCAGCTCACATCCCCTGCCCACCAGCTCACAAGCCTGCATTCTCATCTGTCTTGGGAGTATGTCTTGGAGAACTTCAATGTCCCATACAGGCCACATACATGTCAACAGGAAATGGGGAGCAATCAAAGGCCACTTTCCCTGAAAACATGCCTACCACCACCATTTTGCCTCTGCTGTGGCTCACCTCACAGCTCATGGATGAAATGCTTGACAACTTCCTCTGAGTTCCAAGCAGAAAGCAAAGCTCTGCCCTTCTCAGAGCCAGCTTCCTCTCCACCCCCTGGGCCATTCAACATCCCTGCTCTGATGTTTGCTCAGGGTGAAGGGGCTTGAAAGCAAAGATGCTCTTCTTCCTCTCACTCTGTCTTCCTCCCCTGGCCCCTTCCCTTCCTGGCTGGTGGGACTGACTCTGTGGCATGGTCTCTGTTGACTCACACTATGGTCTAGGTAGCGTGAAGCTGTGCGGTAAAAGCAAACCACTGCCCTTCCTGACACCCATCACTTTTTCTTCATCCACTCCCCCACCAAACCTGCCTTTTAAGATTATTGTTTCATGGATTTATCAGTTATAGAGATGGGCTCTTGCTTTGTTGCCCAGGTTGGTCTCGAACTCCTGGACTCAAGCTATCCTCCTGCCTTGGCCTCCCAAAACTCTGGGATTACTGTAGGTATGAGCCACCATAGCCAGCCTATCTTATGGATTTAAAAATGGGTATGAACCTCAAAGCTGAGCAATGACCTCTTTCTTCTGCTTGGCATCTACTCACTCTGTATCCACCCATAGGTAGGGACTACATGCTTGTTAGGAAATAAAAACCATCTTTGCTTAATGTTTAAAAAAATAACTTCCTGTGAAGTAATTTGTCTGATTCTTTGCATAAGGTCTAGCTGTACATCTCTTTTGCTCAGCACCATATACTTTGTGACTAACCCAGCTAGTCCTGAGTATCTGGGACTGGAGGCACACGCCACCACACCTGGCTAATTATTTTATTTTTTGTAGAGACAGGGTCTCTGTTGCCCAGGCTGGTCTCAAACTCCTGGCCTCAAGCAATTCTCCCAAAGTGCTAGGATCACAGGCATAAACCACTGCTCCCAGCCTATTTCATTTTCAGCATGGATAAAAGTTCATTATTTGAGAGATTTTATTTTGGAGCAGAAATAATATTTGGATAATGGTTAAAAAAGTGAATGTTACTATTTTGGATCAAAAATAAGAAATGTGGCTGGGCATGGTGGCTCACACTTGTAATCCTAGCACTTTGAGAGGCCAAGGTGGGCAGGTCACTGGAGATCAGGAGTTTGAGATCAGCCTGGCCAACATGGGGCAACCCCGTCTCTATTAAAATACAAAAATCAGCTGGGTGTGGTGTCAGGTGCCTGTAATCCCAGCTACTGGGGAGGCTGAAGCTGGAGAATTGCTTGAACCCAGGAGGTACAGGTTGCAGTGAGCAGAGATGGCACCACTGCTCTCCAGCCTAGGCAACAAAGTGAGACTCCATTTCAAAAAGCAAACAAACAAACAAAAGATATGAGTATAAAACAATATAAATGTCTTTTTCTAAGTGGCTCATAAATTGGCTTTGAGGATTAGCCCACACAGGATTTGGGACAAAGAATTCTAAAATCTTTTTTGTAGGAGCGTCATGGGAGAAGGAACAGGTCTTCCAAGGAAACAGTTAGACAGTGATGGCCGTCATCTGAATGCAAAGTTTCCAGTAAACGAGTTTTAAAGACAATAATGTTGTTTTATAGTAATATTTTATACAATATTGGACTTTTACAGGAAACTATATGTAATTGTAGTGAATTTCACTGAATAACTTAATTATTTGATTGTTTTGTACTCATGTAGAAGTTTTAGGTCTTACATGATTGGGGTTGTTGGCATCAAAGATTTTCTTCCCAATTGGTACAGGTATTGATCAACTTACGACCTATGCAACTTATGACAATTCGACTTTACGACCGCAATCACTAGCCAGGACTGCTCCGCATCTGGCAGCGCAAACATTGCCCAGTTGGGCGTACGACAGTGCGGACCAGCTTCCAGCAGCACTACCATCTCCGCGTGCACCATTTCAACTGTACATATAGCCTACTCAACTTAGGACCAAATCGTGTTACGACTGGTCTGCCGGTCCCAATCGTGGTCGTAAATTGAGCACTAGCTGTATAAGATTTCTCCAATAGTTACCTTGAATTCGCCCGTTGTTGCTTTCTCCTCTCACTGCCCTCCTTTAACCTGACACTTACCGACAATTCACAAGAGAAGTGAGCCCTTTGCCTGCTTCTAGACTTCCTGTACATGTTTTATCAGAGCAACAATGATAACTGTTCACCCTCACCTTAAAATAAGTTCAGATGGGCTCAGGCCTAGGTTAATAAGCTTCTAACTTTGACTCTAAATGAAACCTGTCTTTAAGAAGAGGGTAGCTGAGGAATCACACGTGTCCACAGGGGCCAGGCAAGTCACCTAAATGAGCGGAGAGAGCTGGCTGTAAGAAAAGCAACAGGTGGCCAGGCACAGTGGCTTAGGTCTGTAATCCTAGCACTTTGGGAGGCTGAGGTGAGCAGGTTGCCTGAGCTCAGGAGTTTGAGACCAGCCTGGGCAACACAGTGAAACCCCGTCTCTACTAAAATACAAAAGAAATTAGCTGGGTATAGAGGCTTACACCTGTAGTCTCAGCTACTCAGGAGGCTGGGGCAGGAGAATTGCTTGAACTTGGGAGGCAGAGGTTGCAGTGAGCCAAGACTGTACTATTGCACTCCAGCCTGGGTGACAGAGCAAGACTCTGTCTCTACAAAATAAATAAATAAATAAATAAATAAATAAATAAATAAATAAAAGTAAAGCAACAGTTGAGAAGCCCTAGCATCCAGGTGGAAGCTTGGATCTGAGTGGTCCGCTGGGCTGTTTTAGAGACCCCTGCTTAGAGGCCTGCTGGTCTCTGCATGTGGCAGGCCTAATTCCACAGGTGGAGGCCATGCCCCTACTGGGTCCTGTGAGAAATGGAGCTTGGAGAGCCAGGGGCATCCCTGACCTGGTTCATCATCCTTAGCAGTACTCCCTGGCTCGCCCAAGCTCCATCTGCTACTCAGCCTTGGATTAGAAGGGCCCTGGCTGCCTCCCTTTCATGGGAGTTGAGAACCTCCTGAAGTCTATGCTGGACTTTGGGCTCAGGTCAGCTTGAGACTCAGACTTATTTCTTTGGGAATGAAGCAGAACCTAAAATGCTGGCTTCCAGAGATCAGGGGCTTGTCTATCACCGTAATCAGGACCGAGCCAGCTGGCAAGCTGTGGTGGTGACTAAAATGTCAAAATGCACCAAGTGACTCCAGAGTTAACACCTGACACAGGGCCCAGCAACCTCTCCAAAGTCCTCCTGAAACCCTGAAAAATAACACTGATGGGTTAGGGCCAAAGCCTTGCTGTCACATGTGTTGAATGAAAACCACTCCTGATTGTCCTTCAAATGTAATCCAGTGCCTGACACCTTCTAGAAATGAGTGAATACATGAATGAATGAATGTGAGGCTGGAGGCAACAGCTGTTCAATACGTGTGTGTTGCGTGAGTGAGTTCTCCAGCTCCTGTTTTCTGAAAATGCAGGCATTCCTTACATACAGTGGACCATTCAGAACCCTTCTTAAATAGTATTTAAACTGGTTTGAGAACTCAAGGTCGCCGTCTTACTTGTACCTGGGCTTTTATATAACGTGCTTTAATCACCTGTCTGGCAGCTGTCAGAAAGCTTTCTGTTGTAACACATCCAGAGAAAAAGTCCTATTTTGCTTTACATACTTGAGTGAAAAATTGGTCCCTGGCTGAACATAATGGAAGTCATTTGTTCTGGAAAAAGCAATTCAGAAAAAGATATCCCCTGAAAAGCTAGCACGGTCCACTCAGAACTCCCTTTCCTGACGGGCTGTGGAAGATCCTTAGACTTAAGAGCTATTTTGAGGGGGGCAGGGGTGCTTTAATTTCTCATAACGGCAAGTGTCTAGGAAATCTATTAACTATAACTGTTTACACCTGAAATGTGTGATTGGTCCCATCTGAGAAGTAACGGATGCTCCTTTTGGTGCCTGGCAGTCCCCATTAGAGCGAGTGTGGAAGTGGCTTCTGTGTTCCCTAGCCAGAACGTGAGGGCTTTTAGTCAGGAGGAAGAGTGGAGAGAACTTCTTACATTTCAGAGTTTGCTCTTGAGAAAGCGGTTTCCCTCAAGCCCCTCTCCCTGCAAACAGGGAATCTGATAACACTTTTCTATAATTTTTTTTTTTTGATCATCCATCTCTATAGCCTAAGGCAAAAAGGAACCACTTGGTTTAGAACACAAGGCGGAGGCCTAAGGCGGGGAGAGTCCCCAAAGCTGCTCCCTGGTTTCATCTAGGCCCTCTTCTTTCGGATTTAGTGATGGAATTCTCCCTGTTAGAGCCGTGGTTTTCATAACGCTAAAACCAGAGCTTGTGTGGCCTCAGGGTGGGCAGCAGAGATTCCTGTGGCAGCTTCTTCTGAGCCCTGGTGGGTGGGAGGATAGACAGCAAGAGGGGTGGAGGGGAAAACTCAGCCCTCACTAGTGACCTGGGGGAGATGAGGATACAATTCTCTCATCCCTTATGGGTGAGTTTCTCAAAGCTCATCTGGCTGAAACTGGGGAGCTGAACCAAACCCCTGCCTTGTGGGAAGCAGTGATTTAGCCACTTTCAGCTTGTGTTCAAACCCTCCTAAAAGGGAGCCGCCCTGTCCCACACGGGACTTCAGGGAAGCTCGTGTCCTCCCCAGAAGTGACAAATGGAAAAGACAGAACAGTCTCCGGCCAGGCCAGGATACAGTCTCTGGAAAGAGGTTGTTTTTGTCTCCATTGCCATAGAAAACACATCCTTTTAACTTAATAAGTAGGGAAACAGCATAATCACACGCACTAGAGGTTACCAAGGTGAACAGAATCCAAGATTAAAATCTGCCAGCCCAGGGGTGCAGGGAGCATGGAAGGCCCGGAGAGGAAATCTAGTTTGCTGTTGGTAAATTTTTTTGGATGCTGTTTATGTTTGAACTTTTCTCTGTTTTCCTGTAGAAACTTCCGTACCCTCTTCCTGTGTCCCTACAAAGGCCTGGACAATGCAGTCCCAGCCCTGCTGCAGAACACGGCCAGGCCCCACCTTCCTCCTTCCTGCAGGGATATCCTCTCCTATAGAAGAGGTAAGAATGTACGGTTCATGTGAAAATGTGATTATATTCCTTATCTCAGTCATTTCGTGATTTGCTGTTTTGCGACAAAAATTCAGCCTGGCCACATTCACAATAGAGGTGGCCCCGGTTCCTAGTTTTGGCTTGTGCTGTTTTCTCAGCTGAAGAGGGCAACCGGCTGTTAAAAAAGCTGCCTGTTTTCCAGGATCTTATCAGGAGTTCATGTCTAAGGCCAGAAAGAGAAGGGAGGGCTCCATTTTTTTCCTCTCTCCTCATTGTTTCCAACTGAATTGGCAGGAAATGGGAGTCCTCCACCTGTCCCTCTTGGGAGCAAAATTGATTTGATTCCATTTTTCAGATGTATCCGCTACCACCAGAAGTTGGGGACATTTCCGCTCACCCCAAAACGAATTCGTTCCTGCATTGACACAAATGACATCTTTC
The DNA here is from genome assembly GCF_001604975.1 of Cebus imitator. Taxonomy (NCBI): domain Eukaryota; kingdom Metazoa; phylum Chordata; class Mammalia; order Primates; family Cebidae; genus Cebus; species Cebus imitator. The sequence goes on along the minus strand of NW_016107333.1, from coordinate 13,844,025 downwards.
AGAACTGCAAACAAATCACGTTTCAATGGAGATCTTTGGAACGGGGGATCGGTGTCAGTTGCCCCACAGAGTCTCAGGTTTGCTTTCTCTTCTCATTCACCCTTCTGCGAAGTGCCTTTTGGGGCTGTGGGGCTTGAGTGACTCCCACAAGTTTGTGTGCATGGGGGTGTGTGTTTGTGTGTAGTGTGTGTAGTTTGTGTGTACCATCGACGGCGTGGACACTCAGAGAACTGAAGTCCTTCGTGCAGAGTCTCACATACATCCAAACAATTCCCCTTCACAGCTGCCTTAAAGCACATGTCTCAGGCAGGGTAATATAGATCCAGACAGGAGCTCAGTCTATTTCTCAAGACTCACAGTATGTTTGTGGTTGACCTAGTATTTTCCACTCAACCCAGTTCAGCCAATTCAGCCAATTTTAACAAAAATCAGGGTCTGTCTAGATGCTTTCATTTCATCTAAAAGCAACCCCAGATGATTCTATTTTGAGGGGATCAGTCATTTTACTATCTAGAGAAAAAGCTTAAACATAGGAATTATATAAACCACAGTATTCCATAAACAGAAGGACCTTCCTACTCAATGTCAACACCTCATCTTGGAGCTTAGACTCACAAACTGGGCAGTTACTAGACGGAGTCCTGAAACAATCCATTTCTAACTCTACCCTCAGAAATAGCATTTTGATTCCACCCTAGTGGGGTCCTGGTTTTCCCAGGTCATATTTTTCTCAATCCAGCATCCTGACTAAGATAAAAGAGGGCATGCTCCTGCCCTGTCTTGTTTAGGAACTCCAGCTCCTCACACCCACTGCAACCATGGTGGCTGCCTGTGGCTCTTCTGCTGTGTGAGGATATTTGCAGACAGGGCAAAAAGTCCCAGACTCCTTCCTCCCTGTGGTTCCTAGGGGACCCATGAGGTATCTGTGCCCCCAGACCTCCCCGCTTCTTGCCTCCTGGGCTGCATTTGATGGGAACCACTTGTCTCTGCCGCACTCATGCTCATCCTTTGGGTACCCAACTGACGTTCTAAATACAGAAGTCAGTAGATGGGCCAAAATCCACGTAAATAGAGTGTTTCCATGTAAGTGAGACAACCAACTTAAAATCAGCCTCTCAGAAATTAGATCTGTGGGAGAAAACTATTTTAATATCCTTGTATTGCATGAACCAACGCTTTCCTTTAACCCAATGTTTCCTCTCTCTCCTTGGTGCTTGCCCAGGTCCCTACTCCCTTTGAAGCAGTTGGGCTCTTCTGCACCGACTGCCTCAGAGAAAGGATGTCACAATGGAAAACAGAACTGGGAAAAGACTTCCTGACTTTTGAGTTTCAAAAGCTTAGTTCATTAGAGAAATGGAAAAGACTCAGAAAAGATTAAACACTGGGCAGAAATATTATGAGTGAGAACAAAACTGCTTACCAGCCCTCCCACCTGAGTTTCAAGGATTGCGGCTATCCAATGGGGAGGGGAACAGATGGGGACTGGGGTGAGAGGGTAAGATCTGGAGAAAATCCAGGGGCATGAGCAGACCCAGCACGCATGGACAACCCAGTGTCTACTCACAGGAGCCTGTGCATCACCTGCACCTCGGGGCTGGTTGTCTTGACTTTTGGCATCCAGTGAGGACTTCCTAGCATGGCTGTTGGCATTTTCTCACTGACCATTTAGCAGGAATAACAACTGTCTTTGCCCCCCAAATCTGGCTATGTTTCAGTTGAGAAGACTTACTCCATGCGGTCAACCCAATATGCAATATCTCATGGTGCTTACAAGCCCCCAAGAAGGAGGATGGGGTCCTTGGGAGCCTGGGAAGGTAGTGCCATGGAAGGAAAAGTTTCTGAATCTGCATCTGAGGGCAAATGAAACCAGCTCAAGATTTTCCTGAAACAATAACAATGGTTAAGCCCTGCTCTCACACCAAATCCTCCTTATTATATGATCCTCTGGCCTTCTAAAGAGTGTTACATTGCTCTTCCATGTTGAAAAACTTTGAACTATTTCCCATAGAGCTAGTCCAATGGTCCATTTTGGGTGATTCTACTCTGTGTTGCATTTCTGTTCTCTGACCTAACCTTGACCTTGACCTTGATCTTGGGTACTTGCTTGGTTTTCTAGGTTCTCACAGCCCTCCACATAAACGATGCCTTTCCAGCTCCCAGGCCAGGCATGTAGCAGCCTTTTTCTCCCCTTCTTTGCTGGGGTGTCAGTCTCAATATCTCAGCCACCCTATTTATCAAGGGCACACCATAAGCACCAGAAGGAGGAGAGGTGTTTTTTTCTGGCCTGGGATGGGTCAAAGTATTATATTAATGGGACTAGGTTGGGCCCGTGACTGGCTGGGATCCATTCTCATCAACATGGAATCCCTTCCTTACTTTCTTTCCTCCTGTGACTGGTATGGTTAGACCATCCTGGGGACAAACTCACCCTTCTCTTCACTAGAGAAAGGGTGGTGGGGGAAAAATCACTTCTGCAGTCTAGAGGTAAGACTCAGAGGCCCACAGGAACAGGCTTGGAGGACAAGTGCCCATAGCTGAGACTTTAAAGCAGAGAAGAAAGAGGGCAAGGAAACCAGATCAGTCTCCATTGCTAACATCCTCTGGGTATGTCAACACTGAGAAGATGAAAATGGAGCATGAAGTGGAAATATCACTTCCGGCTTATGTTACGTACTTTGGCACAGTGTTAATTTCCATCCTTGCACCTTCACAGAGAACTAATTAACATTATACAGTCTCCTACAGGCCCCAGATGAAAGTTATTATAAAAGTGCAGAAACGATCATCATCACAGACCCTAACTTGGTAAGAAATTCCTTTCAGCCTGAAGTGAGTAATCATTATCTTCGAAGGTCTAGGAGTGTTGTCAGTGTGTGTTTCAAAGGTTACCACTACCTGGGGGGAAGAAATGCACCATGAAGGGAGATTTTTCGTGTTGAAATTATAAAAGTATTTAGAGTTGGAAAAAAAAAAAAGACACAAACGTCAAGATATTATGAGTGACAATGAAATCAGACTAGTTAGCAGGAACAAAGCAGGCCCTCAACCAGATGACAGCAGGACTGATTTTTATGTAAGTTTTTCAGGTCAGGTCTATTAGAGGAACAGCTGGGCCCATGAGGTTTCATTGTGGTGCTATTTCTCTATGTTGAATACTGGCCAAAATTAATGGGGCATGGGTTAGGGCTGGAATTTTTTTTTTTTTTTTTTTTTTGGGAGACGGAGTCTTGCTCTGTTGCCAGGCTGGAGTGCAGTGGCGTGATCTTGGCTCACTGCAATCTTCCAGAGATTCTTCTGCCTCAGCCTCCTGAGTAGCTGGGACTACAGGTGTGTGCCACCATGCCCAGCTAATTTTTGTATTTTTAGTAGAGACAGGGTTTCACCACATTGGCCAGATGGTCTCGATCTCTTGACCTCGTAATCTGCCCGCCTCAGCCTCCCAAAGTGCTGGGATTACAGGCATGAGCCACTGCGCCTGGCCAAAATTTTTTATTAAAATACAGAGGCTTTTGTGGTAAATTATGGTAGCTAGGGGTTTAAGGTTGAGGGGAGGGGAGGAGAAGGTCCTGGAACATTTCTTCTACCAATTGCCCTGGCAGTTATCTTTGGAATCTCAATGCTTGGCTTCTAATCCCAGGTGAACTTGGAGCAAGTGATTTAACCTTTTTGTGCTTTACTGTCCTCATTGTCAAATGAAAATAGTGAAAACGCCTACCTTATAGGGCTGGTGTGAGGATAGGCGAGTTCATATATGGAAAACACTGTCATGTAGAAAGTGCCGCTAAAGTGTTTACCATCAGTATTATTATGGTCACCTGGGTTATTGTATTATGCCCTGGGAAACTTCTTGACTAGGAAATCTGTTAGAGCCTGAATGCACTTTACATGAGTCCCAAAGAAGGTCTAAGGACACAAGGAAAAGAAAATTGAGAAGAAGTAGGAGAGTAAAGCTTCTCTGAAGATTTTCTTGGACAGGTTTTCACTGTTTTCGAAAGCTTTTTCACACTATTCTGCCACATTCTACCCTACCCGTAACGCTTATCAAAATGACCTGACCCACTGAACCAGGCTGTTTCCGAGCATATCCAAGCCCTGCCTTTGGCCCGACATTTGGAAGCAACCCTGGCTACATCATTTGGCCCTTGTCTCTCTTAGTCGCTGTGGGGTTTTCTCAGCATATTTTAGATGATGGAAAGGAGATGGGAGTGGTGCTGTTTCCCAGTGATTTTCAGCTCCCATTCTTTTGGCACATGATGGGGCCACACTTCTCACCCCCTTTGGGGGGTTGGTTGGGGTTAAGTGGCTAGTTCTGGCCAATGGGTTGTGAAAGCCAGCGAAGTGTGTCAGTTGCAGGCTCAAGCATTTCATGGCCGACGCAGTTGGAGATGGCAACTGTTCCACCAGCTGCACTCCTCGGTGGCTTTCATAATTGGATGGCATCTGTGGTATGACTCTTTATGTTACTAAATATATTTTATATTCATAAAACTTCTGGAAGGATATTCACTAAACCCATAGCAGTCGCTCTGTCTATGGGGGTAAGATTGCCGGGGTGCAGTGAGGAATGCTTCCACTTTTTAGTGTCTTGCTGAACTTCTCATAAGAAGCATTTACTGGCCAGGTATGGTGGCTCACTCCTGTAATCCCAGCACTTTGGGAGGCTGAGGCGGGTGGATCGCCTGAGGTCAGGAGTTCGAAACCAGCCTGGCCAACGTGGCAAAACCCTGTCTCTACTAAAAATACAAAAATTAGCCAGACGTGTTGGTGTGTGCCTGTAATCCCAGCTACTCGGGAGGCTAAGGCAGGAGAATCACTTGAACCTGGGGGCCAGAGGTTGCAGTGAGCTGAGATCGAGCCATTGCACTCCAATCTGTCCAAAAACAGTGAAACTCCATCTCAAAAAAAAAAAGAAAGAAAAAATAAAGCAGCAGCATTCATTCATTATCTCTGTGATAATAGTAGTAATGGCTATTGTTCATTACGCATTTACGAAATGCCAAGGATACCACTAAGTTCATGTGATAATCTTCACAACGTAACATCAGGAAGAAAGTGTTTTTTAAAATTTGTCCCAAGTCATAGAGCTATGAAATGTCAGACTTGGGATTTGAACCCAGGTAGTTTAGCTACATGATGCATGCTCTTAGTCACTGCACTACAATCAAAATAAATAATAATGGTTTCTTAAAGCCTGTTCTTCCTTCAACGTACAGTTCAATGGTCACTTTTGTGATGCCATTTCTGATCACACCATGCATTCAAGAAACACTCACTAAATACCTATTATGGGCAAAAGGCCTGCTTACAAAAAGTATGCAAGTCAAATAAATTACCATCTTTGTCATGCAAGAGCTTACAGTCTAGCAGGGGACAATAAAGCCACCTCCAAAACTAGAACGAGAAGTGCTATACACAGCAACAAAGCCCTGTGTGGGTTCAGAGAAAAGAAAAGGCACTTCCAACTTCAGGAAGCAGAATTGAGCCTTGAAGGCAAAAAGAGGATCAGGAAAAGAAGATCATTCCGTTGCCTGCAGTGAAGGGGAGGAGCAGACAGCTGCTGAGGTGGAGTCGGGAGGGCTTGACAACAGACTCCATGAAAAAATGTTGCTTAGACCAGTCTTAGGACCAGAAGAGCAACTTAATGATAAGAGCCAATGTTGATAAAGGGCCAGACAGGGTGCTAAGTATACGTTTATATTTAGCTTAATTAGCTAGGTATAAAATATAGCTTGTATGTGTATATAAAATATATGTGTGTATAAAATATATAAGCTATACATATAAAATCTAGTTAATACAGACTAATACATTTCATCCTCCCTGCAACCCTCAGGGGAGGGAACTGGTACTTCCCTAATGTTACAGAGAGCGGAAAGAACTGCCTGATTGGGCCGCACAGTTGGGTCTCATACACAAGCAGCTGGCTCCAAAGTCTGCCCTTAGACCACTTAGCTACACTCTCTTTTATTGGAGGCATGGTCTCTAGTGCCACTGCATGGGGTGGCTTGGGAAAGAGAGAGCCCAGAGAGGCAGGAGAGCTGGTTAGGAGATTATTGAATACATCAGGCCACCATTCCCTCCCACAGCATTTTGTCCAAAGGGCTCCTGGCCCTTCATACTGTTGTTAGCTTTTCACATTGCATGCCCATCTCTTTCCTCAAGTAGATGGGTAGCAACCCAAAGCAGGAAGGAGCCCTAGAATATGTGTAATGACACATCACACATACACTCATACACCCCACATAAAGAAGTTTGGATTAATAGTTTCCAATAATTGATAGTTTCTGTTCTGATTCCAGGGGCAGATTGTTTTATATATTTTTGAGATGGAGTCTTGCTCTATTGTCCAAGCAGGAGTGCAGTGATGTGATCTCGGCTCACTGCAGCCTCCACCTCCCAGGTTCAAGCAATTCTCCTGCCTCAGCCTCCCAATAGCTGGGATTACAGGTGTGTGCCAACATGCCTGGCTAATTTTTGTATTTTTAGTAGAGACAGGGTTTCACCATGTTGGCCAGGCTGGTCTTGAACTCCTGACCTCAGGTGATCTGCCCTCCCAAAGTGCTAGGATTATAGGTGTGAGCCACCGCTCCCAGCCGAAGAGCAGATTTTGATAATAATTACAGTAACCAACTACAATGTATGGTGCCTTACAGTTCTACACTTTCCTACAGAGAGCCATTCTAATTTTGACTTTTAGGACAACCTCCTGGCGGGAAAGAGGAAGGATTACTTTTTACAGAAGAGAAAAGAGATTAGGTGAGGTGAAGGGACCTGCCCAAAGTCACACAGTGCCTGAACACTAGAATCTGGGCTGAAACCTAGGTCTCTAATTCCAGGTCCAGTGCTCTTTTCAAAGCCAAAGAAAAATTCAGATTCCCTCTGACAGTGGTCTCCTAAAAGCATACCCTAACCTTCATGCCAAACTTTGCTTCTGAGAACCTCAGGGTTTCAGAAATTTCATTCATCATTTCAGTCATTAAAGTGGGTGGGCAGATAGGCCTGACCATGCTTTTAAGTTGGCTAAACTTCAGCACAACTGACTGGCATTCTCAGTGCTGGAGTGCAGACCTTGACGGGAGCCCACCACCACCCACCACGTCCCTTCACGCAGGAGTTCCCTACACCTCCCATTTTAAGGTTGCTTTCATTCCCCTGCCCTTGTGTTCATCCATAAACATTTTGATGTGGGCTAGGTATGAAGTCACACACTGATTCACTTCCACTTCAGAGAAACTAATTATGAATGAACTCACCCCAGGGATGTCAAAACCCTACAATCATTGACAGTTCTCTACTGATTTTTGCAGGAAACCTTTCTGGACATGATGGTATGAAAATACTGCCTGTGAACATGTCCAGCCAGTGTCAGGCATGTCTAGTCACTCAAAAACCACTTCATTTTTTTTTTTTTTGAGACAGAGTCTAGCTCTGTTGCCCAGGCTGGAGTGCAGTGGCATGATCTTGGCTCACTGCCACCTCTGCCTCCCAGAGAACCACTCATTTCTAAAACTGCCTGAGCTGGGCTCTGTTGTAGGTGCTGGGAATAGAGCAGTGAACAACACAGGTGAGGTTCCTGTTCTCAAGGATCCTAGTTAGGGGAGATGGAGAATGAATGAGTAAACAGACAAGAAGATGTATTGGGTCCCGAAAAGTGCTATGGATGTAAGGTCTTTCAGGCTGATTTGACGGTACCATGGACACCATGGCAACCCGTGACCCACACATACACCTCTGGATGGCCTCCTGGAATTAGAAAATCTGAAGTAACTGGAAGACCATGTAAAAAAGGAAGAATGATCAACCCCTGTGGCACCTAATTAACTTGAGACGTTCTCTATTGTTCCTTATTCCTGCCTCAATTGATAAGGCCATTGGACTTTGTAACCGACCTTGGTCAACTTTGTGACTCCAGACCCTAGGACCTCCTCCCAGCTTGCCAAAACCGCCCTAAACTGTAACTTCTATAACTTTCCACTGCCTACCCCAAACCTGTAAAACCAACTCCTATCCCACTGCCCTCCACTGACTCTCTTTTTGAACTCAGCCCACCCGCACCCACTGAGTAAACAGCTGTGTTGCTTACACAAAGCCTGTTTTGGGGGGGGGGGGTCTCTTCATTCAGAGTGTGCATTTTAACAATGGAGGAAGTAAAACTGGTGGCATGACGCAAAGTGACTGTGGAGTGACTTTAGATGCAACAGTCAAGGAAGGTCTCAATGAGGAGGTGTCTTTTAAGGGCCAGTCATCCAAAGGGCTGCAGGAATGTCACTTGCGCAATGGTGCACAAGGTCTTAGCCCGTAAAGGACTGAAAGGATGTGGATGTGAGTGGAATTTGGGCAAGAGAGAGAAGGACTAAGACAGAATTCTCCAAAGGAGATCGATCGCCAGATCACAGAAGGTCTTCATAGGCTGAAGAAAGGAGGGTGGGTTATATTCAAGGGAAATCAATGGGGTGGGTAAGGTAGTGTGGCTTGATCTCACTTGCATTTGTAAAAGCTGACTTCGGCTGCTGAGTGGAGAGTAAAGTGTAAGGGAGTATGTCTCGGTCAGCTCTGCTGGGGATCACAAAATGCCATCTACTGGAGGGCTTAAACCACAGATATTTATTTCTCACAGTTCTGGAGCTGGGCAGTCCAGGACCAGAGTGCTAGCAGAGTTTGTTCTTGGTGAGGGCTTTCTTTCTGGCCGGCAGTCAAGTGTCATCATGCTGTGTGCTCAGCAGGACCTCCTTGTATGTACACATGTGGAGGGAGAGCTCTGGTTTCTCTTCTTTTTTTTTTTTTTCTTTTTTGTATTTTTAGTAGAGACGGTGTTTCTCCACGTTGGTCAGGCTGGTCTCGAACTCCTGACCTCAGGTGAACTGCCTGCCTTGGCCTCCCAAAGGGCTGGGATTACAGGCATGAGCCACTGCACCTGGCATTTTTAAAAACTGAGATGGAGTTTTGCTCTTGTCACCCAGATAGAGTATGGTGGCGCAATTTCGGCTTATTGCAACCTCAACCTCCCAGGTTTAAGAGATTCTCCTGCCTCAGCCTCCAGTGGCTGGGACTACTGGTGTCCACCATCATGCCTGGATAATTTTGTATTTTTAGTAGAGATGGGGTTTCATTCACCATGTTGGTCAGGTTGGTCTCAAACTCCTGACCTCAAGTGATCTGCCCACCTCAGCCTCCCAAAGTGCTGCGATTACAGATGTGAGCCGCTGCGGCCAGCCCCTCTGTTTCTTCTTTTAAGGACACCCATCTCATGATCTCATCTAAGCCTCCTCACCTCCCAAAGGCCCCTCGTCCTGATGCCATCACATTAGGGGTTAGGGTTGCAACACAGAGACACAAACGTTCAGCCCATGGCAGGGCGGGTGAGGACTGAGAGGAGGCTGCTGCAGAAGTCTAGGTGATGGATGATAGAGGCTGGTCCAGGCTGAGTGGAACTGAAGGGAGAGACGAGGGCAGATTCAGGTTGTCATTTGGAGTTGGTGTCCGCAGGACAGGCCAGGATAAATGTCTCCATGTGTGTTTCTGTTTCTTCCTTTCCTCCGTTCCTCCCTTGCTACATTTCATTTGTGGAGGTTTAGCATTAGGTATTTCTTAGGTAATCTACACCTCTCTCTCTCTTTTTTTTAGACAAGGTGTCGTTCTGTCACCCAGGCTGGAATGCTGTGTCATGATCACTGCTCACTGTAGCCTTGAGCCCCTGGGCTCAAGCAAACCTCCAGCCTCAGCCTCTCGAGTAGCTGGGACTAGAGGCACATGCCACCACACCCAGCTAATTTATTTTATTTTTTATAGAAAGAGGGGCCTCAAGTGATCCTCCTGCCTTCGCCTCCCAAAGTGCTGGTATTACAGACGTAAGCCACGGCATTCGGCCTTACATCTTTTTCTTTAAATGCACCCAATCATAATTACATCCAAAACCAGAATGATTCAGGTCAGTTCCACAAAACTTTGTTGAGAAGAGAATGTGTAATGTGGGAAATGCCCAACCTCACGTCAGACGCTCTTTCCATGCATTTCAATTCAACAATGGGCTTTGATTGGTGGCTATGAGCCCGGCACTGTGATTGGTTCTGGCAGTTCAGATGAAAACGCAGCCCTAGTCCTCAACCATCTCACAGTGCACTAGAAAAAGACAGGCAAGGTGACAAAACACAATACAGGGAGACAAGTGAAACACACAAAATATGTAAGAGAGAGGGCACTGGAGAAAGCTACCTGGAGCAGGTGCCTGCTGGCCTGGGTGTTAGGGGAGGGAGAGTTCCCTGGTGGACGAGGAGAGAAGGGCATCTCAAGCAGGTGGAACAGCACAGGTAGATATATGGAGGAGTGAAAGTTTGTTTTGTTTGTTTTTGTTTTTGTTTTGAGACAGAGTCTCGCTCTGTTGCCCAGGCTGGAGTACAGTGGCGTGATCTCGGCTCCCTGCAACCTCCCTATCCTGGATTCAAGCAATTTTCTCGCCCTAGCCTCCCGGGTAGCTGGGACTACAGGCGTGTACCACCATGCAGGGCTAATTTTTGTATTTTTAGTAGAGACGGGGTTTCACCGTGTTGGCCAAGATGGTCTCCATCTCCTGACCTCGTGATCCACTGGCCTTGGCCACCCAAAGTGCTGGGATTACAGACAGTGAGCCACTGTGCTTGGCTGAAACAGCATGGTTTGAGGGACCACAGGCCACTCGGTATTGCTGCAGCAAATGTTACAAGGGAGGAGGGAGAGACTGCCACTGTAGGAAGGATGTGGATCATAATGGGCCTCGTTAACTATGATGAGGAGCTTGTGCTCCATCTCATCAGGGACGGGGACACTCAGCAAAGGGCTTCAAACAGGGAGAGACCAGCAGATTTCATCCAACCTCACACGCTCAGCAAGCATGCCTTTAAAATCCACAGACACACATTACTGGGGAATACCTGTGAAGGTGTGTACATGGGAGACGTTAAAAACATGCGGATCCAAGGAAATGATATAATTTGGAAAGGGCAGAGAATGAGGACAGGAAAAATTACAGTGGCCCGAGGAGGGACTCTCAGCCCCTTTCCAGCCTCTAGGGAAAGTTCGGCATGGGAAGGCAGCCCATGTGTTATGTCTGCAGGCGTCTCAGGCAGGCGAGCCCCGCTCCTGCACAGAACGGGGTGATTCATGCTGACTGTAAAGATGAGAGGTGCCCATTTTCCAGGGGCTGCCATGCCAATTCCAGTTGCAGTGAGAAGGTGGCTGGGCCAAGGTACACATTTCCTGTGGGCACACCATTAAGGCATCTAGTAAAAAAATCCTAATTGTGCTCAAAGGACTTTCACAGAGCATGGCAGCTTGAACAGGGGCATGGAACCTGCAGTTCCCAGGCCTGTTTGAGTGGAGCCTTGCTGTGGCTGGGAGGATCTTCAGGGGGTGGTGGTCTGAAAGTCTGCACCAACGCAGATAAATAATGTTGATTTTAACTCTACTTTGATATAGCTCGCATATAAAACTTGGAAAAGGGAGCGCTGTGGACTGAAGTCTCAAGAGGGTGGCATTACTCTGTGATGTTTCTCCTGTCCAAAATGAATGAGGATATCAAGGTTTTGACTCGGGAAAATTCACGCAAGATTTCCAAAAGTTGTTGGGAAAAGTTCCAAAAATTCATGCAAGATTTCCAAAAGTTGTTAGCTTTTGACTTGCTTATAGAAACTGTAAGGGCGCAGCCTTGGTTTTTGTTGTAGATAGAGAAGCAAATCTGGGCCCAGGGCATGGCTAGGAAATGAAGTGGAAATTGTTATATTATTTGGAATTAGAATGTCCACTTATTCCCTATTGTCAGCTGCTGCAAAAATCTTATAACTGTCCTGTCCAATAGTCATATAAATAGCTGTGCTGTTATTTCAACTTTTATTTATTTTTTATTTTTCTTGAGATGAAGTCTTGCTCTGTCCTCAAGTCAGAGTGCAGTGGCGTGATCTTGGCTCACTGCAACCTCTGCCTCCTGGGTTCAAATAATTATCCTGCCTCAGCCTCCTGAGTAGGGGGGGATTACAGGCGTGCACCACCACACCTGGCTAATTTTTATATTTTTAGTAGAGACGGGGTTTCACCATATTGGTCATGCTGGTCTCAAACACCTGACCTCAAAGTGCTGGGATTACAGGCGTGAGCCACTGTGCCTGGCCTTATTTTTATTTATTTTTTTTAAATTTTTTAAGAGACAGAGTCTCACTCTGTCCCCCAGGCTGAAGTGCAATCGTGTGATCATAGTTCACTGCAACCTCAAAATCCTGGGCTCAAATGATCCTCCTATCTCAGTCTCCTGAGTAGCTGGAACTCACAGGTGTGCGCCTCCATGCCTGGCTAATTTAAGAAAAAGCTTTTTTGTACAGATGAACTCTTGCTTTGTTGCCCAGACTGGTCTCAAACTCCTGGCTTCAAGTGATCCTCCTGCTGCTGCCTCCCAAATTGCTGGAATTACAGGTGTGAGCCACTGTGCCTGGCCTAAGTTTAATGAATTAAAAGTAAATACAGGCCGGGCGCGGTGGCTCAAGCCTGTAATCCCAGCACTTTGGGAGGCCGAGGCGGGTGGATCACGAGGTCAAGAGATCGAGACCACCCTGGTCAGCACGGTGAAACCCCGTCTCTACTAAAAAAATACAAAAAATTAGCTGGGCATGGTGGTGCGTGCCTGTAATCCCAGCGACTCAGGAGACTGAGGCAGGAGAATTGCCTGAACCCAGGAGGCGGAGGTTGCGGTGAGCCGAGATCGCGCCATTGCACTCCAGCCTGGGAAACATGAGTGAAACTCCGTCTCAAAAAAAAAAAAAAAAAAAAAAAGTAAATACAATTTAGAATTTAGTCCCTTGATTGCATCAGCCACATTTCAAGTGCTCAATAGCCACATGTGGCTAATGGCTGCCTTGTTGGAGAGGACAGATAAAGAGCTTCCGCTGCATATCAGGAAGTTCTGTTGGACAGCGCTATTGAGCACACCAGCTGCTTGGTACCTTTTCCTCAGACCATAGACTCCAAGCGCTGCTTCCTATGCTGTTACAATGAGAGTAACAGTTGTTATGTTAATTGCCATGGGCTATGTTACTGAGCTCTCACGCTGCCTGGCATTGTGCTAAAGCCTTTCTGTGTCTGGCAGCTTGAGCCACTGAGAAGTTAATTTTCTCATTTCATTTTCCCTCTCCCAATCTCAAAATTCAAGACGTCTGTGGCCATCAGTCCCTGTGTAAGGCGAGGTTGGTGTTGCAGAGCCAAAAGCCAAAGGCGGCTGGGCGTGGTGGCTTACACCTGTAATCCCAGATCATAGAGAAATAGTGATGGGATTATATTTGGCTGAGGCTGCAAAGAAGATTGGTGATGGGTTATGGAAAGAGCAGCCGTCTTTTTCAAAATGATCATCAGCAGTACTCTGGGGGTGTGTCAACAACTCAGAAAGGATTCCTTTGACCAATTGGTGCTGTTTAAGAGGCTACTACTGGTCACGCACGATGGCTCATGCCTGTAATCCTAGCACTTTGGGAGGCCGAGGTGGGTGGATCATGAAGTCAGGAGTTCAAGACCAGCCCGGCCAAGAGGGTGAAACCCCATCTCTACTAAAAATACAAAAATTAGCTGGGTGTGGTGGCAAGCGCCTGTAATCCCAGCTACTCAGGGGACTGAGGCAGAGAAATCCTTGAATCTGGGGAGGTGGAGGCTGTGGTGAACCTAGGTGATCGCACCACTGCACTCCCCCCTGGGCAACAGAGCGTGTCTCCGTCTAAAAAAAAAAAAAAGTCAGCTGAAAACAACTTATCTGCCTCGTTGTTTATAAGAAAGCTAAACTCATGGATTGTGCTGGGTCTCAGGGTGGGATGGGGGAAAGCAGGAGAGAGAGAGAAAGGAGCAAATTCCTCGGGCTTAAAAGGGGGCAAGGGTCAGAACTTCCTTTTGGTAGTGGAGATAATATCTGGCTCATTCTTTTGCAGCTGGGCTCCTGGTGAGATTCCCAGAAGGGAATGTTTGTTGGTGCCCCCGGGGAGTCTGGGCCCAGACCACGCATTTCCAGCCCTTGTAGAGGATTATTTGTCCTAAGTGTGACACAGAAGGCCTGGAGTCACTGAGCTTTAAGGAGCCACCAGCTGGGCCACCACTAGCCCACATGGTGCCTTTGTGCTAATCAGAAAAAGGCACCCTTTTCCTTATTTAAATAATTTATTGTTAGGTTAGTATATTCCTGATATGGGCTAAATTGCATTTTCCCAAAATTCATATGACTGTGTTTGGAGATAGAGACTTTGAAGAGGTGATTAAGTTAAAGCAAGGCCAGGCATGGTGGCTCATGCCTGTAATCCCAGCACTTTGGAGGCCGAGATGGGTGGGTCCCTTGAGGCCAGGAGTTCAAGACCAGGCTGGCCAACCTAGAGAAACTACATCTCTGCTAAAAATACAAAAATTAGCCAGGTATAGTGGCACATACCTGTAATCCCAGCTACTTGGGAGGCTGAGGCAAGAGAATTGCTTGAACCCAGGGGGCAGAGGTTGCAGTGAGCCAAGATCACACCACTGCACTCCAGCCTGGGTGACAGAGCAAGACTCCATCTCAAAAAAAAAAAAAAAGTTAAAATAAGGCTGTTAGTATGGGCCCTAATCCAGTCTGACTGGTGTGCTTATCAGGGGAGGAAATTTGGATTCACAGGGGGGCATTGGGGACATGCATGCATGGAGGGATGACCTTGTGAAGACGCAGCAAAGAGGCGGCCATCTGGAAGCCCAGTGAAGAGGCCCCAGAGAAAAGCAACGCTGTTAGCGCCTTGATTTTGGCCTTCCAAAGCCCAGAACCTGTGAGAAAATAAATTTCTGAGGGCAGGATGCAGTAGTTCACGCCTGTAATCCCAGCAATTTGGGAGGCTGAGGTGGGCAGATCACAAGGTCCGGAGATTGAGACCATCCTGGCCAACATGGCGAACCCCCATCTCTACTAAAATACAAAAAAGTAGCCAGGGGTGGTGGCCTGCGCCTATAGTCCCAGCTACTCGGGAGGCTGAGGCGGGGGAATCACTTGAATCCGGGAGGCGGAGGTTGCAGTGAGCCGAGATTGCGCCACTGCACTCCAGCCTGGTGACACAGCAAGACTGTCTCCAAAAAACAGCAAATTAATTTCTGTTGTTTGAGCCACCCAATCTGTGGTGCTTTGTTGTAGCAGCCCAAGCAAACTAACATAATTACCGAACAATCGGAACAGCTCCCACGGGGCTCTCCAGAGCCTTTGCAGGGCACCAGTCCTCATTGCATGCTTTCCAGCCGAGATGCTTTTCTATTTGCAGGCAAAGCGTATGCCTGGACACGTGATACTGGTAGGTGAAGGGGCCCTGTCAGGTTTAGAGGGAGGGACACATGGGAATGAGGTCTCCAACAACTGTGAATGGGGAAAAAGGACATGACCGCTGGAGCAAGGTGGGCCAGGCATGGTCCTGTAACCTGCAAGTGTGTGCGCGCGTGTACTTAACTGAGTGTGCGCATAGTTGTGTGTACCTCGCTGCTCCAGGATGTGGGGTGAGAGGCCTGGAACCTCCACGCCCACCTGTACCCTCCCATCAACCCCAGTCTAGTTCTCTGCTGTGAATGGTGTCCCTGTAGAGGAAATGCTGCTATGTGGCGTGCAGCTAGACCTGCATATGGGCTTGGACCATGAGGAAATCGGTGGCGAGTTGCTGGAGGTAAAAGAGTACCGTTCCCGCTTCCAGCCAGACCCTAGACAAGAGAATGGGCTCAGTATTTCCCACCAATCCGGTGGAATGGGAAATTGGAGGCAAATTTAATTTTATTCAACAGAAGCAGATTACATGCCCCTTCTTGCACGCTGAAGTTTGTGAAATAAAATTCCTGCTTTATGTGTGATTCAGAAGCAGAGTCCCAGCAGGAAATTGATGGCATACTCAAATGGAGTGACTGGAGACGGATTAATGGGACCATTTGCAAAGCAAAGTGCAGAGTTAAGGCAAACCAGCAAGAGAAGAGGAGAAAACCGGAGCCAGCAACAGCTGAGGTGGTTCCTTCCCTGCACCCGAGTGATGGAGGACGGAACCAGAAGGACAAACAGGAAAATCCAGCACACCTCCTAAACATGCCTCAATTCATCTATTTTTCCAGCGGCCTTCCAGTAAGGCCCAATTATTATTCTCATTTGACAGCTACAGAAGCTTAGGCTTGGGGAGGAGTTTAAGTAATTTATCTCAGTAGATTTCAGAATGCAAGCTCTGTGAGGGCAGAGAGTGACCTTGTCTGTCTTGTATCCACTTATATTTCCAGTGCCTAGAAAAGTGCCTGGAACATACTAGGTGCCCCCTACATGTTTGTTGAATGACTGAATGAGTGAATCCCTCCAAGATCACACAGGGCTCACATGATAGCTCTGGATTTGAACCCAAATTGATGGCAAATCTCACAGGCCTAATGATCACATTCATGTTCCTAAACCAAGGCCTATAGGTCCCTGTAGGTCTAAGAGTTGGTCGAGGTAATTTTAAAATTTTGTGATTTTTGTGTATTCATTTAAATGATAGCCTTAAAAAGTTAATATTTGCATATGCTGGCTCACCTATGATCACCTATCCCATAAACAGGTACAGTGTGAGATTTTTAGGCCCAAGTCTCTGTTTGAATTCACTGTCCTGGTGGTACAAAGTGGTGCCACTGTAATTATCTGGAGCTAATGAGAAAGGAACACGGGTGGATTTAATTCCTAAGTGATTTATACATGATGTCCGTGAAAGCCAAATGACGTCATGGAACGCCATACAAACAAGAAAAGTTTGGGGTACCAGGGAGGACAGAGCATAGTTTCCCTGTGGTCCCTGTTAATGCAAACAACCATTTCTCACATCAGTGCTATTGTTCTGATTTGTACTTGTTATTCAACAGAAGCAGATTACATGCCCCTTCTTGCACGCTGAAGTTTGTGAAATAAAATTCCTGCTTTATGTGTGATTCAGTTTGTACCACTAGGTTTTTGTTTTTTAAATTCAGTTTGGTTTTATAGTTGCATAGGAGTTTAGGTATAATTTTATGCTTACGTACGTTTGGGCAACATATAATTAAAATCAACCCTTAAATGCTTTTTTTTTTCTTTAAAATATGCCCAGGCATGACTTAAGTGTAGGAAATGCTAATGTCATGCTATAAAACCAAGTAGAATATGAACTGCTTACAGCAGGACCCTAACGAGACAGCAGGACCCTAACATAATTAGGGGTATCTGGGGAGAAAAGGGAAATCTCGATCTTTTTCCCCTAAAGCTGGAAATAGTTATTATTTATTGAGTGATTACCAGTCACAGCACTGAGTTCTTTTTTTCTTCTTCTTTTTTTTGAGACTGAATCTCGCTCTGTTGCCCAGGCTGGAGTGCAGTGCTGCGATCTCAGCTCACTGCAACCTCTGCCTTCCAGGTTCAAGCGTTTCTCCTGCCTCAGCCTCCTGAGTAGCTAGGATTAGAGGTGTGTGCCACCACACTCAGCTAATTTTTGTATTTTTAGTAAAAACAGGGTTTCACCATGTTAGTTAAGCTGGTCTCTAACTCCTGACCTCAAGTGATCTGCCCGCCTCGGCCTCCCAAAGTGCTGGGATTACAGGAGTGAGCCACCATGCCTGGCCAGCACTGAGTTCTTTATCTGTGTTATCTCAAATCCTCCTAACTTTGCAATGTAAATATTATTTCCCCATTTCACAGAGGAGGAAGCTGAGGCTCATGGAGGTGTGTAACTTGTCTGACACATACAACTAGAAAATGGAGAACAAGGAATCAAGCCCAGCCCGTTTGTCCCTAGCAATGACATTCATCAGTCTTTCCTGATCTCAAAATAATCTTTAAGACTGTAGAAGGATGGCAAAACATTCTTGAAATGAATTCCATTTTGAAGTATGACTAGTTTCATTAAAATGAATAAAGGTTTGTAGTTTTTTTTTTTAAGTCCTCTACCTTCCAAGTCCATATTAATAGGTGACAAGCAGTATTCTGTCATCTGCAGTGACTATCAGGCTGTTAATACTGACAAAAGCATTTCCAAGTCCTGTGTGGATACTGTCTAAAACTTTCCTCAGCTTTGTATTGATCTGTGGACCATTTGTTATTAACTAGGGTGAAACTGATAGTTCGGCTTTAATTATATTAAACGTTGAGCATCTGGAACCTAGCATCTCTTCCCACTGAAAAGCATTCCTGCGTGAGCAGAGTATGGTATTTGCTGAGAGTCTCCTAGAGTCGCATGGCTGAAGCTTGGATGAAGGAGGACTGGTGGCTGTCAGCAGGGCATCACAGCGAGCTAGGGCTGCTCAGGTACTCTAGCTCCTTATGGAGCTTCACCAACTCAACAGTGGCTCATCCAGGCCAGCAGACAGCATTATGGGTCACCCTCGACCACGGAAGCAATTAAAGGCACAATCCCTTTAGGTATATGGAAAATTCAAGTATATCAACTCAAGTATACTTCACTTAGGAATATGATCCTCAACTTAGAGATGAGAAAGCTAAATCTCAAAAAGGCTAAAATGATTTGTAGAGGCTTTTTTTTTTTTTTTTTTTTAAATTGAGACCGAGTCTCACTCTGTCACCCAGGCTAGAGTGCAGTGGTGCAATCTTGGCTCACCGTAACCTTACCTCCAGGGTTCAAATTAAGAAGAATCAAGCGATTCCCCTGTCTCAGCCTCCCGAATAGCTGGGATATATATAATAGACACCATACCTAGCTAATTTTTGTATTGTTAGTAGAGACAGAATTTCACCATGTTGGCCAGGTTGGTCTCAAACTCCTGACCTCAAGTGATCTGCCCGCCTTGGCCTCCTGAAGTGCTGGGATTATAGATGGGAGCCACCATGCCTGACCAATTTGTAGAGGTTTTGAGTCCAAGTCTTTGGATCAACCCTAAGTGTAGTGCTCATTTTTATAATTCTATTGGCTTCAATCTGGGGGCTGTAGACTCCTCCGAGGCCATGGTGTGCTTGCAAAGGAATGTGTACCAGCATATGCTTGAATTATGAGAAATGTAAATTACATGAGGGTGGGGGTTTCCAGTTTTTTTAAGAGCTGGGGCTCTGGACCTAGATGGCTAGATTCAAATCTGAGCTCCATCATTTGCTAGCTGTATGACTTGGGGAAAGTACCTTAACCTCTCTGTGCCCTAATTTACTCACTTAGAAAACGTTTATACTGATATGTGATATATAATTTATATAAATATTAATGGCATCTACATTATAGAATTTATGAGTACTGTACATAAAAAACCCATAACATAATGTTTAATCCAATGAGTACATAAAATGGTCCCAATATCTATGACTAATTATTAGTGTTTACCACTGAATTTTTCAGCATACAGATTAGTGCCTGATACATAGTGTACCCTTCAAATATTAATATATTTTTCTTAATCTTTTTTACCAGAATCCAGAAGTCATTACGTAAATAAAGATTTTATCAGAGGATTGTAAAAAAAAAATATTGTGGAGAGGGATCCTTAAAACATTTTTACTTTAAGAAGAATTTATCATATTCAAAAGAAATCTCATCCTGGGACAATGACATCTATTTTTGAATTTATAATATTTCTAAAGGACTTCAAATATTGGGAAGAAAATTAATTTCAAATCACTTTTCCTTTTTTTATTTTTGAGACAGAGTCTTGCTCTGTCACCAGGCTGGAGTGCAATGGCATGATCTCAGCTCACGGTAACCTCTGCCTCCTGGGTTCAAGTGATTCTCCTGCTTCAGCCTCCCGAGCAGCTGGGACTATAGGAGTGCACCACCACGCCTGGCTAATTTTTTTTGTATTTTTAGTAGAGACAGGGTTTCTCCATATTGGCTAGGCTGGTCTCAAACTCCTCACCTTGTGATCCGCCCACCTCAGCTTCCCAAAGTGCTGGGATTACAAGTGTGAGCCACTGTGCCTGGCCCAAATCACTTTCACTTTAAAAACAATAAAAACACCAGTGGCTAGCACAATTGGATGGCACACAATAGACAAGAAATATTTGTTGTTGATGATGAATATAATATTTTGTGGCTGTTGTGGACATTAGCAAAGAAGAGAGGATCACCATTTCCAAAAAATAATTTCTGCAGAGCTGGCAAAAGAATCACAAGGGCTGGTCCCAACATGACTGCTACTTTGAATGTTTCTTACTGAGTGTCAATCCTTGTATTAGGAGAGGTAAGCTCTATCCTGAGAATGGAATTTTGGGGGATTATTTCCTCCTTTCCTAGATTCAAGAACTCTGTTTTCGTGTAGTAATTTAGGAATCAGGAGGGCGGAAATAGAAGTGGTTTTGTACCAGGCAAGAAGCACAAGGCTGGGTATGCAGTATACCTGCACACCCTGAGCAGCAATTTACACAGAAAGCTCTTCCATTTCAACTTTCATGATTCAGAAGAGATCAATGATCCTGGGTGCAAATTGCCAGCCAGCAGTTCTGATAGTCTAAGAGTGACTTTTCTAGCATCAAGCAATTTTAAGCCAGCTGTGGTGGCTCACATCTGTAGTCACGGCTACTAGGGAGGCTGAGGTGGGAGGATCACTTGAGCATAGGAGTTCAAGGCTGCAGTGAGCTATGATTGCACCATTTGCACTCAAGTTAGTCTGGAAAAAAGAAAAAAAAGAAAGAAATTTTGCTGCTTAGGAATTTTTGGTTTTGCAGTATGCTGTTTCTCCCTTTGCAACCAACTTTGCTTCCCTTTCTTATTAGACATTTCAACTTTAGTGAATTTACTTAGAAAATTACATTCTTAGAGTAACTGGAATTCCTCCTTCCCTCCCACACTGGGAATTTTTCCTGAGACAGGTTTCCACAAAAGTACTCCGTGTCTTTTTGACGTGACGACTGTTCACAAGCTACAATTGTTTGTTTTTAACTCGGAATTCATCTCCATTGAGTCAGGAACAAAATCAAGGCGACGGAGGCTTTAAAATTTAGACAGGAAGTTCTGCCCTTTTGACCTGGGAAGCTGAAAGGAAGGTGGGGAGGAAGGTGATAAAGAAAAATACCAGGGGGAGGTCGGATATGGGTACCTCTTATGCACAGTCCACATTTTCCCAACATTGTTTTTTAAAGGTAAAGCAGTCTTTCTAAAGACTATTGATGAACAAACACCAAGTGAGCCAGGAGACAGCCCACCACCACCGTCCGTCCAGCAGGCTCCTTTGCATACATCCCTTTTGCACAGATATAATGAAGGCAAGCAGTTTGAGAGAGGTGGGGGAAAGAAATCTTGAAAAGGGTTGTGCCCTCCCAACAGAGATGGACTTTGAACACTCAGTTCTGCCCTTTCCTTCTCTGGCTTCTCCCTCCCCACTTTCTTGTCTTTGTTCTTCTCTTCCTTGGTTACGTCTGCCTCTTGCCTATTTCTGGCCTGCTTTGACCTGCTCTCTCCTGCGGTCCTGGGGGCATCCTTCTTCTTTCTGCTCTGCCCTAGGTATCCCCCTGAATAATCAATTTCTCTTTATTTTACTTATTTATTTTAGACATGAACTCTTGCTCTATCACCCAGGCTGGAGTCTGGTGGCACGATCATAGCTCACTGCAGCTTGGAATCCTAGGTTCGAGTGATCCTCCCATCTCAGCCACCACACCCATCTAATTTGTAACTTTTTTTTTGTAGAGACAAGGTCTCCCTATGTTGCCCAGGCTGGTCTCACACTTCTGGCTTCAAGTGATCCTTCCATCTTGGCTTCCCAAAGCACCAGAATTACAGGTGGGAGCCACCACACCCAGATCAATGTCTTCTTTATTTAATCCGCTTTCATCTCATTTCTTTAATTTCTACCATTGGTTCTTTTTTTTTTTTTTTTTTTTAGACGGAGTTTCACTCTTGTTACCCATGCTGGAGTGCAGTGGCACGATCTCGGCTCACTGCAACCTCCGCCTCCTGGGTTCAAGCAATTCTCTTGCCTCAGCTTCCTGAGTAGCTGGGACTATAGGTGTGCGCCACCATGCCCAGCTAATTTTTGTATTTTTAGTAGAGACGGGGTTTCACCATGTTGACCAGGATGGTCTCGATCTCTTGACCTCGTGATTGAACTGCCTCGGCCTCCCAAAGTGCTGGGATTATAGGCGTGAGCCACTGCGCCCGGCCTACCATTGGATCTTAATGGGATTTTGAAAAACAGCCTCTCCTCCCTGTGTGTAGTATCAGAGGCTACTTGATAAATTGTACTGTAGGTCCAGGAGTTCCACACCTCAGTGAATGTTCCACTGCCAGCTGGGACTAAACTAGGCTAAAACTAAATCTGTCAGCCTGTCCAGATTCCTCTCACTCCCGCTATGACTTCTTCGGTCCCCTTTTGCCTCGTCGACTTGATCCCTAGACCAAGATCCAGCCTAGATCCCTCTCTCGTCTCCTTCCCCAAACCCCATTGATTGATATTAGTACAGTGTCTTTTTATTTGTCTTAACTTGAATGTTTTTTGAAGATAAAGATCTCCCTATTTTGCCCAGGCTGGGCTTGAACTCGTGCCTCCTCAGCCCCTCCAGTAGCTGGGACTACAGATGTGCACCACTCGAATTGTGGTAGTTTTTTTTTTGAGACAGAGTCTTGCTCTGTTGCCCAGGCTGGAGTGCAGTGGTGCAATTTAGGCTCACTGCAGCCTCCGCCTCCTGGGTTCAAGCAATTCTCCTGCCTCAGCTCCCTGGGTAGCTGGGACTGCAGGCGCATGCCATCATGCCCAGCTAATTTTTTGTGTGTATTTTTAGTAGAGACAGGGTTTCACCATGTTGACCAGGATGGTCTCGATCTCTTGACCTCGTGATCCACCCGCCTCGGCCTCCCAAAGTGTTGGGATTATAGACGTAAGCCGCCATGTCCAGCCACAGTTTTTAAAATGTTTTCCTTCCTCTCTCCTTCCATTGCCCTAGTTCAAGCCTTCATCATCCTCACCTGAACTGTTTTTATACATCCTAATCCTGCTCTGGTACCTTCCGCTGCTTCCCTTTCCCATCACATTAGGTTCTCTAAAGCACAGATATGATCGCATCACTTCACTTGCTTAACAACCTTTAATGGTTCCTGGCTCCCTGGCTCCTAAGGGCAAGTTCACATCCTACAACAAGACATTCAAAGCTTTTCACCACCTGGTTCAAATCTACCTTTTCATCCCCATCTCCCACCATATGCTAGACCATCTCCCACCATGCATTGAATAAAAAAATGGTTTGGTTTGTCTTAATGTTTTGTCCCATGCTTGTAGTAGCTGGAATTTATTGCCAGGGCCCCAAATGAAAACACACCAGTTTTTGACCCAGTAAATGCAGAGGCATGGCTGCCCTGAGTTGTCAATCTGGGTCCTACATAGGCCCCCCAATACCAACTAACTGTGAGTTATGGCCAGTTGCATGGGTCACTTCACTTCTTCAGGCCTAGTTTTCCTCATTCATACCATGAGGCTTAGATGACTTCAGGATTGCCTTCCATCATTAAAGGATGATGGATAAGATGTGCAGACTCACCAAGCCAGACTTCGTGGGCTATGGAGCCTTGGTGCATTTCCCCAGTACCAACCGACCTCCCAGTTCTGTCTGTAGCCATCATCTCATCCAGGAATGACCTCAGACCCTGGAAGAACTGACTCATACTGCCTAGCCTCGGACAAGTCGGATTTGTACCGGAAAGGTCTTTTATTAGTATGCAGCAGCAGGAGAACTTTCATATGCTTTCCAGAACATCTTTTCCCTTAATTAATGGTATATGTATGTCCATATAGTCTCTAGATCTTTTTTCCTCTTGGTAAGTCAAATGAGTTATCAAGAGATTGTATGGACATAGATTCAGAATTAGAAGGGCTCATGATCCAGAGGCTACTGTTTCCAGGCTATGACCAGGCCTGATGAATTCCTCCTGTTCTATGTGTCTGTTAGGAGGGTTTGATTGCAAGCAACAGAAAACAAATGGCTGCCTAAAGTAAGAAAGGAGGATTCTTGTGAAGATGATGGGCAGCTCATGGAGGTTTTCCCCTAACCACCCTGTCTGGTATGGCCTCCTCAGCTAGGCTCCATCACCTACCTTGCTTATTTCTTTCACAGCTCTTGTGGAGTCTGAAACTGCCTTGTTCACTTGTTAATCATCAGTCTTCCTCCTTAGACTGCACACTCCATGAGGGAATGGACATTGTCATTCTTGCTCATTGCTCTACCACCAGATTTAGGACAGTGCCCAGCACACACAGTGTGCTCAGAAATATTTGTGGGATGACTAAATGAGTAGAAAGGAGGAGCTGAAATGTTAAGCCCTAGAGATAATTGGAGATAAGGAAGATCAGTAGCAGGAACTCCTGGACCACCTTTTTAGGCGGTGCCATGCCATGACTCAACTAACTGCACTTGCATTTCTGCTCCAGGTTTACATGCCTAGAATGGAGAATGAGTTGGCCCAGATGAGCATCATGTGCCTGCTCTAGAGGCCATGAGGCTGATATCTTGGGAGTGGCTGGAGAGCAGAGCCTCACATGGAAGGTAAGAGTTAGGTCAAAGAAATGGCTACCAGGCAGACGTCCACTACCTTCCAGCAGAGGGGTCACTTTTCTTAGAGACCTGTTCATTGGATACAGCAAGTCTGCTCCCTAGATAAATCTCTGTAAAATGTGTTCATGGACTCAGTCCATGGGTTCCACCTAAATGGGTCTCACCTACTTAAAAGGCTTACCTGCTCAAAGCAGACAGGCATGCTCAGGGCCTGCCGACATGATCTGCGCACTCCCTGTCTAGCATATCCCAGTACATCTTTTCATACATTTGTTTCTTATTTTCTGGCTCATGCATAAAACATACGTCTACTTTACATTAGACAAATGTATGTTTTCACTTAACCCAGATTCCTTGTTTTCTGTAAACCCACATTTGGATGGCTTTGTTGTGGCTGATGCTGTTCAGTCTCTACCCAATGGCCACTCAGGGCTGCAAT
Organism: Cebus imitator; assembly: GCF_001604975.1. Taxonomy (NCBI): domain Eukaryota; kingdom Metazoa; phylum Chordata; class Mammalia; order Primates; family Cebidae; genus Cebus; species Cebus imitator. The sequence continues at coordinate 13,819,132 of NW_016107333.1, read as the reverse complement.
TCACTCAGCCCCAGGGATGAATCATAATGGAAGCCTCTTACTCCTTTGCCCATTGTTAGACTAGAGGTAAGATGTAACCGAGCTCTGGGATATGAGAAATCATGCAAAGTCTGCTGAAGGCTTCTGGAGGGATTTTCCTCCCTGGTGAGAGAATCATATGGAGAGAAGAGGTTTTTGTATCTATCCCTTCCTTTTCCTTCATTCTTTTTTTTTTTTTTTTTTTGTAATGAAAATCACGATTTCATTATTGGGTTCCACCTGTTTTTGCTTAACCTCACTATATCCTTATAGGTAGGTTAGCAGATACTGAAATGATCTTCACAGACTGTACAAAATATGGAACGCTTCACAAATTTGCATGTCATCCTTGCGCAGGGGCCAGGCTAATCTTCTCTGCATCATTCCAATTTTGGTATATGTGCTGCCAAAGCAAGCACTCTTCCTTCATTCTTGATGGGGTTGCCTGCATGTGAGGATATGATATTTTGAGCTGTGGCAAATATGAGTAATAAACATGGGGACAAAAGGCAACACGCAGAGGATGGTTGAGGTGGAAGAATATAAAGATTTGGGTTTTTGGACTTAATTAAACTAAAAAGCTTCTGCATAATAAAAGAAATAATTAGCAGAGTAAATAGACAACCCACAGAATGGGAGAAAATCTTCACAATCTATACATCCAACAAAGGACTAATATCCAGAATCTACAAAGAACACAAATCAGCAAGAAGAAAACAATCCCATCAAAAAGTGCACTAGGACATGAAGAGACAATTCTCAAAAGAAGATGTACAAATGGCCAACAAGCGTATGAAAAAATGCGCAACATCACCAATGATTAGGGAAATGCAAATCAAAACCACAATGAGATACCACCTTACTCCTGCAAGAATGGCCATAATAAAAAAAAAAAAAAATAGATGTTGGTGTGGATGTTGTGAACAGGGAACACTTCTACACTGCTGGTGGGAATGAAAACTAGTACAACCACTAGGAAAACAGTGCAGAGATTCCTTAAAGAACTAAAAGTAGATCTACCATTTGATCCAGCAATCCCACTACTGAATATCTACCAGAGGAAAAGAAGTCATTACATGAAAAAGATACTCGCACATGCATGTTTACAGCAGCACAATTTGCAATTGCGAAAATATGAAACCAGACCAAATGCCCATCAATCAATGAGTGGATAAAGAAAATGTAGTATCTATATTCCATACAATAGTACTTAGCCATAAAAAAAGAATGAAATAATGTCAGTCCTGGATGGAATTGGAGACTATTCTAAGTAAAGTAACTCAGAAATGGAAAACCAAACATCACATGTTCTCACTCATATGTGGGAGCTAGGCTATGAGGATGTAAAGGCAGAAGAATAATACAGTGGACCTTGGTGACTCGAGGGAAAGGGTGGGGAGTGGCAAGGGCTAAAAGACTACACACTGGGTACCGTGTACACTGCCCAGGTGATGGGTGCACCAAAATATCGGAAATCACCACTGAACAAATTATTCATGTAACCAAACACCACCTGTTCCCCAAAAATCCATTCAAATAAAAAAACTAAAAACATTTGTAAAATAAAGATCTGGGTTCTTGATGAATTTTTTTTTTCTTTTTTTGAGACAGAGTCTAGTTCTGTCACCTAGGCTGGAGTGCAGTGGCATAATCTCAGCTTACTACAACCTCCTCCTCCTAGGTTCAAGTGATTCTCCTGCCTCATCCTCTTGAGTAGCTGGGATTGCAGGTGTGTACCACCAAACCTGGCTAATATTTTGTATTTTTAGTAGAGACAGGGTTTCACCAGATTGGCCAGGCTTGTCTCAAACTCCTGACCTCAAATGATCCGCCTGCCTTGGCCTCTCAAAGTGCTGGGATTACAGGTGTGAGCAACCGTGCCCAGCCTGGATGGCATTTTTGAAGCACAGAAATCAACTCTGGATTTCTTAAGTAAGGGATTAGTGTCATTTTGTTGAATTTACTGTTCCTTGCAGTCAAAAGCATTCCTACCTGTGAGACCTGCAAAGAACAATTTGTTTTTGATCTTAAATCTGATTCCTTTGCTTTGTCACACTAGAGATTCTTCTACTGACTAACAGGAGGGGTTCTACTGAGCATCAGTTTGAGAGTAGGTCTGAAGAGGAGCCTAAACATTCACTGTGTTTCATTATAAACTCTCCACTGTTTATAGCTTCTTATAGTGATCATTATGAATAGCTACTTGAAAGAATACCATGACTATTTATAAATCTCTTTGATATATATTAATGTTATTTCACTTTAATTTTTTTTTTCACATTACAATTTAATAGACTCCCATCTGGTGTGGTTTTAGAATTTCTATACAGAAGGAACTTAAAAATGGCCCTTAAGAGGGAAGTGAGAGTGGGGTCCTGAAACTGCTCCGTACTCTTAAGATTGAGGGCTGGGTGCAGTGGCTCAGGCTTGTAATCCCAGCATTTTGGGAGGTCGAGGCAGGAGGATGGCTTGAGCCCAGAAATTTGAGATCAGCCTGGACAACATGTCAGGACCCTGTCTCTACAAAAAATAGAAAATGAGCTGGGCGTGGTGGCACATGTCTGTAGTCTCAGCTGCTCAGGAGGCTGAGGCTTAAGGATAGCTTGAGCCCGGAATTTAAGGCTGCAGTGAGCTATGATTGTGCCTCTGTTCCCCAGCCTGGACTCCTGCTTGGGCCTGCCTTAGCTCCTCCCCATCCTCTGATAAAGTCAACTGAATACTGAATGCTTTACAATCTTTTTTTCATAAATGATTTCTTTTTTACTCCCCATTCCATGGTAAGGAAAACTAAGTGCTTCTCAATTTTCTTTTTTTTTTTCATAAATTATTATTATTATGTTTGAGAAACAGGGTCTCACTTTATTGCCCAGGTTGGTGTACAGTGGTGTGATCATTGCTTACTTCAGCCTCAAATCCTGGGCTCAAGTGATCCTTCTGCCTTCCAAGTAGCTAGGACTACAGGCACAAGCTACCACTTCTGGCTAATTTTTAAATTTTTTGGCGAGATGGCGGTCTCACTGTATTTCCCAGGCTGGTCTTGAACTCCTAGCATCAAGCAATCCTGTCACTTCAGCCTTCCAAAGCACTGGGATTACAGGCATGAACCACTGGGCCCAGCCCAAGGTATCAGTTTTGAGGGTTTTATGATATGAGCCTCTAAGATAGGAAACTTGGTAGAATAATAGGGCGTTACATCTGCATTGTCATTGACGCTGTCTAAATCACTTTACCTTGCAACATTAGATTATCACTGGCATTTAACTTTAAAATAAATTCAGGCTCAGCAGGCTTACATGACTGCACAAAACACACAGATAAACAGCAGAACCAGGTCTACAACTATGGTCTTCTGCTCATTAGTCTTCCCACTGCTTTAAGGTGTTCTCAGCTTAGAGATGGAGTGTTTAGAATCTGGAAGAGTGTGGCTAAGAAGGAAGGTTCCCGGTACATTAAAAGGAGCCTTTTAACAGCACGAGCCTTTTCCTGCCAGAGAAGAGGAACAAAATACCAGAGGGTTTGGGGGGTAAAATGGGTCATCTCATCACTCAATGGATCTGAGTACCTAGCTCCATGTCATGACAATGCATTCATCCAGAATATTAACTGGCTTCTGCCCTATATGTGCCTAAGTGATACTGACCAGTGTTAACCAGGAAGAACTTTAGATCTTAGAGGAGGATGGAGAAGAAGCAGGCATGTCCTCCAAGTCGCCCCATACAAGTGGTTTGGAAGAGAATGTCTCCAACTTCTCAATAGGCATGTGGTCTCCGAAAAAGGGTCCTTGTCCCAAAGAAAGAGAAGAGTGTCTTCAGCAGCAGGCTGGCGGGCCAAGCGAGTGCAGGGTTTCAAGTCAAAGGCAGTGCTGGGTTTTCCAAGCCCAAAGGGAAACCAAGCTCCAGAAGAGACATGGAAAGTTCGAGCAGAGCCAGAGTGGGAGGGAAGGGGAAAGAAAGCAAAAGGAAAACTCATGTTGACAGACTGACTGACTAAAAAGGTTCATACATAAATGTGAAGAGAAGGTGATTCTGACTTCTCCACTCAGGACCGGGGTAATGACGTAATCAGCATAAGTGAGACAGAGTGGTCTGGCACACATGCCAAGAATGTGGGCTGGAGGGGCCTGGGTTATTCCAGGTTGCCATGGTTTTTAGCCAAAAGTAATAGAGCCAGGCAGGGAAAGGAGGCAGCCTTATGCCTACAGGATGTCAGCGCGTACTCTGAGGTCCAGGACAAAGGAGTCTTGTTTGTTCCCTTACCATGTTGGCCAATGAGCACAGATAGGCATAGAGTGTAATGTTCAAAGGTACAGGGTCTACAACTGGACAGCCTGGAGTTCAAATCCTAGCTCCGCCATTTACTTGCTGTGTGATTTTGGGCAAGTGACTTAACCTCTCGGTGTCGCACAGTGTTTGGTGCTTAGCCTTAACACCTGGGACAGAGTCAAAACTCAATCTTTACCTATTCTTTCTCATAACAAAGTATGTACTGGGGTGAAACCAGAAAGACTAAAGAAGTAGGAGAGCAGTCAACACTGATTTTGTATGTGTCATAAAAATGCATTGAATCAATGAATGGGGATGACGTGAAGACTAAAAATAGAGTCTGGGCCAGGCACAGTGACTCACACCTGTAATCCCAGAGCTTTGGGAGGCCAGGGTGGGAGGACCATTTGAGGTCAAGAGTTTGAGACCAGCCTGGGCAACACAGTGAGACCCCCTCTCTACAAAAAATACAAAAAAATTAGCCGGGTATGGTGGTGCTCACTTGTACTTCCAGCTAAGTCTAAGACAGGAGGGTTGCTTGAGCACAGGAGTTTAAGGTTATAGTGAGCTATGACAGCACCACTGCACTCCAGCCTGGGTGACAGAGAGACACTGCCTTAAAAAAAAAAGAGAGAGAAAAGAAAAAGAAGAAGAAGAATCAGTACCATCAGTCTCAGACAAGAAAGCGGATGAAGTCATCTGGAATATTTTTACTAAGGAAATGTTTGGTTTGAGTTAGGTCAGGTTGAAGTGAGAAATTTTGAACCTCCAAACTACCACCTGGGAAGAGGAGACACTTGTGTGACACAGATTTTCAAATAAATGCTCACACATCGAGAGAATATCGTTGTTTTTAAAAAGCAGCAATTATCACACTATAAAATATGACCCCAGAAAGGGCTGTGCCATTTACTGTCTGACCCAAGGCAAATGGTTAAACTTCCTCACACCTTTCCTCATCCATAATCATACAGGGAAAACAATCACACCAACTTCACAAGGTTGTAATGGAGATCGAATCAACGAATCTGCATCAAGGTCTTAGAAAAATGGCAGGCACGGTGTTACCTCTGCTTATCCTAGACCACAAAAGCCACCTCTGTGTGTCGTGCCAGTGTCACCAACTCACCCACGGTCTACCACGTCATAAGAGCCACCTTTAATATTTCATATCTTCTTCCAATCTTTCCCCATGCATTTATAGTCATGAAAACATTTATCTATTTCTCAGAGAAAGGATTCCTCTGTAATAGTTTCTGAGGGACCTGCTTTTTCACCTAGCAACCTATGGCAAAGCGCTTCCCACCTGCCATAGGTTGCTAGGTGTCTCCAACACCTTCAGGGATCATGGTCACCCTCTCTGGGGCTTTGCTCTGGGTCTCAGCAGGGGCAGCGCCTGTTTCAGCAGAGGCTTTTCATGTCTCGGCTGCTGCTTCTCACTCTCCCAAGTGCATCTGCTCGCCTGCCTGCTGCTCCCTTCCTGGCTCTGCAGGCCTGTGACCCCTCCGTGTAGGGCAGGTGCACCACACTAACCCCCACAGAGGGCTCAATCAGGGAAGTTTTACTTCCTTGTATTGCTTATCTCTCAGTTTTTCAAAATAGCACCAACCAAGTCTGTGCATACTTAACAGATTTTTCCAAAGGGTTAAGAGTAGCCAGGTGCGGTGGCTCACACCTGTAATCCTAGCACGTTGGGAGGCAGAGGCAGGTGGATCTCCTGAGGTCAGGAGTTCGAGACCAGCCTGGCCAACATGGTGAAACCCCATCTCTACCAAAAATACAAAATTAGCCAGGCATGGTAGCACATGCCTGTAATCCCAGCTACTTGGGAGACTGAGGCAGGAGAATTGCTTGAACCCACGAGGCAGAGGTTGCAATGAGCCAAGATTGCACCATTGCACTCCAGCTTGGGCACCAAGAGTGAAACTCCGTCTCAAAAAAGAAAAAAAAAAAAAAAAAAGATTAAGGAGAACATAAGAAGAGGCCCCATGCCACGGCTCATGCCTGTAATCCCAGCACTTTGGGAGGTGGAGGCAGGAGGATCGCTTGAGCCCAGGCAATCGAGACAAACCTAGACAACATGGCAAGACCTCATCTCTGAAATAATTTGTTTTAAATGAGCCTGTATTGTGGCACATGTCTGTGTCCCAGCTACTTGAGAGGCTGAGGTGGGAGGATCACTTGAGCCTGGGAGATAGAGGCTACAGTGAGCCACGGTTGTATCACTTCACTCCAGCCTGGGATACAGAGTAAAACCCTGTCTGCAAAAAATTACAAAATAAAATAAACAATTTTAAAAAAACATGAGAAGAAAAAAAACCTTAAAATGTGTTAACTGTTTATTGAATCCAAGTGGGTGAAAAAAGTATGCCGTTCCTAGGAAGTCCCCTCATTGGCATACCCCAGCCTCACTCCTGCTTCCCAGTTTTGGGGAACTTTCTCCTAGTCTCCCTCTGCCACACCTACACCATTACCCAGGCCAACTGGCAACCCTCAATCAGGCACAATTCAAGCATGAGAGGTAGTTTGGTCAACAAGGTGCTTCAAAAAGATTTTTTCTTTTGAGTGAGTTGTCATCATTTAAAAACCAGGAGATTTTATGTATAAGCCTAGATTTCCAGCTTCTGTTAAAGGATGAAAAGTTCTGGCACATTCCTATATGGTAGCAATTTTGAGGCTGAACAGCTCTTGCTCCACATAGATGGGACATATGGCCACCAGGTGGCCTTGGGCTCCATTGGTGTGCAGCATGTGGTACCGGGTGGTATCACTTGTTTTTCTACCTGCCTGGCTCCTGTAGAAATTTTATTTTTTTTTGGAGACCAAGTCTCACTCTGTCACCCTGGCTGCAGTGCAGTGGCATGACCTCAGCTCACTACAATCTCTGCCTCCCAGGTTCAAGCAATTCTCCTGCCTTGCCTCAGCCTCCCGAGGAGGTAGGATTACAGGCACCCACCACCATGCCCAGCTAATTTTTTTTTTTTTAAGTAGAGACAGGGTTTCACCTGTTGGCCAGGTTGGTCTGGAACACCTGACTTCAAGTGATCTGCTCACCTTGGCCTTCTAAAGTGCTGGGATTATAGGTGTGAACCACCATGCCCAGCCTCCCATAGGAATCTGAATACAAGGTGGGGAAAAAATTACATGCTTTCAGCTCCTCACATTCACAGAGAACCTGCTTTTCAATCCTCCTTTCCTCCCAGATGGCTGCCATCCTCTGGGTGAGCTCATGCCCATGAGAACTGTCCACATCCCACCAGAGGCCGAGGCCAAGGCCAGCTGGGGGAAAACAACCCACTCTGGGGTGGTGTCCAAGAAGGAGGGTGTTGGGGCGGAGGACTCACCTGAGAGAATCTGAAGATGTCGTACCGGGATGGAAAGGTGGAATCGTTGTGAGGCACAGTCAAATCCATTACTTGAAAGTGAAAAAGAAGCAGGAAGTCTGAGGAAGGAGGCGAGCAAAGGTGAAGCTGGTGAAATTGATGGCTGGGAGAGTTAGTGGAGACAGGATGCGGGGCAAGCTACAGCTCAGGTGGTCCACAACTTACTCTTGGGACAAGCCTTATGAGGTTTACCTATCGTTTGCGAACATCAAAAACGAAACTCTAATCTGGAGGCTTCAGACCACGGATGTGTAGCCTTTCTGCTTTCTTGCTGAGGATTCGAGCCATGTCTACCAACCCCCTTTGCTTCATGAACTTTCTTCCTGCCCAGCGTGGATTGTGCTGGTCATCAGTTTGCACGTGTGTGCTCTGCGCCTTCAGCGTTCTCTTCCAACACCTGTCTCTAAACCATCCACTTTCCCTCACACGATAACTGCCTCTCCACCCAACACTGGGTCACCAAGCACAGCAGAGCCAACCAATGCCTGCCCCCGTGCCTAGCATCACTGTCTGCTCCTACACTGAGATTCGGACCTTAAAATGCTCCCTTGAACCTGCCTCTGATACGGGAGCTAGAAAGAAATTACTTGGGCAGCTAGTAAGGGCAAAGAGTCTTCAGCAAGGTTTCCCTCTTAAGAAAAAGCAGGCCGGGCTCAGTGGCTCACACCTGTAATCCCAGCACTTTGGGAGGCCAAGGCAAGTGAATCACAACGTCAGGAGTTCCAGACCAGCCTGGCCAACATGGTGAAACCCCATCTCTACTAAAAATATAAAAAATTAGCCAGGTGTGGTGGTGGGTGCCTGTAATCCCAACTACTTGGGAGGCTGAGCCAGGAGAATCGCTTGAACCCAGGAGGTGGAGGTTGCAGTGAGCTGAGATTACACCACTACACTCCAGCCCAGGCGACAGTACAAAACTCCATCTCACAAATGAATTTAAAAAAAAAAAAGTAGGCCGGGCTTGGTGGCTCACGCCTGCAATCCCAGCACCTTAGGAGGCCAAAGTGGGCAGACCATGAGGTCAGGAGTGAGGCCATCCTGATTAACGTGGTGAAACCCTGTCTCTACTAAATACAAAAAATTAGCTGGGCGTGGTGGCTTGCACCTGTAATTCCAGCTACTCGGGAGGCTGAAGCAGCAGAACTGCTTGAATCGGGGAGACAGAGGTTGCAGCTAGCTGAGATCATGCCACTGCATTCCAGCCTGGACAACAGAGAGAGACTCCATCACAAAGAAAGAAAGCAGTCCCCAAATCATTTCCTTTATAACAAAGAGCAGCCTGAAAAATTGAGCTGCAGAATAGATAAGGAAGCTGGAAGCTTGCACGGGGGAATCCTGGCAGCTATGCCCAATAGAAAAGGGCTACCTGACATGGAGGCTCCATCTTCCCTTTTCTTTGTCACCATATGTACGGTAAAGAAGCAGGCAACATGGTGCCAGCCAGATAGAGAACCCATTTGCATAGCACAAGATCAGGGTGGACAGCCAGCTTTTTCACGCAAACGTCCCAACCAGTCCTAACCAGTTCTTCCCATGCTATGCAAATGGCGCACCTGGTCTGACCAATCCTTCATGCTCTATGTAAATCAGGCACCGCCTCCTCAAGCTCATCTGTAAAATTTCCTGGATTTCACTATGGAACTGGCAACCCGTTTTCTCTGGGACCCCTCTCTACAGAGAGCTCTTCTCTTTTTTTCGCCTATTAAACTTTCGCTCTTAACCTCGCTCTGGTGTGTCCACGTCCTAGTTTTCCGTGGCCGTGAGACAACAAACCTCAGGTATTACCCCAGAGGAGCAATGCCACTTCACCTCCACCTCGTCTACATCCACGACCATCTCATTTCTGTCCCTCTCATCTCAGAAGGTTCTTGCTTCTGTTCCCGGGACTTCATCTTCTCTTACCTCTCCTAGGACTTTGCTCTTTCAAAATTCTTTCTGTCTCCTCTATCTTCAACTTTACCCTCTCTGCTGGGTCCTGCCCAGACCATAAACATATCCACATTTCTCTCATCTTTGAAGAAAAGTGCCCAAGAACTTCGGTGGAAATGACCACAAAAATGATAACATTCAAGGCTCTAAGGAAAGGAGATAAATCAGCAAGATAAAGAAAATGGGCTGCAGGAAGGTAGACTTCCATGAGCTCAGGGTTTTAGCAAGAAAAAGCCAATGGGAATGAAATCTGAGGGACAAAGGATCTGAGTGAACAGGATGCCCTTTTCATATCCTATGCTAAATTTGTCATGCTACCCTTCTCCTGTACAGGGTGGTGTTGCTCACATTCAAAGTTTCTTCCAATTCCCACTGCGGTCTAGTGAGATGGGCAGGGGTGAGATTGGGTGGGTGAGCAGGGGCTTCGGGGACTCCAGGAGGAGCTGGCACTGAGCTAGGGTGGGGCCCGACAGGGACCACAAGAAGGAAGGGAAAAGATATCCCCAGTGGCTGCAGCCGCAGGTAAGTGGAGGACGAGAAAGCTTCCTGCTGCCTTCAGGAGAGATCATTTGTATGGAAAGAGTGCAGCTGAAACAGGTTTCCTTAGTAGACCTGGGAGCGCCTGTAGACAGAATTAAACTCATCTTTGTGGATAGGGATCAGTGAAAGAAGAAAATGATGCTATTAGCAAAAAATTTGTGTGACAAAAAGGAAAAGAAAGCCAGTCTTCAGTTTGTAAGATCAAAAGAGAGGACATTGGGAGCCAGCCTTCTCTGGGAAATGTTGAGACAAAAGCACAGACACTTGATGAAGACAAGTCAGGACCATCTGAACAGAGCAGAAGTACGCCTTCACAAAGCTCTGAAGGTGAGGCTGGTAGGCTTACCACTACTTACAGATCTTTCCCTGCTATTTACCACCTGAGTGATCTAAAGCCTCCCTACACCTTGTTTTTGTTTTTTGGGGTTTTTTTTTTTTTAGACAGAGTCTCGTACTGTTGCCCAGGCTGGAGGGCAGTGGCACGATCTCGGGAACCTCTGCCTCCCAGGTTCAAGTGACTCTCCTGCCTCAGCCTCTGGAGTAGCTGGGATTACAGACACCCGCCACCACACCCATCTAATGTTTTATATTTTTAGTAGAGACAAGGTTTCACTATGTTGGCCAGGCTGCTCTCGAACTCCTGACCTTGTGATCCACCTGCGTGGGTGTCCCAAAGTTCTGGGATTACAGGTGTGAGCCAACGTGCCTGGCTGTTTTTAAAATATTATTTTTGTTTGTTTGTTTTTGTTTGTTTTTTGAGACAGGGTCTCATTCTGCTGCCCAGGCTGAAGTGTAGTGGCATGAACATGGCTCACTACAGCCTCGAACTCCTGGGCTCAAGCAGTCCTTCTGCCTTGGCCTCCCAGAGTGCTGGGATTATAGGCATGCACCACCATGCCTGGCCTACACGTTGGTTTTCTTCATCTCCATAATGTACCAGCCAGGCTCTCTTGCAGGCGTAACAGGAATCAAATGTGACAGCACATGGGAAAGTACTTTGGGAATGGCAAAGCCTTAAGCAACTGTAAGCCACTGCCACTGACAATGGTGAGAACTGGTGAAAAACATTCTAACAGCCCCTGCACTCAGCTCAAAAGAGCTATGTGGGACTAGCTAGGAGGATGGTGAGTTTGCCCAACAGCATGGAGCTCTGAAGGCTGGAGGAAAACAAGGAACAGTTTTTATTTTTTATTTTATTTTTTCTATTTGTATTTTATTTTATTTTATTTTTTATAGAGATGGGGTCTCACCATGTTGGCCAAGCTGGTCTGGAACTCCTGACCTCAAATGATCCACCTGCCTCGGCCTCCCAAAGTGCTGGGATTACAGGTGCGAGCCACTGCATCCGGCCTTTTTATTTTTTGGGGGGACCAAGTCTTGCTCTGTTGCCCAGACTGGAGTGCAATGGCGCAATCTCGGCTCACTGCAACGTCTGCCTCCCGGTTTCAAGCGATTCTCCTGCTTCAGCCTCCTGATTAGGTGGAACTATAGATGCGTGCCACCAGGCCCAGCTAATTTGTTTTTAGTAGAGACGAGGTTTCACAGTGTTAGCCAGGATGGTCTCGATCTCCTATCCTTGCAATCTGCCCCCTCGGCCTCCCAAAGTGCTGGGATTACAGACGTGAGCCAGCGTGCCCGGCCTAAGGAACAGTTTTTAAAAGTTGCACAAGGGAACTACCATCTGTATTAATAACATAAACCCAGATTTTTCTTTCTTTTCTTCTTTATTTGTAGAAATTTATGGGGTGCATGTGCAATATTATTTACATGCATAGATTGTGTAGTGGTCACGTAAGAGCTTTTAGGGTATCCATCACCTGATAAATGCAGTTTTTAAGGTGGACCTTGTCAAGGGATTCTCCACTGGGGGTTTCCCTCTTGCCACCTCCGAGGACTAGGGTTAGATTTTATTTAAAGAAGACTGCAGAGTTCTTAATGATAAAATCTCCATCTCATAAACAGGGAAAGGATGGCTTGAGTAATTACAAACCTATTTGCATCTAGAGAAAAGGCTGTATTTGATGATGGAGAGAGCACAGGCATTAGATCCTAGCTGATCTAGGTTCATATATGCCCCTTGGTAGCTATGTGGTGCTGGATTCATAGCTCATCCACTCTCTACCTTTCAAATGGGGGTGATAAGGCTGATCTCAAAGGATGAAACTGTATTGCACAGGCAGGGCTCCTCACATGCCAAGTTCAACAGTTCCTAGGATGCTGGGTTGTGAAGAATGAAGCTGTGTGATGAGCAAATTTTCTTGAACCAATTTAATTTCTGTCTGGAGAGACAAGAGCAGAGGGAAATCATGAATCTGGGATGGTGGTTTTCAACTAGGAGTGATTTTGTCCCCTGGGGACATTTGGCAATATCTGGAAACATTTTTTTGTGGCAACTTGGGGCTAGTTGCTATTGGGCATCTAGTGGATAAAGTCCACAAATGCTGCTAAACATCCTACAATGTACAGGACTGCCTTCTACAATAAAGAATTATCTGGCTCTAAATTTCAATAGTGTCAGGGCTGAGAAACCCTGGCCCAAAGCAGAGTTTTTGTTGTTCTTCCCCGACATGGTTTGGCTGTGTCCCCACCCAAATCTCAACTTGGATTGTAGCTCCCATAATTCCCCCGTGTTGTGAGAGGGACCCAGTGGGGGATGATTGAATCATGGGGGTGGTTTCCCCCATACTATTCTCATGGTAGTGAATAAGTCTCATTTGATCTGACGATTTTATGAGGGGTTTCCCTTTTCTCTTGGCTCTCTCATTCTTGCTTGTCTGCCACCATGTAAGACATACCTTTTGGCTGGGCACAGTGGCTCATGCCTACAATCCCAGCACTTTGGGAGGCCAAGGTGGGCTGATTGACTGAGGTCAGGAGTTCAAGACCAGCCTGCCTAATAGGGCGAAATCCCATCTCTATTAAAAATACAAAAATTAGGCTGGGCACAGTGGCTCATGCCTGCAATCCCAGAACTTTAGGAGGCCGAAGAGGGCAATCGTGAGGTCAGGAGATCGAGACCGTCCTGGCTAACACAGTGAAACCTCGTCTCTACTAAAAACTAAAAAAAAAATTAGCTGGGCATACCTAGCTACTTGGGAGGCTGAGGCAGGAGAATCGCTTAAACCCAGGAGGCAGAGGTTGCAGTGAGCCGAGATTGCGCCATTGCACTCCAGCCTGGGTGACAGAGCAAGACTCCATCTC
>NW_016107333.1:13797030-13805650 GCF_001604975.1 Cebus imitator | reverse complement strand
AAAAAAAAAAAAAAAAAAAAAAAAAAAAAAAAAAAAAAAAAAAAAAGAGGCATGGCTTTTGCCTTCTTCCATGATTATGAGGCCTCCCCAGCCACATGGAACTAGGAGTCCATTAAACCTCTTTTTCTTTATAAATTACGGAGTCTCAGGTATGTCTTTATCAGCAGCATGAAAACAGACTAACGCATTCCCACAGTATCTATCAATAAGCCAAGTGGACCCAACTGCATTTGCGGAGTTGTTCATGCTCTGAAGCAGTCGCTAAGGGGAAATATTTGCTGGTGACTCAGATGTTAGCTTAGGGATGTTAATGATCCCTGTCTGAGGCTGGAGTAATTCATTCAGAATGTGTTTATTGGTTGCAGAGGCCACCAAGTAGGGAGGACATGTTGGCACACTGGAGGAAGGAAATCATCTCCTAAGTTACCTTGAAAAACAAGAGAAGTGGTTTTCCAAGAGCAGAATGAAATCCTTATTGGGGAAAAACTGGTTAAGATGTTAGGGTCACAGGAATGACCTGACGGCCATTAGGGACTAAAATATAAACATGGCCTGTGGTCCAGACAGAGAGACAAAGGTTGAGATTCAGTCTTTCAGTATCCTCGGACCCAACGAGACTGTTTTATAGTCTTCAGTGTAGGGCCCTTCATTTTAAGAAGAGACATGGAGAAATCCACAGAAAAGCCAGAACAATCACTGGAAAATATAAATATCTTCTGAAAACAGACAAAAGAATTTGAATTATTTAATGTGGAAAAGAGAGGATTAAGCGTGCCTGGATTTGAACATGAGAAAGACTATCACAAGGAGAAGAATGGCCAGCTGTTTTCCATCTCCATGGAGGGGCAAATGATAGGAAATGGGCTGTGATTGCAGCACGAGGGTGGTTATGAGTAAGGAAGCATTCCTAATTGGAACCTGGAACAGACTTCAGAGGAAGATGGTTCAATTCCCATTACTCAAGTTTGGTTTTTAGCAACTTCGTGCATTCTTATACGTGAAGTATTGATGTGACCACAGACAGGGGACTGGATATGATGACTTCCTGGGCCCCTAGTTTTATCGTTCTTTCTATGTCTTTATAAGGCCCAATTAACTAGCTGATAAGTGAAAAATTCAGTTGTTTTGCCATATGGCCTTATGCAAGTAGTTTTCTTTTTTTTTTTTCTTTTTTGAGACAAAGCCTCATTCTGTTGCCAAGCTGGAGTGCAGTGGCACGATCTTGGCTCACTGCAAACTCTGCCTCCCGAATTCAAGTGATTCTCCTGTTTCAGCCTCCTGAGTAGCTAGGGCTACAGGCATGCACCACTATGTATTTTGTATTTTTAGTAGAGATGGGGTTTCACCATGTTGGCCAGGATGGTCTTTATCTCTTGACCTCGTGATCCACCTGCCTCGGCCTCCCAAAGTGCTGGGATTATAGGCATAAGTCACTATGCCCAGCCTATACAAAGTAGTTTTCTAATAACTCATTTGATAGATTTTCATCTATTGGTTTATTAAATTGATTGATTGTTTTAGGGTCATGTTGAAATAGCCTATAATTTTATAACATTCATTTTACTCAACTGAACTTGGACATGAACTTATATATTATGCTTGTGGGTCATCAAGTAGACCTTGTATTGATCTTAATATTAAATAGCTCAGTTTTATGAGCTGGTAGATTATTTAATGCTGATACCAATATGCACTTGATACGGTTTGGCTTTGTGTCCCTGTCCAAGTCTCATGTTGAATTGTAATCCCCAATGCTGGGGAAGGGTCCTGGTGGGAGGTGATTGAATCATGGGGGTGGATTTCCCATTGCTGTACTCGTGATGGTAAATGAGCTCTCACTATCTGATTGTTTAAAAGTGTTGGGGCCAGGCATGGTGGCTGATGGCTTACACCTGTAATCCCAGCACTTTAGGGGGCCAAGGTGGGCAGATCCCTTGATGCCCGGAGTTTGAGACCAGGCTGGTCAACATGGCGAAACCTCACTTCTACTAAAAATACAAAAATTATCCAGGTGAGGTGGTGCATGCCTATAGTCCCACCTACTTGGGAGGTGGAAGCAGGAAAATTGCTTGAATCCTAAAGGCGGAGGTTGCAGAGAGTCAAGATGCACCACTGCACTCCAGCCTGGGCAACACAGCAAGACTCTGACAGACAGAAAGAAAGAAAGAAAGAAAGAAAGAAAGAAAGAAAGAAAGAAGAAAGAAAGAAAGAAGAAAGAGAGAGAAAGAAAGAAAGAAAGAAAGAAAAGAAAGAGAGAGAAAGAAAGAAAGAGGGGGAGGGAGGGAGAGAGGGAGGGAGGGAAGGAAGGAAGGAAGGAAGGAAAGAATAGAGAAAGAAAGAGAAAGAGAGAGAAAGAAAGAAAAAGGAAGTAAGGAAGGAAGGAGAAGAAAGAGAAAAAGGAAGCACTTCCCCTTTGCCATCTCTCTCTCTCCTAATGTGTTAAGATGTGCCTGCTTCCCCTTTGCCTTCCACCATGATTGTAAGTTTCCCGAGGCCTCCCCAGAAGCAGAAGTCCATACAGCCTGCAGAACTGTGAGCGGTTAAACCTCTTTTCTTTATAAATTATCCAGTCTCAGGTAGTTCTTTATAGCAGTGCAAGAATGGACTGATACATACGCACTCTGAACATTCAGACCAGAGTAAACAAGGTGAAACAACAGTTCCAGGCTTTCAATTTGCTCCAAGGGAGTGCTGTTTGTATCAAGAACTTAATATCATGTTAGTGTTGAAGGCAAAGATCTGAGTTTGAATGTGGCAGGTGGGGGGTTAGAAAGATCCTGCTGTTTCTGGCATTGTACAGAAATCAATCCATTCCATTTTCAAGCTAATTTGCTGAATTGCTGATAGAAAAGGACTAAATCCATTAAAACCTTAGGGCCTATACTGCAGGGGCATCAAGCTTCTATGCTTCCTGGGACTCTCTGGTGCATCTATTTTAACCTTTTTATGTTGACACCCTAAGTGGGAGCCAGAGCATAGATTGGCATCATCATCCACTAAGTGTTTAGCTTCTTTGCTAAACAATGTTCCCCTGCAAATGTTCACAATGTAAACACCAATAACCACGAGATCTCTTGTGTTGTTAAAAGGCACACAAAAAATTGTACAACTTTTGATGTGAATACAAAATGGCTCACATTCACAGGACAATAAGCCTTATCCAGACAGAATTCTACACAAAGTCTTTTTACTTGATTTTATCCTGATGGCAGTAGAGTGGGTTATCTCCTAACAGCTGATCTCCACTTCTTCATTTAATAATATGAGTCTTAGCCAAGCCACATCCATGACTATTCCACTAAAGACTATTTTCTTTCTTTTCTTCTTTTTTTTGAGATGGAGTCCTGCTCTGTTACCCAGACTGGAGTGCAGTGGCGGGATCTTGGCTCACTGCAACCTCTGCCTCCTGGGTTCTAGCAATTCTCCTGCCTCAGCCTCCCAAGTAGCAGGGATTGCAGACTAAAGACTATTTTCCAGCTTCCCTTGCACTTGGTTGAGGTTAGAAATAATTCGAACTGATGCAGGGAGAAGTGATCTGGGCAACAGTGGTAAGTACCACTTCTGATCCATGACCTTGAAGGAAAAGGATAATAACCTCTACTTCCTTCTCCCCTTTCTGCAG
The DNA here is from genome assembly GCF_001604975.1 of Cebus imitator. NCBI lineage: Eukaryota > Metazoa > Chordata > Mammalia > Primates > Cebidae > Cebus > Cebus imitator. The sequence continues at coordinate 13,802,028 of NW_016107333.1, read as the reverse complement.
TCTGGGATGCAGATATGATGGCAGGACCTGGAGCAGCAATCTTCAACCATGAAGTGGAAGACTTCTGCTGAGGATAATGGAAAATCAAGGTGGAAGAAACTTGAATTTCCATGATAGTGGAGCCCCCACATTAGCCTTGGACAGTTTATGCTCTGACTGAATGACAGAACAGAAATTAAACTTCCACTTGTTTAAGCTACTCTTATTCTGACCTTTCCAACAGTAGCCAAACAAGTGTCCTAACTAATATCTTAACGCTTTGGGCACCAGAATCTTAACTTTAGTATTTTAATTTTTTTTTTTTGGTAGAGATGGGGGTCTTGACATATTGCCCAGGCTGGTCTTGAAATCCAGCTCAAGTCATCCTCCCATCTCCGTCTCCCAAAGTGTTGGGGCTACAAGCATGAGCTGCTGTGCCCGGCCCTAATTTAGGTCATTTTTCATTCAGTAGAAAAAATATATCTTGTTCCAGATAGATAGACAGACAGACAAATACACATACTCATACAAACACTTGAGAGATTTATTAACTAGGGACTTAGTGAAGATTACTGCAGAACTCACCCCATATTCTGCAGTGTGGAGTATGTACAATCATTTTATTTTTTAGATAGAATATTCTAATGGCTATAGAGTGAATGATAATGAACTTCCAATGAGTTGGCAAACAGCACAAGTTCTGGAGCCAGACTGACCAGCTGAATGACCAGGAGCAAGTTACTAAACCTCTGAGTGTCCAGGTTGCCCATTTGAACAAAGCAGGTACTGCACGGATGACCTGAGATCATGCAGGTAAGATGCTTAGAACCAGACATTAGTGCCTGGCACATACCAAGCACTGAACAAATATTAGCTACTACTGTTATTATTAGTTACACGAATTAGCCAATAATGATGCTACAGAAATGTGGCTAATGGAATAATTCTAGACTTCTCTTGATCTGTTTGTATGTATTGGACATGGTCTTATTCAAGACATCTAGTAAAAAATGTTTACTTCTGGCTGGGCATGATGGTTCATGACTGTAATCCCACACTTTGGGAGGCCAAAGCAGGAGGATCGATCACTTGAGCCCAGGAGTTCAAGACCAGCCCGGGCAACATAGCAAGACCCTGTGTCTGCAAAAACTAAAAGCATTAGCTGGGCATGGTGGTGTGTACTCGAAATCCCAGCTACTCAGGATGCTGAGGCGAAAGAATCACTTAGCCCGGGAGTTTAAAGTTACAATGAGCTATGATTGCACCATTGCACTCTAGCCTGGGTGATACAGCAAAGCCCTGTCTCTAAAATTTTAAAAGGAAAAAAAAAAAAGGTCTGCTTTTGCCTGGGGTGCCTTATTAATGAATCCTAATCTTGGTTTATGTACATCCTTCGGGTACTATCCAAAATACTATACCACCGTCTCTTTGTAAATTGATTTCTAAAGGAAGTCTGAAAAATAGCAATGAAAGTTTAGATATAGCTGCAGCCCTCTCTCTCTCACTGCTGCCATCATCACTGGCTTCTCCTTGCTGTGGACAAGGCTGTAATTTATCCCCCTCTCTGATGGCTACAGTCATCTCTGCTCATGGCAGTGTGGGCTTGGAGAAGTGGATTTACTGAGCAATGAATGAAGTTTACCCTTCAGGGTCTTTCATTTGCTTGGGCCCATTCTAAAGCTCCAAGCATTCCCTACCAGGATTGCAAAGACCATGGAGCCAATTCTGGGGCTGCAGGCAGGGTGGACAGGCTTTTGCATCATATGCAAGCCACGCGGTGCCCACCTGGTGTTGGTGGACTGCAAGGAGCATTGTAGTGCTAGCTCTGATCCTAAGAAGAAAGGTTTGAATGAGATGCTGCTCTGTTCCCTGCTCAGAGGCTATTCCAGCCAGGTTTCATGGCCACCTCAGGACTAGCTGGAACACGGAGTAACAAGAAGCTGGCTGCCCTGGACCGGCTGCTGTCAAAGACACTGATTGGCCGGGCGTGGTGGCACGTGCCTGTAGCCCCAGCTACTCTGGAGGCTGGGGAGGGATGATTGCTTGAGCCCAGGAGTTGGAGGCTGCAGGGAGCTATGATTGTGCCATTGCACTCCAGCCTGGGCCACAGAGCAAGACCCTGTCTCTAAACAAAATACACTGTCTGAGCAAGAGACCATAGAGGATGTTGGAGGAGGAGAATTGCCAACAAAGAATTCTGAAGCACAAAGAAACTTTTCTAAACTACCAGTATTGGCTGGGTGAGGTGGCTCATGCCTGTAATTCCAGCAGTTTGGAAGGCCAAGGTGGGTGCATCACCTGAAGTCAGGAGTTCAAGACCAGCCTGGCCAACATGATGAAACCCTGTCTCTACTAAAAATACAAAAAAATTAGCCAGGTGTGGTGGCGGGCACCTATAATCTCAGCTACTTGGGAGGCTGAGGCAGGAGAACCTGGGAGGCAGAGGTTGCAGTGAGCTGAGATTGCACCATTGCACTCTAACCTGGGCAACAAGAGCAAAACTCTGTCTCAAAAGAAAAACAAAAACAACAACAACAAATCAACTAAGAGAAAAAAACCATGCAAGAGGAAAGCCAGGATTATTTTTCTGTTCTCGAAAATCGCTATTTTACAACATTGTTGTCCTGTGAACAGGTAAGACGCAATGCAGTCAAGACTGTAGGGAAAAATAGTGTTCTTGTGGTATCTCAGGTAGTTACTTAGCAAAGAAAATATTATGTTATTTTAACAGATTTTGTGGTGTTTGTCAGCTTTTAAAAGATTTGTTAATACTCATTTCATACTAAGCTTGTACTTGTAATTTTGTACTCTTTTCCTTAATGAGCCTCTGAAACTGGGTAAGCTGTGACAGCCACATGGCTGATTTTTTCCCCAGAAAAGAGTTTACACCCACTTTGGTGAGAACATTTCTTTTTTTTTGAGATGAAGTCTTGCTCCCGTCGCACAAGCTGGAGTGCAGTGGTGCCATCTCGGCTCAATGCAACATCCACCGCCTGGGTTTAAGCAATTCTCCTTACTCAGCCTCCTAAGTTGTTGGAATTACAGGAATGTGCCATCATGCCTGGCTAATTTTTGTATTCTTAGTAGAGGCAGGGTTTTGCCCTGTTGGCCAGGCTGGTCTCGAACTCCTGACCTCAGGTGATCCACCCACTTCAACCTCCCAAAGTGTTAGGATTACAGGTGTGAGCCACTGCACCCAGCTGAGAACGCTTTTTTATTGGTGTTTTAGCTGAAGATAAATTGACCATGTTGAGTGACACTTTCTGGGCAATGTCATTAATCAGCCCCCAGAAGCAGGAACTCGGGCATCCGTGGAGAATCAGCTGATGCACAGGTCTGGGTGCCTTACACAAGGATTAGTGATTCATCTCCAAGGGGTGATGAAAGTGAATGTGGTGCTTCCTTTTGATTCCTTGCAGTTCTCTTTCTAAATATGAATGTGCAGTTACTTCCTAACGGTAATTGAAAGGTCAAGAAAAGAGCTTTCACTTTTGGCCTTTCTGGCCTCAAAACCTCAGGTGGCTACAGTCTAGTTGCAGTGACTGTGGTCTGGGAAAGCCACCGTCTCATCCTCTGCATGCCCTTCTCCTGCTCCTCTGCTCCATGAAATGAGAGGTTGGATGGAGTGAGGTAGTTCCATTTCTCAACCCAGTAAAGGGAATAGACTGAGTTTTGAAGACGATCTTGGCTAATGTTATCCCCTTCCCTTGGAAATGAAGCTGGAGGGGGTAGGGGAGGAGGTGAGGATGGGTCAAAGGTGGAGGGAAGGATGGAGCCTGCTTGTGGCCTGCAGCGTGTCATTCCCCACTGCTGTGACCGAGTCCAAGACACAGAATCTCTCACTCGAACCTTTGTGATACTTAGAGTTCCCCAGACCAGGCTTGCCCCTACCACCAGCCCCATCTCCATGGAAGGGCAAGAGCTGTTTTTTTAATAATCAGATCATATCACCACTTCTGCTTAAAATCCTCCAGTGGCTGCCCATGGCAATGCAAACAAAAAGCATACTCTATTCTCTGGCCTTCGAGACCTTCCACAGCATGGCCACTGCTTCTGCTTCTGCTGGCCACACATCCCCCGCAACCCGGTCCCAGGCCCGCCTGCGCTTTAGCCTCTTTCCCTCTCTCCCTCCCTTCCTCTCTCTTTCCTCCCTCCCTCCCTTCCTCTCTCTTTCCTCCCTCCCTTTCTCCTCCCTCCCTTCCTTCCTTCTTTCCTTCTTTCTCTTCCTCCCTCCCTGCTTTGTCTCTCTGCCTACCTTTCTCCCTTCCCTCCCCTCCCCTTCCATCTTTTTCTTTACAACCGCTTTACTGAGACATCATTCACATACTGCACTATATCACCTATGTAAAGTATACAATTCAATGATTTTAGTATATTTACAGAATTGTGCAACCAGCACCACAATAAATTTTAGAACATTTTCATCACTCTGAAAAGAAACCCTGTACCCACTAACATCCCTCTTATTTACCCTATTTACCCAACCCTCCCCAACCCCAAGCCCTAGGCGACCACTAATCTATTTTCTATCTTTATAGATTTGCTTATTTGAATATTCCTTCAGTGTCTGGCAGGTGATAAAGACCTTGTATGTATTTTGCTATACTATTAACAGACAATAACATTTCATGAATCTGAATCACAAGGTATGATTTGTTTCTTATTGACCATGTTTGTATCGGTAGATTGCTGAAATAATGCCACATAACAAACAATCCTAAAAATCTCAGTGGCACCAGGTGTGGTGGCTTATGCCTGTAATCCCAACACTTTGGGAGGCTGAGGCGGGTGGATCACCTGAGGTCAGGAGTTTAAGACCAGCCTGACCAACATGGAGAAATCCCGTCTCTACTGAAAATACAAAATTAGCCGGGCATGGTGGCGCACGCCTGTAGTCCCAGCTACTCGGGAGGCTGAGGTAGAAGAATTGCTTGAACTTGGGATGTGGAGGTTGCAGTGAGCCGAGATCGCACCATTGCACTCCATTCTGGGCAACAAGAGCAAAAACTCTGTCTCAAA
>NW_016107333.1:13787342-13796955 GCF_001604975.1 Cebus imitator | reverse complement strand
AAAAAAAAGAATCCTCAGTGACACGCAGCATGAGGCATTTATCTCTCTCTCTTTTTGTTTTTTGAGATGGAGTCTCGCTCTGTCTCCAGGCTGGAGTGCAGTGGCGCAGTCTCGGCTCACTGCAACCTCTGCCTCCCAGGTTCCAGCGCTTCTCCTGCCTCAGCCTTCCGAGTAGCTGGGACTACGGGTGCGCGCCACCACACCCAGCTAATTTTTGTATTTTTAGCAGAGACAGGGCTTCACCATGTTAGCCAGGTTGGTCTTGATCTCTTGACCTCATAATCCACCCACCTCGGCCTCCCAAAGTGCGAGGCATTTATTTCTCATGAGTTTGGGGGTGGCTGGGCAGCTCTGCTGATCTCATCTGGGCTCACTCACCTGTGGAGAGCAGCTGATAATTAGCTAACCTAGGCTGGGCTGGGCAGGTCTGCTTCAAGCCTCAGGTCTTGCCAAGCTTGGCTCCTCATCACTGGACTCGAGTCTGCTCCACATGTCTTCCATTTGGGCCTAGGCTACAGGGTAGCAGCTTCCTGGGGGAAGCTCTTCTTATCATAATGTTAGAGGCACAAAAGGGCTGACCTAATCTAAGTACATTTGAAGTCTCTGCTTGTCTTGTGTCTACTAACATCCTGTTGGTTGAATGACAGAGAAATTCACTCCCACAGCCTCATTGATCAAAGCCAGTCACATGACTGAGCCCAACATCAGTTAGATACAGAAAAACAATCTGTTGAGCAATAATCTAATAGTCCTAGTCAAAAGGGTTTGACAAGCATTGCTCTAAAGCAGGAGTCAGCAGTCTACTGCCTGTAGGGCAAACTGGACCCACCACTTGTTTTTTTATATAAAGTTTTATTGAAACCCTGTCTTGCCCATTTCTTTATGTGTGACTGCTTTTGTGACACAATGGCAGGATTGAGTAGTTGCAATAGAGACTGTATGACCTGCAGCCTCTGTGCCTCCCTGGTTCAAGCAATTCTCCTGCCTCAGCCTCCCTAGTAGCTGGGATTACAGCTGGGAATACCCAGCTAATTTTTTTTTTTTTTTTTTTTTTTTTTTAATAGAGACAGGGTTTCATCATGTTGGCCAGGCTGGTGTCGAACTCCTGACCTCAGGTGATCTGCCCGCCTCAGACTCCCAAAGTGCTGGGATTACAGGTGTGAGCCACAGTGCCTGGCCCACCCCTGCTCTTAAGAAGGAAAAGTTTGGGAACTGATGAGAATTCAACATCAAATCAAATCAAACAATCAGTGAACTTGTTCTGCATACCAGACACTGGTGACTATGCAATGTAATTTGATGCTCTAGTCTCATTACTGCAGAGAAGTGAGTGCTTCCTAGTTCGCAATAATCGCTTGTGTGATAAGAGAGAGCCCCATTCTGGTCTGGCACTTGGGTCTATAGCAGAGCCTCGTCATTGTAATTTGTATGCTGACTTTCCTATTCTTGTGCTGTAAGGAGTTCAATATTGTGAGCTTTGGTTAAAAGACATAATACTGGTCAGGCACGGTGGCTCACGCCTATAATCCCAACACTTTGGGAGGTTGAGGTGGATTGCTTGAGCTCAGGAGTTCCAGACCAGCCTGGGCAATGTGGTGAAACCACATCCCTATGAAAAAAAAAAAAAAAACTCACAAAAATTAACCAGGCATGGTTGCACATGCTTGTAGTCCCAGCTACTTGGGAGGCTGAGGTTGGAGGATCACGTGAGCCCAGGAAGTCGAGGCTGCAGAGAGCTGTGATTGTACCACTGCACTTCAGCCCCAGCAACAGAGTAAGACCCTGTCTCAAAAAAAAAAAAAAGATATGCTACCTTTGAAATAATGATGCTCAAGGTTTAAAAATATATATATTACACAATCATCCAAATAAAAGAAGGTTTTTGATATTTTATTGGAATACAATCCTCCAAAAACTATACTCTTAGGCTGAAAGCCAATATAGAAAACTGATCTAAGTGGAGTTGCTAAGGTTCACTGGCAGGTCGGAGGGGGCTTGAGCTCAGGGCACATCCATTAAGCAAGCTCCCCCATGTCACACCCACGGTCCTGTCAGAAGTCCCGGAAACTAGGACATGCCAGGGCTCCTCAGAAATTAATTTTGCCTTTGTGGCTTTTCTAATGTTCCAGAGGACAGTTTTGGTATACCCAAAAAAAAAAACAAAAACAAAAACAAATTACTTTGTGACCACTTTTTTCCCCCAAGCAGTATTTGACTTATTGGAGTAAGAAATTTAGAATCCTAGGTTTTCTTTCAAGCTTTTAAGCATTGAATCTATAAATTACTTTGAGCACTATGGCCATTTTCACGATATTGATTCTTCCTAACCATGAACATAGAATGTTTTTTCCATTTGTTTGTGTACTCTCTTATTTCCTTGAGCAGTGGTTTGCAGTTCTCCTTGAAGAGGTAGGTCCTTCACATCCCTTGTTAGTTGTCTTCCTAGGTATTTTATTCTCTTTGTAATAATTGTGAATGTGAGTTCGCTCATGATTTGGCTCTCTTTAAGTCTGTTATTGGTGTATAGGAATACTTGTGATTTTTATACATTGATTGTGTATCCTGAGACTTTGCTGAAGTTGATTACCAGCTTACGCGGATTTGGGGCTGAGATGATGGGATCCTCCAAAGATGCAATCATGTCATCTGCAAATAGAGACAATTTTACTTCCTCTTTTCCTAATTGAATATCCTTTTATTTCTTTTTCTTGCCTGATTGCTCTGGCCAGAACTTTCAATAATATGTTGGATAGGAGTGGTGAGAGAGGGCACCCTTGTAAAAAAAAAAAAAAGAAAAAAGAAAGAAACGTTTATAAATCTTTTTGGGTTATTTAAAGAGAAAACTTTACTAATCTGTTTTATGGGAGGCTTTGTTTTACTCAGACTTAATTAAACAACTGTAAGGATTTTAAACTGCATTTGTAAATGTATTTGATTTGTGTTTTAGTAATAGCTAACACTTACAGCCTTTACCATGTGCAGACACTGTCCTAGACTGGCCAGGCGCGGTGGCTCATGCCTGTAATCCCAGCACTTTGGGAGGCCGAGGCGGGTGGATCACGAGGTCAAGAGATCAAGGCCATCCTGGCTAACACAGTGAAACTCTGTCTCTACTAAAAATACGAAAAATTAGCCAACACGTGGTGGCATGTGCCTGTAGTCTCAGCTACTCAGGAGGCTGAGGCAGGAGAATCACTTGAACCCAGAAGGCGGAGGTCGCAGTGAGCCGAAATTGTGCCACTGCATTCCAGCCTGGACGACACAGCAAGACTCCATCTCAAAAAAAAAAAAAGAAAAGGAAAAAACCCTGACTCCCTAGTCATTTTTGTAAAACTAATATTATAAGTATAGTATAAAAGTTTCAAATTATTTTATGTATTCCATAACTCATTACAAACTTTATTTTTATTTTGTATGTGTGTGTATTTCTGCTGTTTAATATTTTTTATAGAGACAGAGCCTTGCCATGTTGCTTAGGCTGGTCTCCAACTCCTGGCCTCAAGTGATCCTCCCACCTTGCCCTCCCAAAGTGTTGGGTACTTGGGTCCCAGTGTTTCTCATTGTCAAATTCATTTAAACATTATAAGTGCTTAAAATATCAAACATTCGGATTATTTTCCAATTTTATGTATATATATATATTTTTTTTCTTTTTTCTTCTTTCAGCTCTTTGCATCAAGATGATCTTGTTGCAGATTTCATGTATATTTTTAAAAGACTTAACACTATAGGGTTGACATACTCCATCGCCTTTACATTTAATTCTAAATCTTCCCTGGGTTGAAGACATTTGGCCATTAAGGAAATTCCCATGTCCTCCCATGGTGGGAAGGAGCGTGTTGACAGGAGTGAACAATGGAGTAGCCGCTGCTGAGTGTTTGAAAAGAACTGAAAATTAACCATTGCATTTGGCCAAGTGGAGGTCATAGTGATCTTGACAAGGGTTGGTATTGATGGTTTGATGGTATGAATAAAATGAAGGTATAAATAAAAAGGATACAGGGGAGAAAAAGAGGAGAGGAGAAGGAGGCAATTCTTTTTGCTACTAAAGGATCTGGAAAATGGACCAATAGCTGGAGGGAGATGTGGGATCGAGGCAGTTTTTTTTAATGGAATATATTATCAATAAATTGATAGGGTGGGAAAGGATGAATTCAGGAGAAAAAAGGCAAGTGACATCCCTGAGTAGGCAGAAGAGGTGGAATCTGCTTTCCAAGGGAGGGAACTGACCTTGGAAAAGCACAGGCAGTGCTGGACCATGGTCACGGGAGGGAAGTAGAATAGAAGGACACAGGGACTGATCGATGTGCTAGAAGCAGGTGCGAGTTTCTTCTGATTGATCCTGTTTTCTCCAGAAAATAGCAAGAGAGGTTCTCAATGCAGCATGTTGGGGAAGGATGTATCGATGGTTTGAGGAAAGGGAAAGCAAGAGGTCATCTTTCGGGAAAGTGGGAGAGTAATCGGATCAGGGAAATGTAATGGGATTATCCATTAGCCTGAAGGGCCATTGGTATATGGAGACTCTTTGAAGCCTTCACACTGGATGAGAGCACTAGGGAGTGAGTCTGGACAGAGGAGAGGGCAGGGTTGAGGATGCAGCCTGGCTGGCAGAGCTCGCTGTAGAGAGCCAAGACAATTAGATCTGTGTGTAACATTATTTCCTCCAGCACACCATAGGGATCATAGGGGATTCCCACTTCTCCAAACTCAGTTAATAATTGACCACTCTCTTACCAGTCGGATCATGTTCAGCGGTTTACTTTCTGGACCAGGAAACACTTTTGTGATACATTTTCCCCCACCTAAATGGATGTCTGATGCCTGCTGCCTTCCAAGAATATTACTTATATTTCCCGAAAGTCAGAGCAACAAGGGACTTCAGAGCTATTATCAGTTAGGGCTGCAAAGCCAAACACAGCTGTAAGCTTTCAGAACCAATGAATACATCAGGTTTCATTAGAAACTGGACAAGCTATGGCTTCTGGTGATAAGTTTTTGGTGATAAGTATCGTTGGTGCTATATACTGAAATGTCAATATCTGCATAAGGGAGCTAATTAGAAATAGGCAAACCATTTGCTCATAAAGGTTCTGGTTGTCCCTCTGATACCAAATGCTTCTCAGTTGCTTCCAGCAGACCTCTTCCTCGGGTCCATTATCCCACCCCATCCCAATCCTATCTGTGCAAATACTCAGTTCACTTCACCATTTTTTCTTGGTCAGAGGTCTCAGTCTAGACAAAGGTTTCTTGGTCTTAGCACTACCGACATTCTGGGCTGGGTAATTTTTTTTTTTTTTTTTTTTTTTTCTTTTTTTTGGTTTGGTTTTTTTTTTTTTTTTTTTTTTTTAGACAGATTCTCGCTCTGTCGCCAGGCTGGAGTGCAGTGGTGTAACCTTGGCTCACTGCAACCTCCACCTCCTGGGTTCAAATGATTCTCCTGCCTCAGCCTCCCTAGTAGCTGGGACTACAGATGTGTGCCTTGGTGCCCAGCTAATTTTTGTATTTTTAGTAGAGACAGGGCTTTACCGTGTTGGCCAGGATGGTCTTCATCTCTTGACCTTGTGATCTGCCCGCCTCAGCCTCCCAAAGTTCTGGGATTACAGGTGTGAGCCACCACGCCCAGCTTGGATAATTCTAGTTGTGTGATTGTCCTATGTGTTTAAGACACTTAGCAGCATCTCTGGCCTCTACCCATTAGGTAACAGTAGCACTTCCCTCTCCCCAGGTTTGACAATCAGAAATGTCTCCTGACATTGCCAAATGTTCCCTGAGGGGCGAATTTGACCCTAGTGCAGGACCACTGGTCTAACAATTAGAAACACTGGGACCCACAGGTAGCCAAGTTACAGCTCCATATGGAATCTCCCATGGTAATCCTGACAGTATAAATTAAGTCTAGTAGAATAGGGCAGGAGCTGACAACTTCAGAAGTGAGAAATTAGACACTCTGCTTCTGCATAGAATGTGCAGTTAGCTGACTAGCCCCATTTAAACAGAAAAAGGAGAAGAACTTGTCACATTTTTAACCTTCTCACCAATTGCTGTGAAGATTCTCAGGAGATGATAATTAAGTGCCAACTCAGGAAAGATAAAATGCATAGAATGTTAGAATTGGGAAAATGCACAGAGGAAGATAAAGAGGGAAAGAAGGAAGGAAGGAAGAAAGGGAGAGAGGGAAGAAATAATGAAAGGAGGGAGGGAGCGAGGAAAGGAGAGAAAGAAATGGCACAGAACCCACACGCAAAGTCAGAGTTCAACTATACTAAGTGTTTTTTTGTTTGTTTGTTTGTTTTTTGAGACGGAATCTTACTCTTGCCCAGGCTGGAGTACAGTGGCCTGATCTTGGCTCACTGCAACCTCTGCCTCCTAGGTTCAAGTGATCTTCCTGCCTCAGCCTCCCAAGTAGCTGGGACTACAGGCGCATGCCACCATGCCCTGCTAATTTTTATATTTTCAGTAGAGGCGGGGTTTCACCATATTGGCCAGGTCTTGAACTCCTAGCCTTGTGATCTGCCCACCTACGTCTCCCAAAGTGCTGGGATTACAGGCATGAGCCACCATGTCTGGCCTACCAAGTCTTAATCTATGATAGCAAAATGATGTCTGCATTCAAATCCAAGTCATCAGGGCCGGACCTGGTAGCTCACGCCTGTAATCTCAGCACTTTGGTAGGCCAAGGCAGGTGGATAACTTGAGGTCAGGAGTTTGAGACCAGCCTGGCCAATATGGTGAAACTCTGTCTCCATTAAAAATACAAAAAGTTAGCTGGGCAAGGTGGTGCATACCTGTAATCCCAGCTACTTGTGAGGCTGAGGCACGGGAATTCTTTGAACCTGGGAGGCAGAGGTTGCCTTGAGCTCAGATCATGCCACTGCACTCCAGCCTGGGTGACAGAGTGAGACTCTATCTCAAAATAAAATAAAAAAATAAAATAAAATAAAATAAAAGGTCATCCAACTCTCCATTGCCTACAGCCTAAAGTACAAACATCTTAGCCTGGCAACCCAGGCCCTAAACAATCTAACCCCCACAGACTTCTGCCCACTACTTACTTGAGTCCTCGCCCTGTTCCATCTGCTCCACTTACATCTCCACAGACACCTCGATCATCACTATTCCTGAATCTTTACACCGGCACATGCTCCATCCAACCTTGCTTGAAGGTTCAAGACCTTCCTCAGTCCCCACCTCCTTTATTCACTTACCCATCTAGCACATCACGGGGCCGAAGCTGGAGTAGATAACAGCTAACAGCTCTACAGCACTTACCATGGACCAGACGCTGCTCTAGGCAAGCTTTGTTTTGGAAGTCAAAGGGGATTTTGTTTCCAGGACTGCCCACTGTGCTACCCGTGGCTACCCCCATGAAGCAGAAGTGGACCTACTGGGGCCCACCAGTGTCTGTCATCACCATACTGGCAAGCCTTAGTCTTCATGAGCAGAAGTGCAAGGCTAGAGAGCCCAGCCCAGGGAGAGATGGGCATAAAATGGCCTCTGTGACCGTGAGCAGTGGCTCACACCTGTAATCCCAGCACTATGGGAGGCCGAGACAGGCGGATCACCTGAGGTCAGGAGTTCAAGACCAGTCTGGCCAACATGGTGAAACCTGTCTCTACTAAAAATACAAAAATTAACCAGGAGTGGTGGCAGGTGCCTATAATCCCAGCTACTCGGGAGGTTGAAGCAAGAGAATCACTTGAACCCAGAAGGTGGGAGCTGGTGGTTGCAGTGAGCCGAGATCACGCCATTGCACTCCATCCTGGGCAACAGACCGAGACTCCATCACAGGAAAAAAAAAAAAAAAAGAAAGAAAGTGGCCTCTGTGATTCAGCTGGGGGTGGGGGTTAGGACAGGGGTGGGGTACAGGGAGCTGAGCTGCTCAAGTGGCAAGGCGTGGGGGAAGGGTTTGTCAGCCTGAAGTGACCTTAGGGCTGGAGAGGAAGCAGATTTTTGCTGCTCCTGCTCAGGGCTTCCTGAAGGCGGGGCTCCGGTTCTCTGCTGTTCTTTAGCCTTCCCCTGCGTACAGGCTCAGCCAAGGTGCTCACATGTCAGCTCCTTGATTCACCCTCTGAGCCTTTGACTTCACAGTAACTTCATTTCTCCGACATGCTATCCAGCCCTCTGCAGAGCGAGGCCAAGACCTCACCCTGTGAACTTCTCTAGTTTCTGGCTTCAATAGCCGAACTCACTTTGAATCTAAAATTTGTTTTTTAATTTAGAACGGTCTCTTTGTCACCTCCCTTCTTATGTTCCTTTTCCTCTTCTCCTTGTGTTCCTGGAGCCTGCTCATTATCAAGGAACTGCAGTGCTACTTTCAGAAATGTTCTCGGGTCAAGTGCTGGGCGCTCTAGGTGACTGCAGCCAGGTCCCAGGCTCTTCATGAACCAGGCACCCAAACGCTAACCCATGAGGGCAATCGTGTTTCTCTTAGAAAGGATCCTGGTCTGCTCTGGGTGTCTGTGACTCATGCCAGTCTTGTCCAGTTCTCTCACTCTGGAAGAACAAGAGTAAGACACATTCACTGTAAGATTGTGGAGGCTTAAGTAATGGGAACGAGTGTCTCTGGCGAAACTATACTTCCACGGTTTCGGTTCCTGGCCTTCCTCTTCCCTGCTGTCCCCACTAGGCTGTCCCCTCCCCTGCCTTCCCCAGACCCATCAGAATGGTGTCAGAAAGTGGAATAGCCAGTGGCTAGGGAAGGAGACTGGATTTAGGCAGTCCTGCCTTTAACTCCTGACACGATCTCTGGGGTTTGTTACTCAGTTTCTCCATCTGTAAAGTTGGGACGATGATAGCTATTCCAGTGATTTGCTTGGAGGGTTGGATGAAACAGTGGAGGTGTAAAGAGAACTTTTTACATATCAGAATTCCTCTTAGGAAGGTGGAGCTGTTTTTGCTGAGAAAATACTTTGCTAAGTGCAAGTAAGAACCAAGATCCTTCTGGCCGGAGGTGGGCGGGAACACTCCCAACAAGACAAAGGGAGCATTTTGTTTGCAACTCCAGGGAGGAAGTGGGGGGCCAGGAGAGGGCGGAAGCTCAGGGCTCCAGAAATGACCCCTCCCCGTGGATACTAGGCTCCCACACCCCGCCCTCCACCAAAATCTTGAATCAGGTTTACTGAATTCATGGAACACTTGAAGTAATGAGGAAAGCAGAGAGGAGCTGAGTTGTGTCTCTGGGGAGTTCTGGAACAAAACCATGGTAGCATTTCAGAATGAGCGAGGACGGAGGCAAAGGACAGCTAAGGACAAAAGACACAGGACCCCTCCTGAGAAGGGGTTGGACCATCAGGGGCAGTGAACCTGAGAGGTAGGGGCAGCAGCCAGCAACCTGGTTATGCAGGAAAAAAAATTGTAGCTTAGTATCATGAGCCCCTGTTTCGTGCCTTCCTGGGTCTTTCCTGTTGACCTTCCATCGGGGTACACATTGCTTCCTCTAGGAAGCCTCTGATTTTTCCAAAAGTGGGTAAGAACTGTACCTTCTGAGCCCCCTTGTTCATTTTCATCCTGGAGATGTCACCCCGAGTTATAATTGCTCATTCGGATGCCTGGACTCTCCTACCAGACTATGCACTCCATGGGGGGGGGATATATCTTTTTTTTTTTTTTTTTT
>NW_016107333.1:13783960-13785838 GCF_001604975.1 Cebus imitator | reverse complement strand
TTTTTTGAGACAGGCTCTCACTCTGTTGCCTAGGCTGGAGTGTAGTGGTGTGATCATGGCTCACTGCAGCCTCAGCATCCTGGGTTTAAGTATCCTCCCACCTCAGCCTCCCGAGCAGCTGGGACTACTCGTGTGCCACCACACCAGGCTAAATTTTAAATGCTTTTTGCAGAGATGGGGTTTAGCTACACTGCCTAGGCTGATGTCGAACTCCTGGGCTGAAGTGATCCTCCTGCCTCTACCTCCTGCAGTGCTGAGATTATTGACCTGAGCCACCACACCTAGCCACAAATACACTTTTATTGATATATAGCCATACTAATTATTTTTCATATTGTCCATGGCTGTTTGTCTCTTTGGGATGCTATAACAAAATAGCACTTTATAAACAACAGACATTTACATCACACAATTCTGGGAGCAGGGAAGTCCAAGATCAAGGCCCCAGCAGATTCAGTGTCAGGTGAGGGCTTTCTAGTTCATAGAAAGTTCATTTCTGGATGATACCTTCTCCCTGTGCCCTCACATAATGGGAGGGGCTAGCTAGCACTCTGGGGCTTCTTTTACAAGGACATTAATCCCAGCCATGAAGGTTTCACCTTCATAGCCTAATCCCCTCCCCAAAGCCCCATGTCCTGACTAACACCTTGAGGGGTAGAATTTCAACATGCAAATTTGGGGAGACACAAACATTCAGACCATACCCTCTCCTTTTTTTTTTTTTTTTTTTGAGGCAGAGTCTTGCTCTTTTGCCCAGGCTGGAATGCAGTGCCATGAACTCGGCTCACTGCAACCTCTGCTTCCTGGGTTCAAGTGATTCTTGCGTCTCAGCCTACCAAGCAGCTGGGATTACAGGCACGTGCCACCATGCCTGGCTGATTTTTGTATTTTTAGTAGAGATGAGGTTTTGCCATGTTGGCCAGGCTGGTCTCAAACTTTTGACCTCAGGTGATCCTCCCACCTTGGCCTCCCAAAGTGCTAGGATTACAGGTGTGAGCCACAGTGCCTGGCCTATAGCCTTTACTTTTGGATTACAATGGCAGAGTTGAGCAGTGTTGCAGAGACCATATGGCCCACAAAGCCAATAATACTTACCATCTGGCCAATCCCTCTTCTAAGCAGTGCCCACACTGATGGTTCTCAAGTCGTCATAAGTGCCAGGTGATGTCAGCCCCAGTACTACCCTCTTCCTGCAGTGGAGGAGGCCAGAGTGGAAAGAGGTTAAGTCCCATGGCCACAGTCACACACTGGTAGATGGTAGAGTTGGGACCAGGCTCCTATTGCCTCTGAAGTAGGAGGTCACTGCTCAGGAGGCTGGGGACAACCCTAGAAGCCTCTGGGCTGTGCTGGGGAGTCTGGCTTGGAAGGTTCTTTATCAGGGGAGTGACATAATAAAGTGAAATCCTAAGGCGACCGCTATGGTCACTGACTTGCCGGAGACAGGGCGTGGGAGAAGTGGGATGCAATAGGGACTAGAATTGGAATTTTGGAGCTAAGCTTCCTGGTTTGGGTTGTAGCCAGCCACTGATCTCAGAGACCTTGGACAAAGTAATTAGCATCTTTCTGTCTAATTCCCTTCACACTACAAAGAAGGTAGTAATAGAACCTAGATTGTACCTTATGGGGTTATTGGAAAGATTAGAACAGAAAGTTCTGTCTTATTTATCTCCCTTTGAGCACAGAGAGGCCCTTAATGAGTGTTAGCTCTGGTTATGCCTGTTATTCATCCCAATAAGAACTTTTTTTTCTTTAGATGGTGTCTCACCCTGCTGTCCAGGCTGGAGGCTGGAATGCAATGGCACGATCTCTGCTCACTGCAACCTCCACCTCCTGGGTTCAAGCAATTCTCCTGCCTCAGCCTCCTGAGTAGCTGGGACT
>NW_016107333.1:13757787-13783897 GCF_001604975.1 Cebus imitator | reverse complement strand
GTAGAGTTGAGTTTTCACCATGTTGGCTAGGCTGGTCTTGAACTCCTGACCTCAGGCGATCCACCCACCTTGGCCTCCCAAAGTGTTGGGATTACAGGCGTGAGCCACCACGCCTGGCCTCATCCCAATAGGAATCTACTGCTCCCTCCATTCCAGGTGCCATTCCCAAGCAATCAGGATGCAAAAAGGAAGAAAGAAAAATGAATCAGATCTGATCCCTGCCCATAAAGAGCACAGAGTCCACTATGAGGGACCGGAGAGTACATGAGTACTGGGGAGCAGTCTGACAAGTACCAGGGAGGACTATGGCAGGAGCAGAGAGAGGAAACACTTTGTTCTCCTCCCTTCTGAGGCTCAGGCTCTACTCCTTCCTGAGCACACCAGGCTTCCTGCTGGGTTTGCCCCAGGCCTTCTCTCCCCAGACCGTGGAGCCAGCCTGAATGGGGAATAACGCAGGCACAGGCAGTTTTCCAGTGTTCTCACTGGAGGCTGGAAGACCGAACAGCACAAATCAGCCAGAAGTAGAAGGCCCCTGGGAGAACCTGGGCAGGGGAATAGCTTGGTCACTTCCACTCACCAAATAGCAAAAAAATGAATTCATGGCAAGGGATGTTGATGCCAAAAACCCATCAGGTTCCAGCCTGGAAGCCTGTATTTGTTATATGAGTGTGCCCTTGAGGGGCGGCAAGAATCCACGGCAATTAAGAATGTCATCATAAAATGTGCCAGCAGCTCCTGCCTGTCTTGGTTTTTATTTTTTGAGACAGTTTTGCTCTGTTGCCCAGGCTGGAGTGCAGTGGTGCCATCTCGGCTCACCACAATCTCGGCCTCTTAGGTTCAAGCGATTCTCCTGCCTCAGCCTCCCCAGTAGCTGGGACTGCAGGCGCCCGCCACCACACTCAGCGAATTTTTTTGGTATTTTTGGTAGAGATGGGGTTTTGCCATGTTGGCCAGGCTGGTCTTGAAATTCTGACCTCAGGTGATCTGCCCACCTCGGCCTCCCAAAGTGCTGGGATTATAGGCATGAGCCACCGCACCTGGCCTGTATTTTTTTTTAAACTACAATTAATTAGTGTTTGGTTTGCCTTTACAAGTGTATATTTATGCATATGCATATGCAGCTATGCATGGAAGAAAGACTGGAAAGACACAGGTGGCATTTGACTGGGGCGGCAGTCGGGCAACTGGGGAGTAGAAGGGAAAAGTGGAGGCTGTTTATTAGTATCCACAAAATGTTTCCCCCCAAATCCTCAGGGCTGTCCTTCCTCCTTGAGTAAAGTACTCCAAGCATATACACATTTCAAAAGCTTCCCAAGTAATTCTGAAATATGCTCTTCCCTTCCACTCCCCATCTTGTCTAATTTATCCTCATACATCAAATATTAACAGTAGTTATATCTGAGTATTGGGATGATAATGATTTCTAAACTTTTCTTTTTCTTCGTCTTTTTGTTTTGCTTTGCTGGTGGTTAAAAAATTCTACCCTGGCTAGGTGTGGTGGCACATGCCTGTAGTCCCAGCTACTCAGGAGGCTGCATGGGGAGGACTGATTGAGACCAGGAATTCTGGGCTCAAGTGTGCTATGCCAATCAGGTGTCTGCACTAAATTTAGCATCAATATGGTAATCTCCCATGTGGAAAGTAGAAAAGTTCCTCTTTAACGTTTCGTTTCTTGTTAAAAAATAAATCATAAGTGTGCTAGCAACTCTTTATTAAGCCCTATCCTATGTAGCTGT
This sequence comes from Cebus imitator, assembly GCF_001604975.1. Classification (NCBI taxonomy): domain Eukaryota; kingdom Metazoa; phylum Chordata; class Mammalia; order Primates; family Cebidae; genus Cebus; species Cebus imitator. Next base: position 13,782,161 of record NW_016107333.1, on the reverse strand, counting down.
TAGACATGCCACGCTTATAGGCACAGAGTATATTCTATGTCCTTGTACTTTAACCAAGGTATCTGTGCTGGACATGCTCACAGGCATGTCCCAGCTCTCCATTGCTTTTACCTGTTTAGAAAAGTTTTAAGTTGTTAGCCAATCGTGTTTTAGTTTAGATTGTGAGGTCTGGCTCCAGCCAATGGAGATCAGATACAGCAGTAAGTACGACTCCAAATGCATGAGGGATAAATATGTCTGCTTTTCCTTTGTTTGTTGTAGTCTCATGGCAAGATGGCTAGTGAGAGTACTCTTCTTGCAGTGCAGGAAGTAAAAAAAGTAAAAATTGCTTGCTGAGAGATCCTTTATCTCAGTGCTGATTTTTCTTTTCAGCACTAAGCATCTGTTTCCAGCATCCTAGGAGCAGGGGACCACCAGGTTGCCTAAGGAGGGGTGGATCAGCCCAGGTCAGAAACAGAGCAGGTCAAAACTCCCATGCTGAATAGCAGTGGGATAGTGTCTGTGAATAGCCACCACACTCCAGCCTGGGCAACATAGCAAGACCCTGTCTCTAAAAAAATAAAAATAAATTCTGCCATGCACATGTAAACTAGTATAATAGTTAAGTGTATTGGTTCTAGAACCAAACTAACTGAGTTTAAACCTAATAGTGGCAGGTCACTGTGCCTCAGTGATGTCATCTGTAAAAGGAGAAAAATAGTGGCTATCTAATTGAGTTGTTGTGAGAAGGGCTTGGGCTTGCCATCCCCATTGTCGTTGTTTGAGAAGTAAATGACAATACAGATACAGCTCTTAAAATAATGCCTGGCACATGTGATGCTTAATATGACTTACTCCTTACTATTAAAACATAAGGAAAATTAGCAATACATTTTTAAATGAACATTTCTGAGCTGGATGTGGTGGCACATGCCTGTAATCCCAGTACTTTGTGAGGCTGAGGTGGGTAGATCACTTGAGGTCAGGAGTTTGAAAAATACTGTCTCTACTAAAAATACAAAAGTTAGCCAGGTGTGGCGGTGTGTGCCTGTAATCCCAGCTACTCGGGAGGCTGAGCCAGGAGAATCACTTGAACCTGAGGGGCGGAGGCTGCAGTGAGCCAAGATCACACCACTGCATTCCAGCCTGAGTGACAGAGCCAGACTCTGTATCAAAAAAAGAGAACATTTTGAAATATATATGTATGTATGTATATATATGTATGTGTGTGTGTGTGTATACATATATGTAGTATATGTGTGTGTGTGTGTGTATATGTATGTATGTATATACATACATATACACACACACACACACAAACACACACACACACACACACACATAAAGAAGAAAAGGAAGGAACCCATGATCTTGGCATGCCTTTGGATCTTATCTGAGCTGGATGGCAAGCCTAAATCTCTTTCCCATCTGTGAAGTGGGAAGACAATAGGCTCTACCAGATCCTGTTGTGGGGATCAGACGGGAGGGGAAGAGATGGGAAATGGCTCTGAAAACATAAATTGAAATGTTAAAGCGAGGAGTGCTTATTGTTATTAGGAAGAGGATTATGCAGCATTGGGAAAAAAAAAAAAAAAAGGCCGGGTACAGTGGCTCATGCCTGTAATCTCAGCACATTGGGAGGCCAAGGTGGGCAGATCACTTGAGGTCGGTAGTTTGAGACCAGCCTGGCCAACATGGTGGAACCTGTAAAAATACAAAAATCCCAGCTAGTTAGGAAGCTGAGGCAGGAGAATTGCTTGAACCCAGGAGGTGGATGTTGCAGTGTGCTGAGATCACGCACTGCACTCCAGCCTGGGTGTTCACACAAGACTCCATCTCAAAAACAAAAACAAAAACAAGCAAACACACACACACACACACACACACACACACACACACACACACCCCAGCAGCCAGCTGCAAAGACTGCTGGCAACAGGAAGGGGACGACTGGGCCTCCTCTTCCGGCTCTCTGGTTCCAGCCCAGAAACTCCACCCTGGCTGGAGAGAAAAGATTGAACCTTACTGACAGCCATTCCCTTTCCTGTCAAACATTAAACAGTATCTGCTTCACATATGCACTTCTCTTCCTTTCTTTCTATTCATTTTTGCCTTTGGCATTTTTTTGTAACATTATTTCTAAGCAAGTTACAGGCAACCCAAAAGCTAATACTCAGTGAACCCTGATTAGGTGCCCATTATAGACTGAATGCTTGTGCCTCCCAGCCCCAAATTCATATGTTGAAATCCTAACCCCCAATGTAATGGCATTAGGAGTTGGGGCCTTTGGGAGGTGATGAGGTTCTGAGAATGGAGTCCTCATGAATGGGATTAATGCCCTTAGAAAAGGGACCCTGGAGAGCTCTGTCTGCTCTCTGCCATATGAGGACACCACGAGAGCACAGCCATCTGCAAAACAGGAAGCAACCCTCACCATTCATGGGATCTGACGGGTGTCTTGATCTTGGACTTCCCAGCACCTAGAACTGTGAGAAATAAAGTTCTGTTGTTTCAGCCACGCAGTGCACGGTCTTCGTTACGGCACCTCCAGCTGACTAAGAGAGTGCCAGGCATCATCCTCAGACTACATTTGTCTTCTAAGCAACTCTAGGAGATAAATACCTTTTTATTCAATTTTACAGGGAAGGAAACTGAGTCACAGAAAGGTTAAATAACTTGTGCAGTCTGTAGGTGGTAGATCTAAGGCTCAAACCCCACCAGTGTGGCTGCAAACTCCTGATGCTCTTAACACTAAGACAATGAAGGAGCCCAGGCTCCACGAAGCCCAGCATACAGCAATCCCTAAAATCTCAACGGCCTACCTTGTGCAGAGGATTTGCTAAGGCTACAATGCAGAGGCCATATCTGCCCACTGCCCTCAGCCCTGTGACCCCTCCTTTGGGTTTACCAGTCCTGGAGGAGCCAGGAGGAAACTCCAGGTAGTCTGATCCCACCGACTGTCCTGCTCTCCATGACCTTAAACTGTCTCCCAAAGAGCACACGCTGGTAAAGGACTTTCAGGAACAAATGTTGAAGAAGGGTATTGCTATTCATGGAGACTCTGCTGTCAGAATCAGTTTCTATCTCATGCTTCCAGAAATTGATGAGGACGACTGCAAACACTGCAGAAGCAACTTGCCAATGATGCTCTGTTTCAGGGAGAAGGACTGGCCCTCACTGCTGGGGAAGCAGCTGAGATCCTGTGATGCCAGGTGATGTCTGCTGTTCTGACAGTTCCTGGGATCCATTCCTCCCGGATTTTGGACAGCATATGTTCTGAAGGTGGCCTCCCCTCTTACAGAGCATGATGCAACCCTCCAATCCTCAGGCTCAAATGGGTTGCAGATTTTCTAGGGTGACTATTTTCTGTGTTCTAAGATCACAGGTGGTGAGAGCATTCTGCCTGAGAACTGCGGACAGCATTTATGTGAAAGCTGCTTATCTAGGTCAGGACATGCTTAGTGGTAAGTAACAGAAATATAGCCTCAGGCTGGGCATGGTAGCTCACGCCTGTAATCCCAGCACTTTGAGAGGTCGAGGTGGGCGGATCACCTGAGGTCAGGAGTTCGAGACCAGCCTAGACAACATGGAGAAACCCTGTTTCTACTAAAAATACAAAATTAGCCAGGTGTGGTGGTGCATGCCTGTAATCCCAGCTACTCAGGAGGCTGAGGCAGGAGAATCGCTTGAACCTGGGAGGCGGAGGTTTCAGTGAGCTGAGATGGTGCCATTGCACTCCTGCCTAGACAACAAGAGCAAAACTTCATCTTAAAAAAAAAAAAAAAAAAGAAAGAAAGAAAGAAAAGAAAATACAGCCCAAAATGGCACAGACAAAGGAGAGTGTATTGGCTCATGTAACCGAACAGCCTCTGGATAGATTTCAGGTGAGGATGGATGCAGTGACTCAACCATGTCACAAAAGACCTGGCTTTCTTTTTAACTCTTTTCTCTGCTTTCCATGTCAAGTTCATCTTAAGGTTGGTTTCTCTCAAAGGAGACAGAGGGCTACCAGAAGCCTCAGGGAGCATGCTTCCTTGTTCATCTCTAGCAGAAGAAGCATCTCTCCCTGATCGTTAAATGAAGGTCCTGGGCCTCTGATTGGGTCATCTAAGGTCATAAGACCACCGCTGAACCAGCCACTGCAGCTGTGGCACCCAGCGAGCCATAACTAGTTGAAATCAATCAAGGCCTACCCCTGGCCTGGAAATCAAGTACTTTATCCACCGCAGTATACTGTTTCTTTGATTTCTAATATGAAATTTTCTGGAGTTATTAAAGACACCAAATATAATTTAATAGAGCAATAAAGTAAATGGCAACTACATTTTTTAATTGCTCAAGTCAAAATCTTGAAATCAGACCAGGCTCACACCTGTAATCCCAACACTTTGGGAGGCTGACGCGGGCAAATCACATGAGGTCAGGAATTCGAGACCAGCCTGGCCAAAATGGTGAAACACTGTCTCTACAAAAAATACAAAAATTAGCCAAATGTGGTGGTGCATGCCTGTAATCCCAGCTACTCAGAAGGCTGAGGCAAGAGAATTGCTTGAACCCGGGAGGCGGAGGTTGCGGTGAGCTGAGATCGTGCCTGGGCAACAAAAGCAAAACTCACTCTCAAAAAAAAAAATCTTTAAATCATTCTTTACTCCTTTATTTCTTCCATTCCACTTCCATATCCAATGTATTGTCAAAATCAATTAGCTCTACCACAAAATACACCTAGAATCTGACCCCTTCTCACTTATCCACTACTGTCTCTTATCTACAGAGAAGCCAACGTAATTCTTTAAAATAGTAAGTCAGGCTGGGCGCGGTGGCTCACGCCTATAATCCCAGCACTTTGGGAGGCCGAGGTGGATGGATCACAAGGTCAAGAGATCGAGACCATCCTGGTCAACATGGTGAAACCCTGTCTCTTCTAAAAATACAAAAATTAGCTGGGCATGGTGGCACGTGCCTATAGTCCCAGCTACTCGGGAGGCTGAGGCAGGAGAATTGCTTGAACCCAGGAGGTAGAGGTTGAGGTGAGCCGAGATCGTGCCACTGCACTACAGCATGGGTAACAAGAGTGAAACTCCATCTCAAAACAACAACAACAACAACAAAAAAAAAACCCAGCTCAAACGCCCTCAGTGACTCTCATCTCAATCCAAAGAAAAGCAAAAAGCAAGACTGTTCGTCATGCTCTGGCCTGTTACCTCTCCACTGTCACCTCCTACTATTCTTGTCTCGCTCACTCTGCTTCAGCTAGAGTGGCTTCTTGCTAGATCCTCCAAAATACCCCGCATGCCTCTGTCTTAAGGCCTTTGTACGTGCTGATCCCTTGGCCTGAACACCTTTCTTTCCAATCTCTGCTTGGCTCATGCCCTTTGTTAAAAAATGACATTGTCAGAAAGGCCCTGCATGACCAGTCAGTGTGAAAACACACCCAGCCAATCTTTAAGTTTCATACACTGCTGTATTCTTCATAGCACTTGCCATTACCTAAAATATTTAAGTATTTGTAAGGTTCCGAGCAGGGCTCTGGGGAGTGCAGCAGCCATGGCCAGCCACCTCGTGCTCAACAACGGCACCAAGATGCCCATCCTTGGACTGGGCACCTGGAAGTCCCCTCCAGGCCAGATGACTGAGGCTGTGAAGGTGGCCATCGATGTTAGGTACTGCCACATTGACTGTGCCCACGTGTACCAGAATGAGAATGAGGTGGGGGTAGCCACTCAGGAGAAGCTCAGGGAGCAGGTGGTGAAGCGTGAGGAGCTCCTCATGGTCAGCAAGCTGTGGTGCACGTACCAGGAGAAGGGCCTGGTGAAAGGAGCCTGCCTGAAGATGCTCAGCCCCCTGAAGCTGGACTGCCTGGACCTCTACCTTATTCACTGGCCGACTGGCTTTAAGCCTGGGAAGGAATTTTTCCCATCGGATGAGTCAGGCAGCATGGTTCCCAGTGACACCAACATTCTGGACACGTGGGTGGCCATGGAAGAGCTGGTGGATGAAGGGCTGGTGAAAGCTATTGGCATCTCCGACTTCAACCATCTCCAAGTGGAGAGGATCTTAAACCTGGTTTAAAGTATAAGCCCGCAGTTAGCCAGATTGAATGCCGCCCGTACCTCATTCAGGAGACGTTAATCCAGTATTGCCAGTCCAAAGGCATTGTGGTGACTGCCTACAGCCCCCTCGGCTCTCCCGACAGGCCCTGGGCCAAACCCGAGGACATTCCCTTCTGGAGGACCCCAAGATCAAGGCGATCACAGCCAAGCACAATAAAACTACAGCCCAGGTCCTGATCCGGTTCCACATGCAGAGGAACTTGGTGGTGATCCCCAAGTCTATGACACCAGAATGCACCGCTGAGAACTTTAAGACCTTTGACTTTGGACTGAGCAGCCAGGATATGACCACCTTACTCAGCTACAGCAGGAACTAGAGGGTCTATGCCTTGGTGAGCTGTGCCTCCCACAAGGATTAGCCCTTCCATGAAGAGTTTTGAAGCTGTGGATGCCTGCTTGTCCTTAAGTGACCTATACCTGTGTTTCCTGCCTCATTTTTTCCCCGCAAATGTAGTATAGCCTGTGTCACTCTGCAGTGGGACAGCAACCTGTAGAGTGGCCAGCGGGGGCGTGTCTAGCTTGATGTTGGATCTGACGAGGCCTGTCAGTAGAGTAGAAGTCTCTTCCAGTTTGCTGTGCCCTTCTTTTTGCCCTGCTGGGGAAAGTACAACCTGAATACCCTTTTCTGACCAAAAAGAAGCAAAATCTGCCAGGTCAAAATGGTGCCACTGACAGCTGAGTTTTGACCACTTGGAACTGTAATCCTCTCAGCAAGACTCCTCTTTGCCTCAAATAAAAAGTGCTTTTGTGAAATAAAAAAAAATTTAAGTATTTGCTTACGTCATTTTTGTCTCCTCCTGAATAAAAGTTCCACGATAGCGAAGTTACTCACAGCGCAGCCCCAAAATTCTAGAACAGTGAAGGCATTCAATAGATAGCTCCTGAAAGTGAATGAAAGCTTTAGAATAAATAATATACAAAAGAGGAAATAGCTAACAACAGAAGAAAAAAATGTTCAGTTTTTCCAATAAGCAAAGAAATACAAATTAAAATATAGCCAAGACAATATGTTTGCCTATTAAGTTGGCAAGAACTATCAAATAATAAATCCATTGCTGTTGTAAAGCCATGAAACTGGTATTTTCGTGTAATATTGGTGACCAGTCTCATTAATTCATTTAAGAGATATTTAATTGGGTACCTACTGTGTACCTACTATCTATACTGTGCAATTTGCCGTATGTACTTTAATCTGTCATAAGGCTTAGAGTCTCATAGTCAGGAAAAACTAGGTTACCAGTGGTAACAAATTAACCTCAGAATCCTAGTAGTTTACCGTAACTCGAGTTCCAACATACTCACCTCAGGCTGGTGAAGAGGGAGGGTTGTTCTGTGTCACTCAGGGACTCCACCTTCTGGAATGTCATTGGTCATCCTTGCAGAAAATAGGAGAGATTGGCAAATCATGCATAGGCTTTCTACAGCCACATCCAGGAAATTCACACGTCACTTCTGTTCACACTTCATTGTGCAGAGCCATTCGTATGGCCCTTCCCAATGGCAAGGAGGCTGAGAAATAAAGCCTTCTTCCTGCATGCCCAAAACAAGCAGAGAAACACAGATGCTGGTAAATATTAATAATGTCTGCTTTAGTCCTTGATCAAGAAATCTACCATTCTACTAAAATAACCTAAAGTACATAACAGGCCTCATTATGGAAAATATTCATTGATGTTTTAGTTATTAGTTTGATAGCCCAAAAGAATCTTACTGGATAATGAGGAAAGGGTAATAGAATTATAGTTTATCCATATACAATAAATTATTGTGCCGTCATAAAAATAGTAGTTAATGAAGAATATATGTTTGGAAAAATAATTTTTATGGAAGAGTAAGTAAAAATTAGGAAACAAAATGAGTATTATGGTCACAACACCATAAAAATATACCTAATTTTAAAAATTCTGAGGAAATACATTGAAGGATTTTCATTGAATAAATACCTGCTAGGTGCCAGGCCCTGCAGATTCAAAGATTAAATACACTCTCTGTCCTAGTGGTGCTACAGTCTTATAAGAATATCTAAAATGGACCCAAAGAAATCCTTGCCTAAACCCAGAACAGTTATTCTAATAATTTTATGGTTGCACGTAAGGATAGACTTTCATTCCATCATGATTTGAATCATTCAGAGAATGAGAGACAGAGAATCATCATTCATTCCATAGATAGTTATCAAACATGTCCTAAGTGGGTCACAGAGTTGGTCAAGATACCATGCCATGCTCACTGACACCAGAAAGCTTTCAGTCTAGCTGGAATCCTACCTGTCAAACAGGATGGTCCTTGCTGGCCCCAACTTCTGGCCTGATGAACTCCTTTACACAATGCCCTGTACCAGACCTGTGAAAGTTCCTGAGCCGGGCGCAGTGGCTCACGACTGTAATCCCAGTACTTTGGCAGGCTGAGGCGGATGGATCACCTGAGGTTAGGGGCTCGTGACCAGCCTGGCCAACATAGTGAAACCCTACCTCTACTAAAAATACAAAAAATTAGCTGGGCATGGTGGTAGGTACCTATAATCCCAGCTACTCAGGAGGCTAAGGCAGGAGAATTGCCTGAATCCAGGAGGCAGAGGTTGCAGTGAGCCGAGATCACGCCATTGCACTCCAGCCTGGGCAACAAGAGTGAAACTCCGTCTCAAAAAAAAAGGAAAGAAAAGAAAAACAGAAAGTTCCTGGTGCCTAAAATAGTTCCTGGCATATGGTGTCCAATAAATTCTGGTGTTTTCCCCAAACCAGCTCTACCTATAGGCTTCCCATTTCAGCTGATGGTATCTACATACTTCAATGTTCAGGTCAAAAATATGGCGTTATTCTCAACACCTCTCTTTCTCTCACACCCTACAAATCTTTCGGAAAATCCTGTAGTTCCTGCCTTCTGAAATATATTATGAAATCAGACCACTTCTTGCTCCTCTACTGCCACCGCCATATTTTGCCATTAGTGCCACGACCTCCTAACTAGTCTCCCGGCTTCTCCCCTGGCCCCTGCAGTCTGTTCTCCATATGGCAGGCATGGAGAACTGTTTAAATCCCAGGTCTGATCCCACCACTTCTCTGCACAATTCTACTCGGAAAAACTCACTTCAAAGCGTCAAATTTAGAGTTCTCATAATGAAGCTCTTTATGGTCTCTCTCTGGAGTCTCAGCTTTGTCAGACGCAAGTTAGCAGCTGTTAGTAGCAACGTGGTATAACACTACCTTTGCAATCCAGAATTGGAATTCAGAGATAATATGACCTCCCTCCATGCACAATTTTAAAAAGTCATATCTAAAGTAGAAAGCAGAAATAAAAAGAAAGCAGCCCACAATAAAAGATGCATTTTAATATGTAAACATTCAGGCACAACTACAGAAGAAGACAAAAACATCTCCACGAATTTCACAAACACCCACTATCAGAGGGAACCACCCCATTGAAAAACACTGCCCTTTACCATCTGGCCTGCCTTCCTCTCTCTAAACTAAACACCAGCCCTCAGGCACTTCACTCACTCTGCTCCAGCCATACCTGCTTCCCTGCTGTGTCGGACCAGCAAGTCACCTTCCTGTCTGGAGTCTTTGCAATTGCAGGATTCCCTCAGGGAGCCACGTGGCTCACTTCCTCCTCCTTCAGGTCTTTGCTCAAACATTCTTTTCTCAGAGAAGCCTTCCCTGACAACCCTCTTTAATACAGCAACCTCCCTCTCCCCAGACAGCACTCCCTCTCACCCCTCCCTGCTTACTTTTCTCCATACACTTATTGTCTGACATACTAGGTATTTTATCTATATGATGTCTGTGTCCGCTCCATGATGTCACTAAGTTTTCCTGTTTGTCTTCAACTGTATCACCGTTATGTAAATGGGTGCCTGGCACAAAGTGAGTATTCAACAAATATTTGTTGAATGAGTGAAAACAGTGAATGAGGGATATGTACTGAGTGACTGAATAAATGAATTTCTACAGACACTCAGCAATCACGGCATTAGTCTTGAGTGTCTGGTCTCTGCTCCTCTGTACCTCACGCCCTGTCAAACTTGTCCTGTCCCACATGCTTGTTGCTTTCTGCTGCATACATTCTTCATTTCCCATTTTGAAGCTCAATCTGGCTTCCTCCAACCTTGACTTCACATCTGGATTATGAATTTTGTCTCACCCCCAGGCATGATAAGATTGTGACAGCTTCCTGGCAACACCCGTCTTGACCTACTTCCTGCCTTCTACCCTGCGTCTCTACCCTCCCCGCTTTTCAACACTCCATAGCTTTATCCATAAATGTACTTGTCCTAATATGTCTGTCAAAATCCTACTGGTTTTTCAAGGATAGATTCAAATGCTCCCTCCTTCTTCGATGAGGCCTGATCCACCAACCAGAAGTCAGTCTTATGCCCCTAAGTTCTCGTAAGTATTTGTAACTCTTACGGCCCTCATCACAGCCTTTGCTATATAAGATCTTTGTTTGCTCACCTTATCCCTTCCGCCGGAGCTTAAATTGTCTAAAGGCAGGTAGTAAGTCTTACTTATCTCTTGTGTTTCCCATGGTATATGAAATATGGTCAATAAGTATTAAGTGAGATAATTTATATAAACTCCTTAGTACAGTTCTTAGCATATAGTGAATGTTCAATCCATACTGGTTGCTAATACCAGTTCACACACAAGGAAGGGAGAGTTAGTTCCACTCCAAATGAGAGCTATACCGTGTGAGGTCAGCTAGGTGGGTTTTGAGAGCCTGTGACATGTCCAGGTCCTCACTTTTCACTGCCTGGGCCTCTCTCCCATCTGCAGCAGGTTCTCCATGTTCCCTGGACCCACCTGAGTGCCCCTGAAGCTGTGGGCAGTTCCTGGCATAGGCAGGTGGACGGCTTTCATCCCAAGTACCTGCATATGCCTTCTTTCTATGTCTGGTACAGAAGCTTGCTAGGCTACTTGTAAATGCAATCCATAGATGAGGGAGAGGGTGCTCAATGTTCCTAGGGCCAACTCTCCACCGATTTGGATGGAGTTGTTGGAAAAACGCCCCACTCTCCCTGGCTTCTAAAGGGGCAATTCTGAGGCGTGCTCCATGTGGTTTCTCAGACAGTTTGTATTGGGATTGAGTCCTTGTTGCCCCTGACAGTAATCTACTTTTGGCTTTTCTCTTTCCCTAACTTACTTCTCCTACTTCCTTACTTGTGCCTTCTGGGATCACTTCCCAAAACTCAAGTCCTGCTCGGGAGGGAGCTACTATCACTGAAACTTCCTGGAGAAATGGCTGTCTGGCCCCTTAGGCTGGCAAAGTCCTACAAGCCTCCCGTCATGACACGCCTTTCCTGTGGTCCCTCAGCACCAGCTCCCTGGCACCAGCTGTGTCAATGATTGGGGTGGAGGGAGGAGATAGGGATTCTTGGATTATCAGCAAAGATTTGAGGGTGCTGGGTGGGGTACCAGCGGAGTTTAATCCTAGGTTTGCTGCTAACCTTGCAGAAATTATCCCTCAAGGAAATGGCTGCAGTAACCCACCATTTAACGACAAAGGCCTACTCTCACTCCTTTGTGATTGCTGAAACTTCATAAGGAAGAATACTACCTTATGAAGACCATAATGCTATGAAGACACAAAGAACTCACTGGTTTGCGACTCAGTTTTCTTAGTGCTGTATGAGTTCATCAAAGAGGTTGTCATGTGTTCACCCAAGCCCGTTTGCTCATCTCGCTGAGCATGTAGCTACATTATATCCCTCAGCCTCCTTTACATTAGGTGTGATCATGTCTGAATTCTAGCCGGTGGAATGTAAACAGATCTGACGCCCACCACTTCCAGGCCTGGCTATTAAAAACTTCCCATGGATAATTGGATAATCCTCCGTGTCCTTAGTGATCTGCTGCCAGGAAGCAAAAGACTCCATGCCCTAGGGCATGGCGGACACAAGGTGGCAGTAGCCTAAAGCCCTGAGTCACCATGTGGAAGATGGCTGCAGTGAATTGACTGTGAGAAGAAATAGCTTTTATCAGGTTAAGCTATTGAAATTCCAGTGTTAGTTACAGTGGTTCGTGTCATGTCAACCAACACAAAAATTGGTACCTAGAAGTGGTATGCTGCAATAACAAAAACCTAAAATAATATGGTATTGGCTTAGCAGTTGGTGGGAGTTGGTGAGAAAAGTAATATGAGAAGCTGGAAAGAGGAAACCTAATTTGTAAAGTGGCAAGACATGTAGTAAAGTACTTCCTTTGATTGCAGATGGAGCCCTATTAAGCCTGTAGTTCTAAGGAGAGTGGTTGGAAAGAATCAGAGGAATAGGATGTACAGAAGTTTCCAAGGGCAGGGATGACGGCGAGGTGAGTGAGGCACCTAGGATACAAAAGTAAGGAAGCAATCTCTTGTACCACCCTGCCTTAGCTAGCCATTACGAGACAGGTAATTCACAGGAAAGATTGGTTTGCAAATAGAAGGGAAAGAGTCTGGAGAGAGCCCCAAAACACAGGGCCTCAAGGGTTATAAAGGCCCACCACTTCTGGACCCCAAAAAGTAACAAAATATTATTGAAACACAAAGGCCCTTTATGACTAACATGTTTTAATACTATTAAAGATCTGATTAAAAATGTGATCTTCCCATCTGTCCTAGTCCATTCAGGCTGCTATAACAAATTACCATAGACCAGATGGCTAGTAAACATCAGAAATTTATTTCTTACAGTTCTAGAGGCTGGAAGCTTGAAATCTGAGTGCCAGCATGGTCAGGGACTGGAGAAGTTTCTCTTCTGGGTTACAGATTTCCATCTTCTTACCATGTCCTCACACCACAGAAAGAGAATGAGAAAGCTCTCTGGATCCTCTTTTATAAGGGCCTCCTGAAGAGAATGAACTTATCCCAGTCATGACAGCCCCATCCTCATGACCTTATCACCTTTCCAAGGCTCCACTTCCTAATTCGATCACATTAGGGATTAAGATTCCAACATATCAATTTTGGGGGATACATTTAGTCTTTTGCACCATCTGTACCTATTATTTCAGATAGCTCAAGGTAGCTGCTGTTAACCCAAGAGAGGGAGCAAGGACTCCATGCCCTAGGGCATGGCAGAACACAAGATGGCAGTAGCCCGAGGCTCTGAATCACCAGGTGGAAGATACCTGCAGCGGACAGACTATGAATGATGTCTAGGGAAGAACTCTGGCATGATCATTGCCTATGGAACTGACGGGAAGCAAAGATCAGAAGCTTTCTGTACTCATCCATTTTCACACTTCTATGAAGAAATACCCAAGACTGGATAATTTATAAAGAAAAAGAGGTTTAATGGACTCACAGTTCCACATGGCTGGGGAGGCCTCACAGTCATGGCAAAGGCGAAGGAGGAGCAAAGGTGTGTCTTACATGGCAGCAGGCAAGGGCGTGTGTGCAGGGGAGCTGCCCTTTATAAAACCATCAGATCTCATGAGACTTATTCACTATCATGAGACTAGCATGGGAAAGACCCGCCCCTAAGATTCAATTATCTCCCACCGGGTCCCTCCCATGACACGTGGGGATTATGGAAGCTACAGTTCAAGATGAGATTTGGGTGGGGACACAGCCAAACCATATTATTTTCTAAGTTTCTGGGAAATTATATTGCCAAAGAAAAGAATGAGTTTACATTTAAAAGACTTTTGACAGTTAGAACCTTGAACCAACCCTTGAGTCCGCAGCTTGTACAAGCTTCAAAAGCTGTGAAGCCCTAAAAGACCATGGGCTTCCAACACCCACTCAAAGGCTCATAGGTGGCTGTGGAGAACAACAGTCAAGAAAGAACCTCTTACATAGCAGACAGGGACCACAAGGAGCTTCTCCCAGAGAGCCAGATCAGGCACCTTGATCTTGGACTTCCAAGCCTCCAGAACCATGAGAAATGAATGGCCATGAGAAAAAGATGCCTGGCTCTACATGGTGGCTCACACCTGTAATCCCAGAACTTTGGGAAGCTGAGGAGGGAGGATTGCTTGAGATAAAAAGTTCGAGACTGCCCTGGGCAACGTAATGAGATCCCATCTCTATGGCAATAAAAAAAATTAGCTGAACATATTGGTATGTGCCTGTAGTCTTACATACTCAGGAGGCTGGGGCGGGAGGGTTGTTTGAGCCCAGGAGTTGGAGGTTACAGTGAGCTAGGATCATACCGCTGCATTCCAGCCTGGGTGACACAGTGAGACCCTGTTTCAGAGGAAAGAGAGAAAAACAGACAGACAGACACACAACCAGGCAGAAAGAAAGAAAGAGAGAGAGAGAGAAAGAAAGAAAGGAAGAAAGAAAGAAAGAAAGAAAGAAAGAAAGAAAGAAAGAAAGAAAGAAAGAAAGAAAGAAAGAAAGGAAGGAAAGGAAGAAAGAAAAGAGGAAGGGAGGGAGGGAAGAAAGGAAAAGGAAAGGAAAGGAAAGGAAGGAAGAAAGGAAAAGGAAAGAAAGGAAGGAAGGATAGAAAAGGAAAGAAAGGAAGGAAGGGAAGAAAGAAAGAGTCTGCTGTTTAAGCCACCTGTGTATGGTATTGTCATAGCAGCCTGACCTGACTATGTATATGTGGATATACGTATTAGTCTGTTCTTGCATTACTATAAAGAACCTGAGACTGGGTAATTTATAAGGAAAAGGTTTAATTGGCTTGTGTTTCCACAGGTGGTACAGGAGGCATGGTTGGGGAGGCCTCAGGAAACTTAGAATCATGGTGGAAGACAAAGGGGAAGCTGGCACTTTCCTGGCCAGAGCAGGAGAAGGAGAGAGTGGGAGAGGTGCCACACACTTTAAACAACCAACTCTCAAGAGAACTCTATCACAGGAACAGCACCAAAGGGGGAAATCTGCCCTTATGATCCAATCACCTTCCACCATTCTCCAACATTGGAGATTACGATTCAACTTAAGATTTGGGCTGAGTCTGTGTTAGTCTGTTCTCACACTGCTATAAAGATACTACCTGAGGTTGACGGTAGTTTATAAAGAAAGGAGGTTTAATTGACTCACAGTTCCACGTGGCTGGGGAGGCCTCAGAAAACTTACAATCATGTTGGAAGGTGAAGGGAAAGCAAGGCACATCTTATATGGCAGGAGGAGAGAGAGAGAGGGAGAGAGAGAGAGAGAGAGAGAGAGAGAGAGAGAGCGAGCACACAGGGGAAAAGGCCACTTTTAAACCATCAGATCTCTTGAGAACTCACTATCATGAGAACAGCATGGGGGAAACCACCCCCATGATCCAGTCCTTTCTACCAGGCCCCTCCCTCAACACATGGCGATTACAGCTCCAGTGAGAGAAATCTAGCATGGCTGACTCCATCTTGCTTCCAGCCTCACAAGCTGGCTGTCTCCACTCATTCGTGGGCATAAGTCAAGCTAAACTTGGCAAGAATTTAGTTCATGGTTTAACTTTAAAGCAAGGTTGATAACAGTCTTTCCTTAAAACTAATCCCTTCCTTGCTCAGGGACCAAAGCTGCCTTTGTAAAACTAATGCAAGTCCACGAAATTAAGATAATTTGGCCGGGGAGGGGGGGTCTGAATTCTCCTAAAATGTAGGCATGGTTTGTATAATTTCTTACTGCTCAAGCGTCTGGTTTGGGGGTGCCTGATTCTTGAATCACTCTTTGCTCAATTAAACACCACTGAATTTAATTTGCCTAAGATTTTTCTTTTAGCAAGCCACTGAGACTTTGGAGATGTTTGGTGTGACCACATATTCCAACTAATGAGATTTAGACTGAGGAAAGACCATTTATCTCATTTTTTTTTTCCCTATGAAGCCAAACTGCTTGAAAGTATAATTCACACACACTAAATACTTTCTTGGGTTGTTACAATTTGGTTTCCACCCTTCCCATTTGACTGAACCTGCTTGTGTTAAAGGTGACAGATAAGGTGCCAACCATACACTGGTTCAAAAATCACCTTGTTACCAGAAAGTGGTCCTGATTCAGACCCCAAGAGAGGGTTCTTGGACCTCATGCAAGAGATAATTTGGGATAAGTCCATAAAGTGAAAACAAGTTTATTAAGGACGTAAAGGAATAAAACAATGGCTACTCCATGGACAGAGCATCGGCATGGGCTGCTTGACTGAGTATATTTATAGTTATTTCTTGATTATATGCTAAACAACAGATGAGTTATTCATGAGTTTTCTGGGAAAGGGTCATTGATTTCCCAGAACTGAGGATTCCTCCCCTTTTTAGACTATAAGGGTAACTTCCAGATGTCATGACATTTGTAAATTGTCACGGCACTTTACAGTGTGGTCAGGGGTCTTTTAGTATGTGAATCCATTATAATCAGCGTATAATGAGCAGTGAAGACGAACAGAGGTAACTTTTGTCACCATCTTGGTTTTGGTGGGTTTTGGCCGACTTCTTTACCGCATCCTGTTTTATCAGCAGGGTCTTTGTGACCTGTATCTTTTGCCAACTTCCTATGTCATCCTGTGACCAAGAATGCCTGACCTGCTAGGAATGCAGCCCAGTAGGTCTCAGCCTCATTTTACCCAGCCCCTGTTCAAGATGGAGTTGCTCTGGTTCAAACGCCTCTGACAACCTCCTCTGTAAAAACATCACTGCCTCCCTCAGGAAAGGGTAGTTCTCACACCTGTAGTTCCATGCCACTAATTATACATTAATTTATACTAAACACGAGCAGGCACCATTTGTGTGCGCTGAATGGATTCTGCACAACGTGAGAGTCATTTCTTTGCTAACCTACGTACCTCTCTGCTGCGTGAGCTCCTTGAGGATAAAGAGGGTATGCTTTATAACACCCTCACCACCAACACTAACCCACGGCTTGTCCTGGATGCTTCCTAATAAATGCTGCTGACAGACCCACCCACTCACCCACTTGCTCACAAAGCACACACTTGACACATGACAGCCTCCAGGTAAAGTCCTGTTCAACTCCTAGCTGGATTCCTCCAAGCGCTGCAGTATTCATTCCATGGATGGGTGTCAGGGGAAGGAAAGCAAGGGAAGTTCTGCTGGTTATTTTGCTTATTGCTGATGTTTTGATATCACTGAGGAATGTGAAGGAGTGCAGGGAATCTCACCCCAAAATATGGCTCCCTGGGATAATAAGTACTTTTTTTGTTGTTGAGAGAGGGTCTTGTTCTGTCACTCAAGCTGTAATACAATGGCTTGATCACAGCTCACTGCAGCCTCTACCACCCAGCTAATTTTTTTTTTTTTTTTTGAGACAGAGTCTCACTCTTGTAGCTCAGGCTAGAGCGTAATGGCACAATCTCAGCTCACTGCAACCTCTGCCACCCAGGTTCAAGCCATTCTCCTACCTCAGCTTCCTGAGTAGCTAGGACTACAGGCGCCCATCACCATGCCTGGCTAATTTTGGTAGAGACGTGGTTTCACCATATTGGCCAGGCTGGTCTTGAACTTCCGACTTCAGGTAGTCTGCCTGCCTTGGCCTCCCCAAGTGCTGGGATTATAGGCATGAACCACCATGCCTGACCTAATTTTTAAATTTTTTGTAGAAACAAGGTCTCCGTATGTTGCCCAGACTGGTTTTGAACTCCTGGGCTCAAGCAATCCTCCCACCGCAGCCTCCCAAAGTGCTGGGATTACAGGTGTGAACCACTGCGCCTGGCTAATGAGTATTTTTGAGTTAAAGGCTCTCAAAGATTAACAGATGCTAGAATATATTTTCCCCCATCTACATAAAGACTGGACAGACCTACCAAGGAGAACAATTGTTTTTCCTCCCGATTCTTAGCTCTCAATCCCCTACCTCTCCAAAGCACTGGCCAAAGTTCCCTTATCTGCCTAAAGTCTGGGCCTCCCAAAGAACAAAACAATTACCTCCAGTCCCTTCCCTGAATTTTCATTAACTGAACCCATATCACAGGAAGTCCGTCAACAAACCTGAAGAGACTTACATCATAAATGATCATCTGCTCTATGGATCCAACAGACTTTGCCCCAGACCCTTGTTTGTTTTTCAAGCCCATTGAATTCCCCTAAAAATCATTTACCAACCCCCTAAAGTCATCCGCACTTCCCCATCTCCCTTTCCCCTAAGAAGTAGAGCATATAAGCATTTGTACCCTTTGGGATATTGGGCAAACATTCTGTGATTTTCCCTGTGTACACTGTAGTAATAAATGTGTAAAGCCTTTACTCTTATTAATCTGTCTTTTTTGTGAGCTGAATTTTCGATGAAACCTCTGAGGGTGAAGGGGAACTTCCCTTGGCTGCAACAAATATAAAACAAGACTGGTCGGGTGCGGTGGCTCATGCCTGTAATCCCAGCACTTTGGAAGGCCATGGTGGGAGGATCACGAGGTCAGGAGTTCAAGACCAGCCTGACTAACATGGTGAAACCCCGTCTCTATTAAAAATACAAAAAATAGGCGTGGTGGTGCGTGCCTGTAATCCCAGCTACTCAGGAGGCTGAGGCAGGAGAATCACTTGAGCCCAGGAGGCGGAGGTTGCAGTAAGCTGAGATCATGCCACTGCACTCCAGCCTAAGCGAAAGAGCTAGACTCCATCTCAATAAACAAAACAAAACAAACAAAAAACAAAAAACAAGACCATGTGAATGGTTCTTAGGAACAGTCAGCAACCGAAGTGAAATGATTTGTTTTCCAAAGGTGAATCCTCAAGGCTGCTGTTCATTCATTCACAAATATTTACTGGGCACCTACTATGTGCCAGGCCCTAGGTTAGAGGCTGAGGATACAGCAGTGAACAAAATAGACACCAACCTTGCTGTTTCTAATTTCCTAGAGCTGCTATAACAAAGTACCACAAACTGGGTGGCTTAAAACAACAGAAATGTATTGCCTCACAGTGCTGGAGAGTAGAAATACAAGATAAGGGTGTTGGCAGTGCCACGCTCCCTCTGAAAGCCATAGAAGAATCCTTCCTTGCCTCTTCCTAACTTTTGTTGCTGTTCCTTGTCTTGCTACTACGTAACTCCAGTTTCTGTCTTTGTCATCACAGGGCATTTTCCCTACATGTCTGCATCTTCTTTTTTATTTTATTTTATTTTACTTTTTCTGAGATGGACTTTCGCTTTTGTTGCTAGGCTGGAGTACAGTGGCGAGACCTTGGCTCACTGCAACCTCCACCTCCCAGGTTCAAGGGATTCTCCTGCCTCAGCCTCCCAAGTAGCTGAGATTACAGGTGCCGGCCATCACGCCCAGCTAATTTTTGTATTTTTAGTAAAGATGGGGTTTCACCATGGTCTTGAAGTCCTGACCTCAGGTGATCCACCTGCTTCATCCTCCCAAAGTGCTGGGATTACAGGTGTGAGCCACCACACCCAGCAAGGCTGTCTTCTTCTAAGGACACTGTTCATACTGGGCTAGGGGCCCACTCTATTGCAGTATGACCTCATCTGAACTAATTATATTTGCAATGGCCCTATTTCCAACAAAGGTTATTTTCTGAGGTATCAGGGGTTAGGATTTTAACATCTTTTTTTGGAGGATGGAGAGATAACTTAACCCATAACATTGCTCTTACAGAGCTTATAGTCTACAAAGGAGGCATACATTAAATACATCATCATACAATTAAAGATGAAAATGTCATCAGTAGTAGATGCTCTAACAGTAACGAGAACAAGAAATCCTAAGAGGTGGGCTGAACACGGTGGTTCATGCTTGTAATCTCAGCACTTTGGGAGGCCAAGGCAAGCATATTTCTTGAGCTCAGGAGTAAGAGACCAACCTGGGAAAACCCAGTGTTTACAGAAATTAGCTGGGCATGGTGGAGTTCGCCTGTAGTCCTTGCTAGTGAAGCTGAGATGGGAGAATCGCTTGAGCCCAAGAGGCTGAGGCTGCAGTGAGCCAAGACCCTGCCGCTGCCCTCCAATCTGGGTGAGAGAGTGAGACCCTAACTCAAAAAAAAAAATAATAATAATAATCCTAACAGGAGAAGCTAAGCCATGGATAAAGGGGATGGTCAGGAAAAGTATCTCTGAGGAAGGAACACTTAAGCTCAAGCCTGGAACATTCCTGGGCGGGAGAGCAATGCCAAAGGGAGCCTTAGGCTGAGGAGAAATTTGACAGGGGTATTAATACATAAAAGACCCTCCACAAAGGGTCTCAGAAAAGCTGAGAAGAAACAGAGTCTCTCTGTGTCACTTTGGTCATCTCAATGGCCCCAAACAGTTGTGTGCGAGGGGAAAATTCAGTTGCTGCGTCTATAAAGAAGGAAGGTCTGTCTTATTATCAGATTGTCCTACTGTTTACGTGGTTGTTTTATTTAGTCTGTTTAAGGACCATGTTGAATGAGGCAAATTTCATTTATGTTCTTATTCCTTTGGGATCTGGCCAAGGCTGCCAGGTTACTGCATTAGTGAAAATTGATTCAAGAGTATGATTTCAGTTAGCGGCTGCTGGAGTCACTGTGAATTTTTAGCATGTCACTGTTGCCTGAGCAAACCTCTGAAAGTATGCTTTTATATCCACCCGTCCCCTCCCCAACAAGCCTCCAAAACGCAGCCTATTCTAAAGGGAGTTAAGACTTCCTAAAACAGTAGACAAAGGACTGAGTGTCAGCTCCTTGGTCAAGTTCAGATTGCCTCCGACAGCAACTGGGCCACAGTATGCGGCACACATTTTCACAACCAGATGGGGAAAGGAGGTGGGCTGGTTTCCCCTGGAAAGGCTGCGCTGTGACTGGGTGGGGTGGGAAGTTAGCCTCCCTCTTCACGAACAACGTGTCCCACCCTATGCCGGATAGTGGCACATCACAGCTCTGCCTCCCAATTTCAACTGCTGGCCTCCATTTCCCATGTCATCCAAGGTCAGAGAGATCCAAGCCAACAGAGGTGACTCCGCAGCCTCGCAGGAAGCTGAAGCTGTGAGAAGGATATGCTGCTGCATGCACTCCCCCGTGGAGCTGTCCACGGACCAGCCAGGACTGCTTCCGGGCCCGGGTCCAGGTCTGCCGCTGAGGGCCAGGTGGTGTTGGGGTTGGCCGACTTTCCCTCCTCCATCACATTTTCCAGGAAGGGTGGCTAGGGACGGGTGGTAGGTGGGGATATTGTCGGCAATGAATGTTGGCGTTTTGAGCAAGAGCCAAAGTATTGTGTGTTTCTGGGGGTTCTGGCAGACTGCCTCCACCAAGGGAGACATGCACAACAAGCCTGCCACCCCAGCCTATAGCACAGTTGTTTGAACTTTGCAGGGTAGGATGGGTGTGGATGTGGTTCTCACCATGAGGATCAAGCCTTTATTTATTTATTTATTTTTTCACTCCTTTACATCTTTAAGCAAATGAAGCAAAAGAATGGACTGGTGCTTGAGGAGTGGAAAGGGGTGTTTATTACCATTCTTTTTTTTTTTTTTTTTTTTGAGATGGAGTTTCACTCATGTTACCCAGGCTGGAGTGCAATGGCGCGATCTCGGCTCACCGCAACCTCCGCCTCCTGGGTTCAGGCAATTCTCCTGCCTCAGCCTCCCAAGTAGCTGGGATTACAGGCACGCACCACCATGCCCAGCTAATGTTTTTGTATTTTTAGTAGAGACGGGGTTTCACCATGTTGACCAGGATAGTCTCGATCTCTTGACCTCGTGATCCACCCACCTCGGCCTCCCAAAGTGCTGGGATTACAGGCTTGAGCCACCGTGCCCGGCCAGGGTGTTTATTACCATTCTTGCCAGTCATTTCCCAGGGTGAGAAGTCAACAGGGTGTTCTTTTCTTTCCTTTGTCCAGTATTTGAGTTTAAGTCTTTTTTTTTATTTTATTTTTTAAGACCGAGTTTTGCTCTTGTTGCCCAGGGTGGAGTGCAATGGTGCTATCTCACTGCAACCTCCATCTCCCAGGTACAAGTGATTCTCCTATCTCAGCCTCCCAAGTAGCTCAGATTACAGGCATGTGCCACCATGCCTCGCTAATTTTTTTGTATTTAGTGCAGACAGGGTTTCACCATGTTAGTCAGGCTGGTCTCGAACTCCTGACCTCAGGTGATCCACCCACCTCGGCCTCCCAAAGTGCTGGGATTAGAGGCGTGAGCCGCTGCGCCCGGCTGTGAGTTTAGGTCTTAGCAGAGGCAAGTGGGCATTAATAATACTTGTCCAGGCCAGGTGCAGTGGCTCACTCCTGTAATGCCAATGCTTTGGGAGGCTGAGGCAGGAGGATCACTTGAACCCAAGAATTCAAGATCCATCTAAGCAACATAGCAAGACCCTATCTCTCCAGAAATAATTTAATAATCAGCCAGGTGCGGTGGGATGCGTCTGTAGTACCAGCTACTCAGGAGGCTGAGGTAAGAGGATCGTTTGAGCCCAAGAAGTTGAGGCTGCAGTGAGCCGCGATGGCACCACTGCACCCCAGTCCGGGTGACAGAACAAGACCCTGTCTCTAATAATAATAATAATTTAAAAGTCCAGTTTGGAGCCATAATCTGGCCTTGTTGAGTTCCTGTTTATAAAAGACCTCCCCTCTGTGGGCTGACTCCTTCCTCACATAGGCCTCATTAACCTGAGAAAACTCAGGGGAACCAAGGTGGGAGGAAGTGTTAAATTCCAGAAGGTTCAACTTCTGAGCACCTCTGGGAAGTTTCTCCCAGAATGGTGTCCTGCCAGCACAGAGCTTTTCCTAAGGCGCTGGGTTGCTGAGGAGTGGGTGGAGCTCAGCGCCTTTCACAATCCTCGGGATCACAGCCTGTTTCCTTTAGGAAGGTTGGACACTGCAGCCTGTTTCCCACCAGGTGTGAATTGCAGGGGCTACCGCTGCCACCAGCAGGGTATCAGCAAATAAAACCAGGCCTGAGGCCATTTGTTACAAATTTGAGGCTTGTGGTATTTGAAGCCACACAATCATTCAGGAGACTGAATATTCCACAGAGGGAAAGGCTACTGGGTCAGGACAAGTCCCGAAGGAGACCAAGTGTTCTGTGAATCCACAAAGTGTGAAACTCCATCAGTAGAAATTTCTGAAATTTCAGAGATGCCAGATTTGGCTAATCAAAATTCAGGGTGTTCCATTAAGTTTGAGTTTCAAATAAAGGAGAAACACTTTTTTTTTTTTTTTTTTTAAGGATAACTATGTCCGAAATACTGAATGGAAGGATATACTTATGCTTACAAAGTATTTGCTCTTCCTTTTATGATGTTAGCGAGAATGTAAATTAGTATAGCCATTATGGAAAAGAGTATGGGGGTGTCTCAAAAAATTAAAAATGGAACTGGCATATTGCTATGGCTTGAGTATGCCGCCTCCAAAATTCATGTTGAAACTTTTTTTTTTGACGGAGTTTCACTCCTCTTGCCCAGGCTGGAGTGCAGTGGCTTGATCTCAGCTCACTGCAATCTCCTCCACCAGGGTTCAAGCGATTCTCCAGCCTCAGCCTCCCCAGTAGCTGGGATTATAGGCATGTACCACCACGCCCAGCTAATTGTGTATTTTTAGTAGAAAATGAGTTTCTCCATGTTGGTCAGGCTGGTCTCCAACTCCCAACCTCAGGCGATCCATCTCCCAAAGTGCTGAGATTACAGGCATGAGCCACTGAGCTTGGCCCATGTTGAAACTGAATCCCCATAGTGGTGCTATCAAGAGGCGGGACTATTTGGGAAGTGACTAAGTCATGAGGACTCCACCCCCATGGATGAGATTAGGGCACTTATAAACAGGCTTGAGGGAGTGACTTTACTCTCATCTTCCTTCCGCCACAAGGACACAGCAACAAGGAGTGATCATGGAAGCGGAGAGCAGTCCTCATCAGATACCAAATGCTGGAGACTTGATCTTGGAGTTCCCAGCCTCCTGAACTGTGAGAAAATACATTTCTGTTCTTAATAAATTACCCCATGTCAGGCATTCTGTTGTAGCGACACAAATGGATGAAGACAGGTGTGATGGCAGCAATCCCACTACGGATTGTATATCAAAAGGAAATGAAATCAGTATGTCAAAGAGATATCTGTGTCTCATGTTCATTGCAGCATTATTCACTGTAGCCAAGATATGGAATTAAAGTAAATGTCCATCATGGATGTATGGATAAAGAAAAAATATATATATATAATGGAATACTATGCAGTCTCAAAAAGAGGAAAGTTATGTCACTTGTGACAACATGAATGAACCTGGAGGACATTGTGTTAAGTAAAATAAGCCAGGCACAGCAAGACAAAGACCAATCTCACTTCCCTGTGGAATCTGAAAAAAAGCCCAACTCGGGCCAGTCACGGTGGCTCACGCCTGTAATCCCAGCACTTTTGGAGGCCAAGGCAGGTGGATCATGAGGTCAGGAGATCGAGACCATCCTGGTTAACTTGGTGAAAACCCTTCTCTACTAAAAATACAAAAAATTAGCCAGGTGTGGTGGCACGCCCCTATAGT
>NW_016107333.1:13736498-13756476 GCF_001604975.1 Cebus imitator | reverse complement strand
GCATTTTTAGTAGAGATGGGGTTTCACCATGTTAGCCAGGATGGTCTTGATCTCTTGACCTCGTGATATGACCACCTTGGTCTCCGGAAGTTCTGGGATTACATGCGTGAACCACCATGCCCAGCTTGCCTCCAGAAGTTTCTACTGAAGGCAGAGGCGAAAGGAAACCCGCTGCGAATGCTAAGGTCTTGTTCACTAATTAGTCTTTGAACTCTTCTGGGGGCTGGCTGTCAGAATCAAAGCATTGTTTGCTTATGGGATGAGCATCCTAATGCAGGGAACCTGAATGGCCAGTTGTCATCAACCCGGCCAAAGAGACTCCGCAAAAAAAGGAATGTTGTTATTCTGTAATAGGTAAATGTCAGGTAGTTCTATTCTTAATGGCAAGCTGGTGAAGCCCACCCCAGTCCATCCACTTTCTCCCCTGTTCAAAATCTGCTGCCGTCTCAGCCTCTGCACTGGGGCTGTGAGGAGCCCAAACCCCATCAGCTCTTGGTATTTCCTCATTCCTCCATTCAGAGTATTTCCCTGAACCTGTTTGCCTGAGCATCCCGGCCAATATTTGGTGGGGAAAGTGATTTAATTGTTTTAACTGAGGTGAAATTCACATAACATAAAATTAACTTTTTTTTTTTTTTTTTTTTGAGACAGAGTCTCACTCACTCTGTCGCCCAGGTCGGAGTGCAGTGCTGCGATCTTGTCTCACTGCAACTCTGCCTCCTGGGTTCCAGTGATTCTCCTGCCTCAGCCTCCCAAGTGGCTGGGATTGCAGGCATGTGCCACCACATCAGGCTAATTTTCATATTTTTAGTAGAGATGGGGTTTTACCATGTTGGCCAGTCTGATCTTGAACTCCTGACCTCAAGCAATCCACCTGCCTTGACCTCTCAACGTTCTAGGATTACAGGCATGAGCCACCATGCCTGGCCAAATTAACCATTTTAAAGTGTAGAATTCATTGGCATGTAGTACATTCACAATATTGTGCAACTTCCACCTCTACTCAGTTACAAAGTTTTTCTTTCACTCCCAGAGAAAACCCTGTACCCTTAAGCAGTTGGACACCAGCAATTTAAATTTAATTTTAAGTTTTCCCATTTTTAATTAAGCAAATTTAATTTCAAATTTCTCTCTTTAAAGAGCCCCCCTCAAGCCTCCCCCTGTGAGGCTGAAGTGAGGGGAATGAGAGAAATGGAAGATCAACTCTTGGGTTGAGTCAGTGGACAGGACTGGTTTCCAAACCTAATTGCAGATCTCCTGCTGGTTTATAGGATTGAAGGCTGTGGATTAAAAGTCTCCGGAAAGACAGGTGAGTACATGAAACGAGTCCCTGTTGGTTGACAGAAGAGGGTTCACTTTAAGGCAGGGCTTACCAGGGAAAGTGGCAGAAGGTGCCAAACTATGCAAACAATGGAAAGGGAGGCGCAGGGCATGAAAGGGTCTCATGAAGGGCAGAACCTGCTCATAGAGCACATTCTGGGAAACCAGAGTAAAAGAAGAGACTCCAAAAAGGTGCACAATGGGATGCACTTGAGCTTCTGGGTTCAGAGGGAGCCGATGAATCACCGCAGGGAGGTGTCCCATTGCCCCTTGGCCAGTGAGAGCCTGAGGCTTCCTGATTTACAGGGGTGAGTTCCTTTTCAGAGGAACACTTGACTCCTCTGGAGAGACTAGTCCTCCTTATTGTATAGAAAATCTGGTGCAACTGCATTTTTGGAGACCACTGGTACTTCCTGCAGTGACTTGCTTGCAGCAGTTTCTTCTCCAGCTGATTCCAGCTTCCTTTAATCTCTTGCTGTTGACAGCAGTGCCTAGCTTACTACAAAGCCAGAAGCTTCCCAGCTTGGAACAGAGTTGCAAGGGGATAAAATCCCCTTTGTTCAAGATTCAGGAGTTAACTGTTGTGCCCCCTTTATTGCAAAGATTGCAAGAAAAGAACAAACGAAGAGGAAGATCTGCCAGGACAGTTGGAGCTGCCAGGGGGCACAGAGTTGTAGAGTCCTTCATTGAACAAACGTCTGTTGAGTGCATGCTGGCACAGGGCACTGCTCCAGAAGACGCTGGTGGTTACAGCTCACCCTGAGCGATTGCATTTTATGTGGCAGGCACTGTTTTCGGGGCTTTGCTTATATTCACTGATATTGAAGGACAACAGCCCAGTGATTATCTATGGGAAAGTGAGCTTTTCTCAGCCTTGCCTCAGGGTGGGGGTTGCCCAAAAGTGGGGTTCATCCTGTGTCCAGGCCTCCTCACCTGCCATCTCAACCGCCAAGAGGAACTGAAACTCCCCTGCTACCCTAGCTCATGTGCAATAATCACAGGACACAAGGAAGTTGTGGTAACAAGAGCAGAAAAGTGGGCTGGGTGAGATGGCTTGCGCCTGTAATCTCAGCACTCTGGGTGGCCGAGGCGGGCAGATCATGAGGTAAAGAGATTAAGACCATCCTGGTCAACATGGTGAAACCCCGTCTCTACTAAAAATACAAAAATTACCTGGGCATGGTGGCACGTGCCTGCAGTCCCAGCTATTCAGAAGGCTGAGGCAGGAGAATCACTTGAACCCAGGAGGCAGAGGTTGCAGTGAGCTGAGATCACACCACTGCACACCAGCCTGGCAGCGACAGAGTGAAACTCTGTCTCAAAAAAAAAAAAAAAAAAAAAAAAAAAAAAAAAAAAAAAAAAAAAAAAAAAAAAAAAGCAGAGCAGTGGAAAAACACAAACACCTCTACCCCTCTGCACAGATGCTGTGTCTGCCCCACAACTATCTTTAACCTCCATCATCTCGTCATTGCTGTCTTGCTCCATGGCTGGAAGCAGCTGTGTCCTGTGTCTAGCTTTATAGACACTTTGCTCAAGCATCAGAGAAGATACAGTATTCAAATGGGATGCCCTGAATAATACGTCTTCTTTAGGCAGCAGGCAGGAATGTATGAAGGTGAGAAGCCCTAAAACAAGTGCACAAGGGTCTTGTTGATGTTTCTAAGAATAGCCCTGGAAGGATCTCCTTGGCCTAGCCTGGAAGGTCATCATTCATCCTGTGTTGGGGGATGGAGAATCCTGCCAGTATCGTTATATATTCTCTTTTCTGATGAAGACACGTTGTCAAATGTAACTCAATGTAATTTGATGTTATACCCTTAAAAGATTTCTTTCATTAGAACAAATCCACAAAGTAAAAAAAAAGTTTTGGCGGGATATGGTGGCTGATGCCTGCAATCCCAGTACTTTGGGAGGCTGAGGTGGGTGGATCACCTGAGGTCAGGAGTTCCAGACCAGCCTGGCTAACATAGCAAAAACCTGACTCTACTAAAAATACAAAAATTAGCCGGATGTGGTACTGAGTGCCTGTAATCCCAGTTACTGAAGAGGCTGAGGCAGGAGAATCATGAACCTGGAAGTCGGAGGTTGCAGTGAGCCGAGATTTCACCACTACACTCCAGCCTGGGTGACAGAGTGAGACTCCATCTCAAAACAAAAAAAAAAATTTTTATTTAATTAAAAAAAAATGTTTTTGAGACGGAGTCTCACTTTGTCACCCAGGCTGGAGTGACAGAGTGACTCACTGCAAACTCCAACTCCTAGGTTCAAGTGATTCTCCTGCCTCAGCCTGCCGGGTAGCTGGGATTGTAGGCACAGGCCACCACGCCCAGCTAATTTTTGTATTTTTAGTAGAGACAGGGTTTTGCCATGTTGGCCAGGATTGTCTTGATCTCCTGACCTCGTGATCCACCCACCATGGCCTCCCAAAATGCTGGGATTACAGGTGTGAGCCACCATGCCCGGCCTTAAAAAAATTTTTTTTATTGTGTCCTCAGTGGGGATCAGAAAATATAGTTACTGTGTTTTTCCTTCTGCATTCCATCTGAAATTATGTCTTACTTTTAAATTTATTCTTCAATGCTGCATACCATTATTTTGTTTCCTATCTTGGATCAGGTTGTAGGTACCGTGTGAGTGTGAGTGTGTATGTGTGTGTGTTTGAGAGAGACAGAAAGAGAGAGAGAATGTTGAATTGAGGTCTTTCAAGGAAGGGTTAAAGAGCCATGTGTGAATGAGATTCTGTTCCATGGTGGGCATTTAGAATCACAGCACTTAGAAGAAATGGGATGATGATAGGCTGCTGGTGATGAAATTGCTTCCCTGGGAGGCTTCAGGAAGGGTGAGGAGACTAATTGGCTGGTCTGGCAAACAATTCAAGATGAGACCAAAAGGAGGAGCCATCTGCTGGCAGGAAGTAAATAGAAATGCACCTTACCGCTGGCCCTTCCACAGTGGGTGCACAGATGGTGACAGGCGGAACCCTTAGGGAGAGAGCAAAGGCCCTCATCTGCCACGAGAGGAACAAAGGGGATTTGAGATCGCCTCCAGGGAACAGCCTCTGCTTTCATGTTGAGATCATCTAAGGAGTTTGCCCATATCATAAACCTGTTAGTATGAGCTTGCTGGCCTTGGGGAGTTTCCAGGCAGTGTTACTGTGTAGAACTAAGAGTGAGGCTTTAGAGGAAGCAATGGAGATGGAAGTAATTGGTTTAAGATCTTGGACATGGGCACCCTCTAATCTGGGATGACCTCATGTGGCTGTGCAGCACAGAACAGCAAGGGGGCACCAGTGACATGCAAAAGGCATTTCCTCGACACTCCCCCTCGCCGACTGCTGCAGAGCCCAGCCCGAACATTGCATCCTACTCCTGCCTTCTTGGAAGCTGAGCCTTCGATTCAACTTTATTCCACCTGCTCCACATAGTCCTTCAAGTCTCCAAGCAGGAAGCATTACAAGGGTGAGTAGCTGCTGCAATAAGCCCTCGTTTTTGCAAAGGAATGGTAGTGTATGTTTTCCCAGTGTACCCACCTCAGATAGAATAGTTTCTAAACATCACTCTAATGTAATTTTATCACAATGGAAATAGAGTAAAACCTCTCAGATGCAAATTATCTTGGTTGCAGAGTAGGGAGTAGGGGGAGAAGCGATATGAGTTAATAAAAGAACTGAACATACTTAAAATGACATGCAATTTTTTTTCTCTAATTCCATGAGAGGTTAGACACATAATTTCTATACAGTTGAGTACATTGAGAGAATCAGTTAGGATAGGACTTTTTTTAATTTTAATTTTCTGTCCGAAAGCCATCACTGTAAGGACTATTACTGAAAATTTAAAGGTCAAATATTTAAACGATATGAAAAATTTACCATCTTGCTTAATAAGAAGTCATGAGAGAGAACAGATGCAAAGTTTGTCAATTCAACGGCTCAACAAGGTTAAGAAAGATTTGGGCTGTTTGGAAAGGCCAAAGAATGGCCTTTCCATGCCATTCTCACTTAGTAGGGCAGTTTCGAATCACCAGCCACCTCCCCTCAAGGTCACAAGATAGCAGCCATGGTTCCAGCCATCCCAAGCAAATCCTACAACATCTACATCCATTAGATGAATAGTCCCTCCGTGTGTGTGTGTGTGTGTGTGTGTGTGTGTGTGATCACAGAGGAAAACCTTCCCCAGGAGTGCCTCATATACATACAGCTTAAACTGCTAAATAAAAAATAAAAACAAAACCCAAAAAATTTGATGATTCAAAAAGAAAGCAATTTATTTTCTTTTCATGTATCGGTCCCAATGTACGTAAGTCTTTCTGTCTTGCTGTGCCATTCCCTGGGGTCATGCGCTTGCTTGAAGCTGGCCTAGCAGTACCACCTCCCAGTTTGCAGAAAGGTTAAGAGAGAGAGTAAAGAATAAACATTCTTCTTAAAAACATGGTCTAGAAATTAGACTCATCATTTTTTCTCACATCCCATTAGCCAAAACTTGGCCATACCTTGCAGCCACGGAGGCTGGGAATTACAATCTGTAATTGGGCATGTGCCTAGCCAACACTGATTGTAACTTCCTTTTTTTCTTTTAATTTTTTTTTTAAAGATGGGGTTTCACCATGATGGCCAGGCTGGTCTTGAACTTCTGACCTCAGGTGATCCACCCACCTTGGCCTCCCAAAGTGCTAGGATTACAGGCATGAGCCACCGCGCCCGGCCTGTGACTTCTTTAGAAAAGAAAGATGAAGTGAATGTGGGAAGAAATTAACATTCTCTGCCATGCTCCCCTTGTCAGTTTCTGCTCATGTCTCATTGATCAGAATTACTTAACATGATGAGATCTAAACCACTAACAGCTAGGGAATGAGACCACCATGATTGTTTTAGATCAGGGTTCTCAACCTCAGAACCACTGACATTTTGGACTGGATGCCTCTCTTTGCTGTGAGGGCTGTCCTGTGCATTGCAGAATGTTTAGCAGCACTCCCGCCCTCTACCCACTAGATGCCAGTAGCATAATGCCATCCCACTATGACAACAAAAACTGTCTCCAAATATTGCCAAATCACCTTCAGTTGAAAATCACTACCTTATGCAACCAGGATTTTGCTGTGGAGCAGGAGTAGGATGCCCCTTTCCCTGAGTCAAGTTTTTAAAAGATGGATGCTACCCGGTGTGGTAGCTCATACCTGTAATCCCAGTGCTTGAGGGGTTTAAGTAGGAGGATCACTTGAGTCCAGGAGTTCAAGAGAAGCCTGGGAAATGAAGTGAGATTTCATCTCTGCAAAAAATAAAATAATTAGCCTGGCATGGTGGTGCGCACCTCTAGTACCAGCTACTCAGGAGGCTGAAGTGGGAAGATCACTTGAGCGCAGGCATTCCAAGCTGCAGTGAGCTATGATCACTCCACTGCATTGTGCCTGGGTGACAGAGTGAGACTCTGTCTATAAAATAAAATAACAAGCACAAAATCAGGGTTATTCTAACAGGAGTGATGGGAGCAATGGCTGCTGGGCAGGCAACCAACAGTCATCGATGTACAATG
Organism: Cebus imitator; assembly: GCF_001604975.1. NCBI lineage: Eukaryota > Metazoa > Chordata > Mammalia > Primates > Cebidae > Cebus > Cebus imitator. Next base: position 13,749,625 of record NW_016107333.1, on the reverse strand, counting down.
ATAAAACAAATGTCAAATAGCATGTTATTCAGTGAAGACTGGATGTGGTGGCTCACTTTTGTAATCTCAGCACTTTGAGAAACTGAGGTGGGAGGATCACTTTAGCCCAGGAATTCAAGACCAGCATGGGCAACACTGTGAGACCCTCTCTTATTTAAAAAAAAAAAAACAAAAACAAAAACAAAAAAAAGGAAAAGAAAGAATAATGTTATCCAATGAAGGTTCTGTCAGATGATCTTTAAGTCATTTATTTACTCAATATATATGTAATTAATAGCATACCTAGTAGTCTGGGTGCTGTGGCTGTCACCTGTAATCTCAACACTTTGGGAAGCTGAGGCAGGAGAATTGCTTGAACCCAGGTGTTCAAGGCCAGCCTGGGCAATACGGCAAGACCCTGTCTCTATAAAAAATACAAAAAGCAGCTGGGTGTGGTGAGGCATACCTGTAGTCCCAGCTACTCAGGAGGCTGAGGCGGGAGGACAGCTTGAGCCCAGGAGTTTGAGGCTCTACTGAGAGATGATCACATCACCGCACTCCAGCCTGGGTGACAAAGGGAGGCCCTGTCCCTAAAAAGTAAAATAAAAAATTTGGCTGCTGAGGCTTAGCCAAAAGAAAAAGAAAAAGAAAGAAATACTTTTTAAAAAGAAAAAAATTTGTAATTAAAAAAATGATTTATGAGTAAATTGCTAATATCAAAGGTTTTTAAGTGCTTAAAAGCCATTTGACTTCTTCAATAGATTATTTACATTACTTTCCTAGTAAACCCTTTCCCCCATTGACTGGAAAAATAAACTTTAAACCAATTCATATCTAAATCATGGGAAATATGGGTAAGAGCCAAATGAATTTTTTGGGTTGTAATTTTTTTTTTTTTTTTTTTTTTGATACATTTTGCTTTTGTTACCCAAGATGGAGTGCAATGATGCGATCTTGGCTCACTGCAACCTCTGCCTCCTGGGTTCAAGTGATTGTCTTGCCTCAGCTTCCTGAGTAGCTGGGATTACAGGCACTCACCACCACACATGGCTAATTTTTGTATTTTTAGTAGAGACAGGGTTTCACCATGTTGGCCAGTCTGGTCTCGAACTCCTGACCTCAGGCCATCTGCCTGCCTCGGCCTCCCAAAGTACCAGGATTACAGTACCCGGCTAAGTTTACGTTTTTTAAAGTTATCATGTTAAATTCATAGACTTCATCTATAAAAATAGATTTGAATTTGCTTAGAACTTACTTTGGCTAAAGAAGTGGAAACAGAGTATAACAAACAATAATTAAACAAATTCAAATTATTGGTGGCACCATTGGCTATTCTTCCAATTTGTTTATAATTATTCTATTCTGACTTTTTTTCTTTAGGTAATTGAGCTCTTTTCACTTAGATAACCTCGGGCTCTCCGAATGTAGATGTATTTGATATAAATTGGGGGGCAATTGAAAAGTATGAGAGAAAACAGAGGCCCAATTTAATGTCATGCTGTCGGGTAGAGCTCTAGGGGCTGTTATCACATGCCTCATTTCTGCAAAATGTTTCACTTGAATCTGGGAAAATGAAAAGGCACAGTGTTTGTTAAATGCCTGAGGGCAGAGATGGGAAAAGCAAAGGTAAACTCTGTAGAGAAGTAAGGTTGGCAGGAAATTACATGATGAGATTTGGCTTGAAACTAGAAGCTTATTTATCAAGACGAAAACTATAAAGAGATCAAAATACCCAATTTTCCTTGCACATTCTCCCAAAGGATCCTGTATATGGTTAACCACTACTGTATTAAAACTAGGGAAACTTGATATTCTCCTGTTGCTACTTTGCCTGAAAAAGTGGGTCATTGACCTAACATGGGCAGGACTCACCTTATAGCTTTTATCAATTAGCTAGGCTTTTGCACATATAGATAATTGCATTTCTTTTTATATCCTGTGATCCAATTATATGTTTTTCCCTTTAAAATATCTGTTGAGGCTGGGCGAGGTGGCTCACGCCTATAATCTCAGCACTTTGGGAGGCCAAGGCGGGTGGATCATGAGGTCAAGAGATGGAGACCATGGTGAAACCCTGTCTCTACTAAAAAATACAAAAATTAGCTAGACATGGTGGTGTGCACCTGTGGTTCCAGCTACTCAGGAGGCTGAGGCAGGAGAATTGCTTGAACCTGGGAGGCCGAGGTTACAGTGAGCCGAGATCGCGCCACTGCACTCCAGCCTGGCAACACAGCGAGACTCTGTCTAAAAAAAAAAAGAAATAAAATATCTGTTGAAATAAGAAGCATCAGTCATAATCCCTAAAAGCATTTTTACATATTCAAGACAAAGTAAAATCTAGAACAAGAATCGAAGACACACCAACAAGTAGGTATATTCAAGTTCCTTCTTCTTGAATTAAGTCAGCTGCTAATATTTTCTGGTTTGACCTCTGAAATTCAGTGAGGAAGTCATTGTGAATATTTTCTTAGAGGCGAAAGTCCTTTATAATTTTTTTCTTTTTGAGACAGGGTCTCGCTCTGTCACCCAGGCTGGAGTACAGTGGCATGAATTCAGCTCACTGCAGCCTCAACCTCCCAGGTTCAAGTGATCCTCCTACCTCAGCCTCCCAAGTAGCTGGGACTGCAGGTGCCAGCTACCACACCTGACTGATTTTTAAAATTTTTAATAGAGATGGTGTTTCGCCATGTTGCCCAGGCTGGTCTTTAACTCCTGGGCTCAAGCAATCCACCCACTGTGACCTCGCAAAGTGCTGGGATTACAGGTGCAAGCCATTGTGCCCGGCCCTTTATAAATTATTTTCCCCATTGGAATTTACTGTGCATAACAGACACCTTTGGGCGATCTGTTCAACCCACAGTCCCACCTTTGTGGTCACTACTGTACTTCCATTGGGTGGCCTCTGGCATGACTTCTCTCACTGGCCTCCAGTAACACCATTCCTTTCCTTTTCCTCTTCGAGCCTCAGGGAGGTGCTGGTTCACTGCTGCTGCTAATGCCTTGGTGGTTTTTCATGCTGTATGTGTGCCTTTAACCCTGCCTGGGCCTCTGTAAGACACAGTGTCTCATTAAACTTTTGTCAGTTATGTCCTATATGTGCGCCACTTGTTCCCCACAGGGACCCTGTCACACTCTCTGTATTATTTCCTATTGCTTCTCTAACAAATTACTACACATTTGATGGCTTTTAAAAAAAACTAGTATTTTATAGGCCTGCAGGTCAGAAGTCCAAAATGAATTTAAATTAGCTAAAATCAAGATGTCAGCTGGGATTCATTCCTAGGGAGGTTCTAGGGGACAATCTATTTCCTTGCCTTTTCCAGCTTCTAGAAGCTGCATTCTTTGGCTCAGGGCCCCTTCCTCCCTCTTTAAGGCCCACAGTGTAGCATCTTCTCTCTCTCCTTTGCTTCCATCATCACACTGGCTTATCTGGCTCTCGCTTTCCCACCTTCATCTTTCCCTTAGAGAGCCCCCTGAGATTTGGTGGGGTCCAGCCAGATCATCCAGGACAATCTGCCCATCTCGACTTCCTTACTTTAAGCACATCTTCAAAGTCCCATGTGCCAAGTAAAGTAACATGCTCATAGTCCCAGGAATAAGGACTTGGACGTCTTTGGGAGGCCAGGGTGGACATTATTCCACCTGCCATCCTTCCTTCAAGGCAAGGGGTCCTTCTGTGTTCTTTCCCAATGCTCTGTTCCCCCAAATAGAAATACAATCATGTATCACTTAACAACAGGGATATGTTCTGAAATATGTGTCACTTGTCAATTTGACCATTGTGCAAACATCATAGAGTGTATAGTACTTACACAAGCCTTGACAGTAGAGCCTACTACACACCTAGGCTATACGCTGTAGCCTATTGCTCTGGGCTACAAACCTGTACAGCACGTTACTGTACTGAATACTGCAGGTAATTGCAACACAGTGGTATCTGTGTATCTAAACATATACAAACATAGAAAAAGCACAGTAAAACCATGGTATCAAAGGTTTTTTTTCTTAAAAAAAGGGTACCCCTCTCTAGGACACTTAGCATGATTGGTTGCAGGATGGGAAGTTGCCCTGGGTGAGTAGTGAGTGGGTGGGGAGTGAGTGTGAAGCTTCCTTCTAGTGGTTGCTCTGCCCTTCCCCAGCTTCCTGTCCTCACCCTCCTGGTCAAAGCCGGCTCAGTACACCCCTATCAGTACACCCACCTAGGAACAAGATAAAAGAGGACATAGAGGGCAAGCAGCTTCCTTTGAAGGACGGAACTCGGAAATTGCAGACATCGTTTCCACTCACATGCAGGTGTCTAGCATGTAGTCACGTGACCACAGCAAATTGCAAAGGAGGCTGAGAAATGTAGACCCTCCCTGGGCAGCCATGGGCCCAGCCAAAATTCATGAGCTCCTGTTACTTAAATAAAGGAAAAGAAAATGGAAGTTAGGAAACAAGGAGGCGTCTGCCGCATTCTCTGCAGCTTAGTTTTCTCATCTACAAAATGCCAAGGCAGTTTTGATGATTAAATGTCATGCATAGAGAGGGATGAAAACTGTGTGTAGCACCCAAGGGTTCAATAACCATTAGTTTATGTTACTGGATTACATTCTCTTCTCTTCTCCTCCATGCTGGAGTCTTAATATCTGTTAAAAGATAAATGAAGACCACGAATGATCCAAGGATGTCAGAGGCACATTCCACTGACTATTGACCGCTAGGGTGTAAATGGGCTGATTCCTTTAAAGGTGCAAGAATAGGGGGAACCATCTGGCACCCACAGAAGGCCTGGCCCAACAAAAGTACTGGATGACTGTGTGGCACAATGAATTAAATCATCTATTTATGGACGTGGAGCAGGTGCAGCCTGAAGAGGAGAGTTAGGAAAGGGAGAAGCTGAAGAAAGAGAATGATGATGAGGAGGAAAGGAAAACAACAGAGGAAAATGAAGGGGCAGCACCCCTGAGTGAATGAAAGACTCCCCTTCCTCCAGACATGTTGCTACCATCAGCCTCAACATTGTGATAACACAGATGCAAACCTATGCTGACTATGGTATGAATGGTGCCCCCTGGAGTTGTTCAGTTTACAGCTAGCCCTAGAAAAGCCATACAAAGACTGAAGGGCGGCAGATGGGGTGGGGGGGGGTGGGAGGGGAATAATAGAGAGTAAGAAAGAAAAACCACATTGGTAGGAAATGTGAGAATTAGGGATTGAAAAATAAATGGTGCGTGTTATAAACTGAAACATGTCCCTTCCAGATTCACACAAGGAAGTCCTAACTCCTGGTTTGACTGCATAAGAAGACAGGGTCTTCAGGGAGGTCATTAAGGTTAAATGAGGTAACTTGGGTGTGGATAATCCCATAGGACCAGTGTCCTTATAAGAAAACACACCAGATCTCCCTCTCTCTCTCCCTCCCTAAAAACCCTATTTGCAAATACAGTCAAACTGGCGGTTAGGGCTTCATTGTGTGAATCTAACACCTCTCCCTCTCCCACTGCCTCTCTTTCTCCCTCTGTCTGTGTGGTACCCTGTGAGAATAGCAGTGGGAAGGTGGACATCTACAAGCCAGGAAGAGAAGCCTCACCAGAAACCAGCCTGGACGGCGCTTTGATCATGGACTTCCAACCTCCAGAACTGTGACACATTAAATATCTGTTGTTTAAACTACTGAGTCTGTGGTATTTTGTTGTGGCAGCCCAAACTGACTAATATGTATTAAGTGGGAAAGAAAGAAGTGGTTCATTACAGCAGAGAGTGAGCAGAGATGGGAGAGAAAGGAAGGGCAAGAGAGAAGAGGAACTTCGCTTCAAGGCCTAAATGAGGGTCAATGCTTGTTTGTTTTTTTACAGTGTATATCTGGACTTAAGAGTCCAGTGTTTGGGCTCTGCCTTTATAAGTGAGGCTCTTCTGCCACCTGGTGGCAACATGCTTAATCCAGTCATTCATTCATTCATCATTCATTCATTTATTCAAGAAACACCTGTTTCGTGCCTGCTCTGTGCAAGGTTTTGTGCTAAGCAAATGATATAACAATGGTGAACACGGCTTAACACCTACTCTGTGCTGAGCTCTGTCCTATGTGTTTACCTCTGGGCTAAATACTATTATCTGTGCTCTATAGAGACACCAAAAATTTAAAAACTTGCCCAAGGGCCTATAGACAGTGAGCAAGTGAGATCAGGAAGGATCCCAGGTCTAGAAGGCTTTACAGACATACTCCCTGCCCTGAGGACCTTACAGTTTCCTTTTAAAAAGAGGTAAATAACCAGTTTAAAGGATTTGTATTTACAAGAAAAAAAAGAATAACGTGAAATGGCAGCGTACCATTTTATTCCGTATTGACAGGGACAGGAGGCAGAACAATTCTGGGCAGAAGAGGTGGGGCCCCAGCGAGGGCCTTACCCTCAAGCTGAAAAGCCTAATACCTCAGCCCAAATGGAAAACTTACATCCCTGTTTTCCTGCTCCAGTGTTGCCTTTTCCAAGACCATCCATGGCCTGCCCAGCCCCCCGTCCTATGTCTATAGAAACCCCAGAACTCAGCCCGCAGAGAGGAGAAGCAGCTTGACTTCAGAAGGACAGCTTGAGGTTAGCTTTGGAGAGGAGTCCAGCAGGACTTCTGGACTTCAGGGGAAGATTACTTTCTTGCTCCATCCCCTTTTCAGCTCCCCTTTCTGCTGAGACCAACTTTCACTGGCAATAAAATCCCCCACATATGCCATCTCCAATTTGTTAGTGTGACCTCATTCCTCCTGGATGCTGGATGAGAATTTTAGTGCTGGTGCAAAAGGCTGTCACACTGACTTTCCCCTGAGTTGTTAACACTTAAGCCATCCACAGAGGGCAATGATAAAAGAGCGCTGTAACAGTCTCTCTGAGGCTTCAGGGGTCACTGGCACCCTCCTAGACACTGCTGCAGGGCTGCATGGAGTTTTGCTCCTGCTGGTACCCAAAAGCACTTGCCCCAGATCCTACACCCACTCACCTGCACTCCCCCTCCTCCAAGGGGTCAGGGAAAATTTCCTGCTTCAGTATGAATTCTGGTTTTGATTAACTGTCAAGAATCTTGGGGTCTTCATCCCAGCTGAGGAGATCTGGCAGCCACAGATCTCATCAGCACTCAGAGATTTTAGAACGTCAGCTATAAAAATGGACAGAATTTTCCTTGATCATATTGGTGGTACCCATCTGTGTTCTTGTGCAAACTGACATGATCCTGACCAACTGCTCAGAACTCATCTCCCCTCAGTTCACAGGCACCACTGGGAAGGTAGTTAACTTGCTGTGCAGTGAACTTTAAGATCTGGTCATGCTCACTGGCGTCCATAGGGTTCAAGATGTGAGCTGCAAAAATTGCAATAGCAAACTGGGATGGATTTATGAATTTGCCACTGAAGATAGCCAGTGTTATAAAGAAGGCCATGTGATCCTGGAGACTGCTCTAGTTCAAGAGAGTGAGGGCTTTGAGGAGCACGTGCCATCTGATAACTCTTGAAGAAAAAGAGATGAATTCATCTTTTCCCAGGTCACCCTTACTAAAAACAAAACAGGCTACATTCACTGCCATCTTAGCATCAGAGTCAGATTCATGACCTGCAGAACAAGAGGTTGTGAGAATCTAAGATGGAAACTTTTTTTTTTTTGAGATGGAGTCTAGCTCTGTCATCCAGGCTGGAGTACAGTGGCACGATCTCGGCTCACTGCAACCTCTGCCTCTCAGGTTCGAGCAATTCTCCTGCCTCAGCCTCCCAAGTAGCTGGGATTAGAGGCGCCCACCACCACGCCCAGCTATAGGGAACATTTCTTAAAAAAAAGTTTGTATTTTCCATCCAACAGCAGTGTACAGAGAGAATACTAGACAGATGCCATTCATTTTTTCCCCTATGTTTACATCTTGAGGTAGAAGAGTCTGTCCACAGCTACAAGGTGGGTTATGTAAGAAAAAAAAAACCACCTGGGCTGCTAGCATGAAAAATGTGTTTTAAGTGAATTTTGAAAGGAAAATATGACAAGAGTATGGTTTTTAAACTTATCTGGGCTTCATTTTAAGCTTAAAAAAAGTTCTAGTCATTTCACTTGATTTGCCAACTTCAGAAAGTTGATCTGAACCTGTGCCCGGCGCTGAAGGCACAGTGGTAGCATGGCTGTGCTGGCCGGTGTGCCACGTTCTTGTTGGAGACGAACGGTAGTACTACCAGAACCTCCTTGTTGGTCTTGACCCAAAGTTGTCACCATTCCTGCTTATAAGTTTCATAATTGAAACTTTTTCTGAAACGGGCAGAACAGCTTAGTTGTCTTTTTTCATGTAACGTAAACATAAATAAGTAATAATTGGAACAAAAAAGAAAGAATCTTTCCCTTCGACTAAAAGAGGCCACATTCAACTGGTTCATTACGCATCCACTAGGTTAGGGCCCTGGCCCAGACTGGGAGGAGTTTTAAAACATAGGAAGTTGGCCAGCACAGTGGTTCACACCTGTAATCCCAGCACTTTGGGAGGCTGAGGTGGCAGGATCACTTGAACCCAGGGGTTTGAGACCAACATGGGCAATATAGCAAGACCCCAGTTGTTCAAGACCAACCTGGGCAACATATGGAGGCCATAGGAGTTCAAGAGCAAAACAGAGCAAGATCCTCCTCTTTACAAAACACTAAAAAATTAGCTGAGTGCAGTGGCTTGCACTTGTGGTCCCAGCTACTCTGGAGGCTGAGGTGGGAGGATTGCTTGAGTCCAGGAGTTCAAGTCTTCAGAGAGCTATGATCAAGCCACTGCACTCCAGCCTGGGTGACAGAGTGAAACCTCCATCTCTTAAAAAGAAAAAAAGTAAGCTGGCTGAGCTTGGTGGCTCATACCTGTAATCCCAGGACTTTAGGGGTTCGAGGTGGGCGGATCGTGTGAGGTCAGGAGGTCGAGACCAGCCTGGCCAACATGATGAGACCCCGTCTCTACTGAAAATACAAAAATTAGCTGGGCATGATAGCGCATCCCTGTAATCCCAGCTACTCGGGAGGCCGAGGCATGAGAATCACTTGAACCTGGAAGGCGGAGGTTGCAGTGAGCCGAGATAGTGCACTCCAGCCTGGACGACAAGAGTGAGGGTCTGTCTCAAAAAAAAAAAAAAATTACATTCCACAAGAGCATTTTTGCAAGAGGGGTGGTAAATACGTAGAAGGCAGAGCAGGAAAGGGAAGAGAGCAGGAAAGAAGCCATTGAGCTACACTATCCAATATGGTAGCAACTGTTAATTAATTTTTTAAAATACAAAGTCAGAGGGCAGAAGTGCGACAACCCTGGAGTAAAGCACATGGTGCCTCTTCTCCTGGCCTGTCTCAGGGACGGGCTGAGGGCGAGAGGTTGAGCTTGATTGGGACTTAGTCCTTTTCTATGTGAGGTGATAGGATTTGAAGAGGGACCTTATTCCTCTCTTCCACTGAGTCCTGGAGCTGGCTGTTGGGTGCTACTGCTCACACCTTCCAAGTGTCCTCTTGGCTGGTGGTTAGAAAAAGGAAGGACAACGTCCTCTTCCAGTCTCCATTTCACTTGGGACTGTTGCTGGTCTTTCATGCTCCATTAAATTGCCCAGGAACAGCCTTTACTGCAAACTGAGTTATGTGGGTCTCTGAACTTCCACCCCTATTCTTATGAAGACCTGAAGGTATTGTTTAATGAAAGCTATTTCTTGTAAATATCATGCTTATTTGCTCGTATGTGAGTCTCTGATTCTCTATCATTAATTTTTTCACTTGTGCAAACTAGCAGAGACAGGCAATACTCAGCCAGTAGAATAAAATTTTAATTTAGGCTGGCTGCTAAAGAGACACTTACCAAAACACACAAATATGCAGAACAGGGTAGCACTCAGGCTTTAATGTAACTATTGTTCCACCCCATTCTGTATCACTGCCTTGTGAAATCTTTCTTTGGTATTTGTCCCTTCCCTTTCAATCCCACTCTTCAAATTGGTTGAGTCCCATGACCATATCTTGCACTGACTAAGTTCATTAGCCTCCATAAAGTTGTCCCTTCCCTAGGGTCAGTCTCCTTCAAAACATCCTTCAGCTAAATTCATTTGACAAATATTGAGCATCTACTACCCTCAAAGAATTATGGTTAGTAGGGAGACACTTTGGTAAAATGCAATACATATAGATATGTAGACACAGATATATAGTGAAATGTATGTATTGGTTAATGTTCCTTTGGTTGCAAATGACAAAAAACTCAAGCAGGCTTAAGCTCCAAAAGGGAATTTGTTAATGCACAGAGTCCAAGAATATATCTTAAATTTAAGCGAGGCATGATTCAGAGGATCAAAGATCACCAGCAGACTCTGTCTCACTCTCATTCCTTTCACTCTCTTTATTTTTGCTTCATGCTCAGGCAGTATGCAAAGTCTGCTGGTAGCTCCAGGCTTGTAATAAAAACTTCTGTGTTTCTTCCCTGCTCAGTCCCAGGATTCACTCTAGTTGGATGGACCTGGGTCACATGATCACCTCTGAACTGTAGCTCCTTAGAGCTCTGATTGGCTAGACTTAAATCACATGGGCTACCCCTAAAGTAGGTGGGTGTAGGATGGGTTGCAGAACTGTTGTGGGAGAAGGGAGAATAAAAGCTAGTGTTAAAACGCTTTAGACAAATTAAATTTACAGAGTTTATCTGGGCAAAGGACGATTCATGAATCAGGCAGCACTCAGAACCAGAAGAGGTTCAGAAAACTCCACTAGGTGGTGTGAGCAGTGAGCTTTTCTAGGCTGAACACAAAAGCAATGTAGAGAAACCACTTGATTGGCTACAGCTAGGCATCTGCCTTATTGGGCGTGGCCTCATCACTTGGCTGCTTATCACTGGCTGAAGCTCCTTTGTGATTGGCTGAAACCAGGCTATATGTTACAAAAATATAGTCCTATATTAGGTTTCAGTTTATTTACATCCTTTAGGTTGCTGTTTGTTCCACAGAAACTCAAAATATGGAGAGAGCCTCTGGCCAATGCCTCATGCTTATTTAATTTAACACTAGGTAGATAAAAAACAACAAATATCTCTATAGTAAGAGTAAGACATACTGAGAACACAATAAACAGGTGCCTAAATCTGTATGTGAGTCAAAGACTTCATAGTAGAGGGTAAATCCCAGTTGATGCTTGAAAAAGGAGCATGAGTTTGCTGACAGGCAGGGAAAACCATGAGGATTGGGAGGGAAGGGGGTCCCAGTGGCAAGAATGGGCTATGCAGAGTCACAGAAGAGAATAAACTATGTGTCCATCAGACACAATTTGGGTGTGTGTCCCCATCAAATCCGTGTGGAACTGTAGACCCCAGTGTTGGAGGTGGGGCCTGGTGGGAGGTGATTGGATCATGGGGGTGGATTTCTCCACCCATCACCTTGGTGCTCTTCTCGTGATAGTGAATGAGTTCTTGTGAGGTTTGGTTTTTAAGTGTGCAGCACCTCCACCCTAGCTCTCTCTTGCTCCTGCTCCCTCCCACAATGTAAGGCACCTCGCACCCCCTTTGCCTTCTGCCATGATTGGAACCTTCCTGAGGCCTCCCCAGAAGCAAAAGCCACCATGATTTCTGTGAAGCCTGCAGAACCATGAGCCAATTCAACCTCCTTTCTTTATAAATTACCCACTCTCGGGTATTTGTTTATAGCAGTGTGAGAACGGACTAACTCACCATCTTTTTGCACAAGGCAGAGAGCCTGATTAAAAAGGTTGGTTCTGGAGCCAGAATGCCTGGTTTGAATCCCAGTTGAATCTTGTCTGGTTACTTAATTGCTCCATGCTTCAGTGTCCCCATCTGTAAAATGGGAATAGTAATCGTACCTACCTCCCAGGCTGTTGCCAGGATTAACTGAAATGTGTTAATACGTTAACAGTGCTTAGAAGAGGACCTGGGATATAGGAAGTACTAAAAACAGTTGTTAAATAAATACAATGAAGCAAAATAAAATTGGTGTGATTATTAATTCATGACGTGCTACAGCCTACTTTAAAATAATGGCCTACAATTGTTTGGTGCAATGCTCTATAAATTTGGTTTAAAAGATCACAACAAAAGAACAACATGACTTCCTCTTTCTCATGATCATTTATACAGGTGACATACAATCCAGTTCCTTCTCATATATAAATTTCCCCTTTGTAGTCATAGTGTTGTAACACTGTTATCCCACAGTTCCACATTTTATAGGAAATGCAGTTTCTCTTTCCGGCTTTTGTTGCCTAAGGTCTAATCTTGCAGACTTATTATGGCAAAATGTTGCTCAATTTAGCCCACCCAGTCTCATGAGACAACAGACTGACCCAAACAACCCCAAAGGAGAGAAACATAACGGAATGCACACACCACCCACACTGCCTTGCGTTCATTTGGTAAACGTCAAGCCCTGAAATTGGGTCAATGGTCTTGTCATCCCTTGTCTGTGTGTTACATTTTCTGAATTGTATATGTGTTAGGAACTTTGGTTGGATATTCTCTGCATATTTTATTCTTTGGAAATGCTCCAACCTCCACCCTTAAGTAACAATGACTTTTGAAATGGTCTAAGCAAAAGGAAAAATCTCATTTGCAATGTTTTGTGCGATGAGGGGAAGAGAGGAAGTTAGAAAAAAAAGGGCTGTGGTGAGGCCAGAGCCTAGGGCAGTGCTCTGAAGGGATGTGTTCTGGGGCCTCATTGTCTGGGTTTAAACCCCAGCCCTCCTCGTTCCAAGTTGAGTGACTTGAGCAATTATTTGTTGGAGCTCCTGTTTCTCCTCTGTAAAACAGAGATAAGGATAATGCCTGCCTCATGGTAGCAGCCGGCTTCCAAGGAGTCTCCCAGTGATCACCCCTCCTGGTACTCATGGCTATGTGGAATGTCCTCCTATTGCATTGGGGTTGCTCTGTGTGACCAGTGGAATATGACAAAAGTAGTTGTATATTATTGTCAAGGCTCTATTGTGTTAGCAAAAGGCAGCTTTCCCATAGCTGCCATTTCCTCCGCTTTCAGAGAATGGGAAACTTCAATGACTCCCGGGCCTGATCACCAGGCCAGGGCAGGCTAGACGGCCCCAGTGCACACATACATCTTGCGTAAAATGTGATGCATTTATTCTTTGGAAAAACACATGGGGGTTCAAGAAGTATGTCTTAGTCCATTTACCATAGACTGGGTAGCTTAT
>NW_016107333.1:13718578-13735593 GCF_001604975.1 Cebus imitator | reverse complement strand
TGATCCACCCGCCTCGGCCTCCCAAAGTGCTGGGATTACAGGCGTGAGCCACCGCGCCCGGCTTTTCTTTTTTTTTTTTTGAGACAGAGTCTTGCTGTGTTGCCCAGGCTGGAGTGCAGTGGCATGATCTTGGCTCACTGCAACCTCTGCCTCCCGAGTTCAAGCAATTCCCTGCGTCAGCCTCCTGAGTAGCTGAGATTATAGGCATGCATCACCACACTTGGCTAATTTTTGTATTTTTAGTAGCGACAGGGTTTCACCATCTTGGCCAGGGTGGTCTTCAACTCCTGACTTCGTGATCCACCTACCACAGCCTCCCAAAGTGCTGGGATTACAGGCATGAGCCACCGCACCTGGCCCAATTTTTGTATTTTCAATAGAGACGGGGTTTCACCACATTGGCCAGGATGGTTTTGATCTCTTGACCTTGTGAGCCCCCACCCTCGACTTCCCAAAGTGCTGGGATTACAGGCGTGAGCCACCGCGCCCGGCGGCTTTTGACTTTTCAAACTATGAAGCAAATAGTTTTATTTTATACACAGGGTCAGGCTGTGGATCTGGCATGTGACTAGGGTATTTGGACCTAGGGAGAGGTCAGTCTCAGGACAAGCACATGGAAGAAGGGAGCGCTGGCTCACCCCGTCCTAGTCCCGGGGGCTCCCAGGTTCGTGCTGAGAGTTCCTATTGGGCATGCCTGGGGTGAGGCCACCACCATGTCCTTTCTTGAGGACCCGATGCTGCTGGGAAAAAACTCAGCCACCAGTGAAGAGAGCTGTCCTTGTTTGGAGGCTCATTTTTGCCTCAGCTTTTTGATGAAGGAAACCTCGTCTCGATTCCGGATGCCGTAGTCTCGGAGCTTCTTCCTATCTTCTGTGAGCTTCTCTCCTGCAGAGGTCAGATGGTACGTCCTCCACACATAGGACCAGCTGATGTGCTGAATGCCCCCTTCACGCTCCTGCTTGAGCTGCATGTATCTCTGGATGGCCTTCTTCAGGTCCAGGACCGTGGCACTCTGCACTACAACCACAGGCATCACTTCTCCATCCATCTTGCACACTCGGACCGTCATTGCCTGGCCGTATTCTAGGGCTATTTGGGAGTTGACTTCTTCCAAAGTAACCTGGATCGGCAGATCGCAGAGCAGCGGGTCCTGCACCACCATGGCCAGACCCTCCTGGAACACGTCCACGGCCTCGGAGTGCGGCAGCGCCTCCTCCTCGTCCTCATCGTCCTCCGGCGCCTCGGGCCGACTCGCGGCCTCCGGCTGCTCCAGGACGGCGCGTCTCAGCAGGGATCCGCCCGCGCTGCCCGGCCGCACTACTCTTAAGGTTATTTATATAACTGGTTTCACAAGCATGATTTGTAAGACTGAATTATAAACAATTATATTTTGTTCTTCTACTGTCCCTTTTCATTTCTCTCAGTGAACTGGTATTTCCTCTGCCCCTTGATAAACCTTGTGCAGGTTCATGATTTTTCTGGACCCTCAGATAATTACAGGTTCTATGATCATATTTCATACATTGCAGCCTCAATTTAGTAGGTAGAATGTAAGCATAAGTGAGTGCCTGAGTCAGCTAATGCTGCCAAAACAAAATATTATAGACCGGGTGGCTTAAACAACAAATTCAATTCTCATAGTTCCGGAGGCTGACAAGTTCAAGTTCAGACTGCTGGCAGATTCAGTGCTTGGTGTGGCCCCTTTTCCTGGCTTGTGGATGGCCACCTTCTCACTGGATCTTCACATGGCAGAGAGAGGAAGCTCTAGTCTCTCTTCTTATAAGAGCACTGATTCCATCACAAAAAATCTACCCTCATGACCTCATCTAAACCTAATTACCGCCCAAAGATCTCACCTCCTAATACCCTCACGCTAGGGGCTAGAACTTCAATATATGAATTTGGGAGAGACTTAAACATTCAGTTCATAATATTCTGCCCTTTGCCCCTCTCAAAATTCACCCCCTTCTTGCATTTAAAATACATTCATTCCGTCTTAGTAAAAGATGTCTCAAAAGTCAACTCATTCCAGCATCAACTCTAAAGTTTAAAGTCTCATCTAAATATCATCTAAATCCAATATGAGCAGGACTCAAAATTCACCCTAAGGCAAAATTCCTTTGCAACTGTGGATCTGTGAAATCAGACAAATTATGTGCTTCCAAAATACAATGATGGAACAGGCTTAGGATAGATATTCCCATTCCAAAAGGGAAAAGTTGAAAGGTAGAAAAGGACAAGGACCGGGGAAATCTGAAACCTAGAAAGGCAATCTTCATTAGGCCTTAAAACTGAAATACAATCCTCTTTCACTCCATGAATGCTCTGCCCTGTAGGCCCGCTGGGGTGGTGGTCTCTACTTCCAGAACCACTGGAAGGTATCACCCCCATATTTCAGTGGGGTGGCCCTGCTTCTTCAGCTCAGTGTAGCACTGCCCACATGGCTCTCTGTGAGGGCCCCACTCTCATGACTGCTGAGTAGCAGACTCACTCTTTGAAACCAAGATGGAGGCAGTCTTGTTCCCAGGGGCCTGTGCACTCTGGGCCTGTGGTGGGAGTAGCAGCTCTGATGATGTCCGAATTGCCTTTGAGATCCTTCCTCTCTTTTCCTGAAGGATAATGCATATTGGCAGCCTTACTTAATTCCATCTTGTTTTCTCTTTTCCTTTTAGTCCCAACTGGCAGGGGACTAAAGCATCATTTCTTCTGGAATAATTCCATCTCTATTTCTGGCTTCTGCTGAGATGGCTGATTAGGTCCATAGTTTATACCCTACTCTCCCTCTTAAATGGTTGACCACACTCTTAATAATCTCTTTTTTTTTTCTATTTTTATTTTTTTAAATAGACATTTAAAACAATAACATTAAAACATTTAAAACATGGTCTTACCATGTTTCCCAGGCTGGTCCTGAATTCCTGAGCTCAAGTGATCTGCCTTGGCATCCCAAAATACTGTGATTATAGGTGCCAGCCACCATGCCCAGCTGAATTCTTCTGAACATGGTTTCTAATTTTTTTTTTTCAATAAAGACAGGCTAAGAATTTTCCAAATCTTTAAGTGCTGGTTCTTTTTTTGTTTTTGTTTTTTTGTTTTGTTTTCTTTTGTTGAGACGGAGTCTTACTCTATCGCCAGGCTGGAGTGCAGTGGCACGTTCTCAGCTCACTGCAGCCTCTGACTCCCTGGTTCAAGCGATTCTCCTGCCTCATCCTCCTGAGTAGCTGGGATTACAGGCACATGCCACCATGCTCAGCTAATTTCTGTATTTTTTGTAGAAACAGGGTTTCACCATGTTGGCTAGGATGGTCTTGATATTCTGATCTCGTGATCTGCCTGCCTAGGCCTCCCAAGGTGCTGGGCTTATCGGCGTGAGCCACTGCACCCGGCTGAGTGCTGGTTCTTTTTTGATTAACAATTTCTTCTTCAGTTCTTCGATTTTACTATCAAGAGAGAGACAGTAAAATTCTCTCTTCTTGAATTTTACTATCAGTAGTCAAGAGGAACCAAGCTACTCTTTCAACACTGTTTAGAAATGGCCTCAGCCAACTATCCAATTTCATTGCTTGAAAGTTCTACCTTCCACAAAACACTGGAGCATGAACACAATCCAGTAAGTTCTTTACCACTTTATAAAAAGGATTTTCTCCATTGTCCAATAACATGTTTCTCATTTCTGAGGCCTCACAGAATGGCCTTTGCCACCTATATTTCTGCCAACATTCTGTTCATGAGTATTTATGCATTCTCAAAGAAAGAAGATGGAAGCTCTTTTCGAGTCTTCACCAGAATCATCTTTGGCAATTCTTTCACAGTAACCTTGGCTTTTTCTAGCATGTATCTCAAAACTCTTCTAGCCTTCACCCATCCACCCATCACCCTGCACCATGACTGCTTCCACATTTTTAGAATTTAACTAAAAAAATGTATATAATGTAATTCAGAAGATCCCAAGATATCCATTATGCACTGTATGGATGTCAATTTCACTATGCAAGTTTCACCATGCAAATTATTCCTCCCTCTGAAATACTTTAGTCTTTTAAACATTTTTTTTTTTTTTAATTTGACATTCAGGAGATACAGGTACAGGTTTGTTATGTGAATATATTGTGTAATGCTGAGGTTTGGGCTTCTGAACTGCCACCCAAATGGTGAACATGGTGCCCAATAGGTAGTTCTTTAACTCTTTCCTCCCTCCTTCCCTTTCCCCTTTTGGAGTTCCCAGTGTCTGTTGTTTCTATCTTTATGCCTGTGTGTGTTCCGTGTTTATCTCCCTCCCATTTATAAGTGAAAACAGCTAGTATTTAATTTTGTTTCTGTGTTAATTCACTTAAGATGATGGCTTCTAGCTCCATCCATGTTACTGCAGAGGACATCTTTTTTATGGCTGTATAGTATTCCATGGTGCATATGTATCACATTTTCTTTTCCAATCCATCATTGATGGGCACATATGTTGATTCCACGTCTTTGCTATTTTCATAGATTTGTTATAGCAGCACCCATCCTGGCTCCAATTTCTGTCTCAGCTTGAGCTGCCATAGCAAAACAACAATGAGCAACAGGAAAGATTAGCAGATTTAATAATTCTCCTACTCCAAGATAAGATGAGTGCATTAACAAACAAAACAAAATAATGATGACAAACAGGATCTGACAAAAGCTGCCCCCCCATGCAAATCATAATTATAAGATGCTTACTTAAAGGAAGGATTGACATTCACCATTGTTAAGAGTAAACCTTGCCCTCAACGTTTCTTGTGTCTTGAGATATGATTAATTAGCACATGTAAAGAATTAGCACATGTAAAGAACATTTATTGAGGGTGTGCACACATTTTTTGCGGATATTGGTGAACAATAACAAAAATTAGAAACCTTTGTTTTTTTATTTCTATGCAAGCCTCGCTGCTTCCAGGAAGATGCCTACTGAGGTCTCCATTGAGCTCATACAGCGTTTGTGACTGGTCCCCCTAGATATCCTTTAATTAGGTCTCCATACTGATCTTTGGTGGGTTCGTTTTACAGTCCCCATTTTCCCAGTATGTTTGCAAACTTTCCAGGGACAAGTGGGCATCCCTGCTATTTAATACCCACAAAAAGTGTCTGATAATTCTCCATCGGTATGTTTATGCCTGCCATGAGTGCCCGCTTCCTTTTGGCCTAGAGTTTGGGAATCCTAGAATTGTTCCTCTCCAAGTGAAGACCAAGGAGTAGAGGATGAGGACAGGGAGAAGAAAAAGTTGAAAAAAAAAAAAATCAAAGAACCTAGAAAGTTTATTCTGTTGGATTTTGCAAAGAGCAGCAAGAAAAGCCAAATCTATCACAAAATATAACTTGATTTCTGATTTTATATTTAGTTCAGTGATTCAATGAAATAAAAAGGAAGCATTTAAGGAGTAAGAGACTGAGAAGTTCTAGGAAGCCATGCCCGCCTAGATAAGCAGCACCCTCAGCATCCGTGGTGCGTCTTTTCATGCTGCCATCTTTCCTTCTTTTGTTCCTTCCTTTCTCCACTCCTGTCTTTTATTTCTTTTGAATCTTTTGAGGACCTACTGTGTTGTTTGTACTGAGCTGGGTGCTGTTTTAGAGACAACAGAATTGTAAGGTATACCTAGAAGAAACTGCCCCCTCCACTTCTTTGGGAACAGAGTGAGACAGGAATAAAGAAACAAATACAAACTAACCAGAAGGACCAGAAATTTACACAGTTGATCTCATGATTTGCACTAACTATTTCCTAGAAAGTTGCCATAAACATTGCATTAGTGAATTCTAAACCTTCACTCCCAGGGGAAACATAGTAGGTTCCCGAGAGCCTCTGTTTACATTTTTTTCAATCAATCAATACAAAATCTCATTTTATATGTTTTCCTGTTTAAAGACACTTTTGTAATATATAGTTGATTCATTAACATTGAACTCGCAGCCAACAGCACTGTAACTCATGCTTGATGCAGTTTATCCAACACACATGCTTTCTCCCTAAAGCACACTGCAGTCTTCCTGAGCTTAACCCTAGGCAGCGCTTAGCACTCACTTGGGGAACATTTTAACCCGCAAAATCACCAAAGAAAAGCATACAAATGTGAAAAAAAGGTGACACTAGACTGTAAAAAGGACGCTCGTTTACAGTGTAAGTGCAGAAACAAGACGGTGGCGTGTGACTTTGTTTGACCTCAGTTGACACTGTGTGCCTCTGGAGACTCAAACTTCACAGCTCTGAGTGTGTCCAAGAGTGACCACAAAAGCTCTGTGAATATTGATTTTGGTGTGAATATTGATTTTGGGACAACACATAAATTTTGGCAAGTAGGCAAATTTGTAAATGCCAAATCCATAAATAATGAGGATCAACTGCATATATACATACATGTATGTACATATACATACACATACATACATACATAGATATGTGAAGTTCATGTTCAGAAGAATTAACTACCAAAATAGAGAAAAATTGCCAAGTCTGTCCCACAGACTCTGGCTGAGCAACGGATGAACAGAGTACGCAGATGTAGGTGTTTTTGCCTGTGAGCACGGCTAGGGGACTGCATGGCTTAGCACAGCTGACAATGAGTAAGTGTGCCCCATCTCAGAAGCTGGAGACACTCGCATTAATTTAGTACAGATTTAATGACAAAGGCCTAGAGCAAACATCATTTGTGGGTAATTAACATTGTCAACCCCCAAGTAGAGGGCAGTCCTGCGCTTGGATAAACAAACCTATCTAGATAAATGCCTTTGCACTCCCTTGATATCTGCCCCTTGCCATTTGTCTCAGGGTAAGAACAGCTGCCTGCAGCTCATTCCCCACCCCCACCCCACTCCCGCGCCCCCACCCAAGCTTTGCAAAACCTCCCAGCCTTCCAAGAAGGTTTGCATCTTTCCTATAATTGTTCCTTCCACCCTGACTGATGTCCTACATCTCCCTCCCCCTTTTCTGTTTTTTGCATCAGGTTTTGTAGATTGAAGAGCACAGATGTGAGCAGCAACAGGTTTGTCAGGTGCAGCAGTTATAAGTTGTTTTCTGGCTTTGTATCCTAGAATTAGTAAATAACATGAGATAAACATGAGTATAATCGGCAACATTTTTTTTCCAATCAAGGAGTGATACACAGTGTTTCTTGCCACCTCAGTCTAATGTGTGTCATTACTGAGGGACCCACTGGGGGTATGTCAATTCCTCCTAGTCAAGCAGTGCGTCGTTAGAGGCTGGGAGGGCAGTGTCTGCCTAAGTAACAGGGTGGAAAAAAGGCAAATTTAGAAGATGGGCTCAATAGAGTGTAGCAGACAAAGTGAGAGAATGAAAAAGGAACAAATTATCTTGAGTGAATGGTGTTTTGTTTGGAGCAGAATTCACTTAGCCTTCTGAGTTGTCTTCTTGGGCATTCCCCGGGTAATGTCCGGGGCTTGTGTCGTCTGAAGAAGCCACATCGTCTGGGGCTGTGGGTCCTGCAGGGTCATTTCTTTAATTTCTGGTAATGGGTTGAGTCCTAGCCACGCCATAGTATGGTTTGATGTATTGTGCTGAAATCCAAAGAGAGCCTGAAGGGGTGTGTGAACACAAGCATATCCTCTTCCCCATGTTAGCAAATCATTTGGACCACACCATAGATTACTATTCACATCTTCCCATAAAACAGCAGGAAGGTCATGTTCTATATGGCCTGCATAATATGCTATCTGAAGATCTAGAGATAGAAGCAATACTGCTTCCAATCGCTTTTTACTCAAAGGAATTCTTATGACATCAGGGTCATAACCTAGCAACAAATTACATCGTCTTCAGCCTGTATAGATGACTTTACTAACTAGCTGGATATAGGGAGATAGTGTTTTAGTCCCGGTATGTGAGCTAAAAACCTATTCTGGGGAGCATAGCGCTGGGGCTATCTGTCCTAGTAATCACGTTGTGGGAATGTTTAGTAGGAAAAATAAACAACTGGACTGAATATTTTGGGTCTATGCAATCTAGTTGCCTCTGAGAAATAGCTTGCTCTATTTCCTCAGTTTCCTTTTTTGTTGCAGGGGTTCAACACGTGGGAATATCTAGGCCTGTATTACTCTTTAGGATAGAAAAGAGGTTTTGCAATTTATTAGTAGTTATGCCCAAGGTGGGGCAAAGCCAGTTAATATCACCCAGTAATTTTTGATAATCATTTAAGGTATATAAGTTGCTAGTATTTAATTTAACCTTCTGGGGTCTTACTGACTGGAAAGTTAGTGTGTATCCAAGATATTTCCAAGGAGCGGATATTTGTACTTTTTCAGGTGCTATGATTAAGCTTCTTCACTGTGTATTCCTTTGGACAGAGGCACATAAAAGTACTGGCTCTGTTGGGGCTGCTATAAAATATCATCCATAAAATGAATAATCTTGCAATGAGGAAATTCTTCTCTACTGGGGAGCAAAGCCTGATTTACATGATACTGACCCATGGTAGGACTATTCAGCATTCCTTGAGGAAGCACTTTCCAGTGAAATTGGTGAGCTGGCCTTTCATTATTGATAGCTGGTATTGTAAACGCAAATTTTTCTCTGCCCTGCTCTGCAAGGGGAATGGTATAAAAGCAATCTTTTAAATCAATAATGACTATAGGCCAATCTCAAGGAATCTCAATGGGGGAAGGCAGCCCCAGATGAAGAGGCCCTGTAGGTTGCAGATTAGCATTAATAGCCCATAACTCATACAAAAGTGTCCATTTGCCAGAGGTTATGGGAATGATGAAAATGGGTGAATTCTGAGGGCTGTTAGATGGTTCTATATGGCCGGCTTTTAATTGCTTCTCAACTAATTCATGGGCTTGTTTTAATTTCTCTCCCTTTAAAGGCTACTGTTCTATCCAAATAAAATTTTGAGAGAGTCATATTAGGGGTAAGGGAGGAATAACAGTGGCCATTATCAGAAAAGGGTTTGCTGTTCACATAATTCATCAAATTCTGCCCTCCACAAGAGGTACTGACTGGCGTCTAAAGTTGTTTTAGCTTGTACTGGCCAGTCCCATGGAGTCATACAGAAGTTGTCTGCTATGGCTTCAATTGATCCTTTCGTAAATGGGCTAGCAGCTCCATTTTCTCTAATGCTTTTTCTTATTTCTTTATAAGTGTCAAAATAAATGGGTTCATATACCTGATTTCCTTTTGCTCTTGCATTACTGGGCAGGCCAAGAGGTTCCCTCCTAATGTGCTTGCCTAAGACAGGGTCCCATAGCTGTAGCATATCCCTTGTCTTTTTCACAATTTGTTGGGGGAGGGGGTGCAGGGGAAACCTCCCTTTCCTCTGTGGCACTTTTATGCAGTAATTCGGGGCTGAGGGAGAAGGAGGAGGCAGTAAAGTAGGTGACAGTTCCTCCTTCCTTCCCTTTTTTGGCTCTTCTGTGTAAAGCGGGGCCAAAGCAGCCCTAACTAAGGCCCATAATGTTAAAGATGTTACTGGGACCCGTTGCCCTTTTGTATGATGTCATTTAAGATTTCTCCCCACTTGTTCCCAGAGCTCTGTCTAGCGTGCCTTCTTCCGGGAACCAGGGGTTATGGGAAACAACAGTCTGCATTAGGTCCCTTAACTGAACCTGCGAAACTGAGGCTCCGCTGGCTTTAAGCTTCTGTTTCTAGACTTCTATATGCTGTTTCTGTTGTGCTGATAACTGTTGTCCCATGATGAAACCATAGCTTAAACAATTGCCTTGAACTTGGAAATCCTGAGCAGGCACCAGTGACTTACTGACTGTGCAGTGTCTTCACCTTCGTTTTCGAGTGTTCCATCATGATCCATTGCAGCGTTCCTCACACAAAGGCACCAGCTGCTGCGTCTGTCCCACAGACTCTGGCCAAGTAATGGATGAACGACCCATGCAGACACAGGTGTTTTTGCCTGTGAGTGTGGCTAGAGAACTGCACGGCTTAGCACAGTCGACGAGAAAGTGTGGCCCCAATAAGTCGGAGACATTAATTTAGTACACGTATAATGACAAAGGCCTAGAGCAAACACCATTTGTTGGTAATTAACATTGTTGGATCTCCCCACCCCCCCCAACCCCCCAAATAGGGGGCAGTCCTGTGGGCAGATGATCAAAGGCTGGTTTCCCAGAAAAAATATGTCAACAAACTTAGCTAGATAAATTCCTTTGCACTCCCTTGTTATTTGTCCTTCGTCAATTGCCTCAGGGTAAGAACAGCCGCCTTCAGCTCATTCTTCCCCAAAGCTTTGCAAAACCTCCCAGCCTTCCAAGGAGGCTGAGTCTTTCCTATAATTTTCCCCACCACCCTGACCATTCTCCTACAAAAAGTACACTGAGGATATATCTATGGAGAAAGGGGGCAGTGAGTAGCAGTAAGAGAAGTGGGTATGGAGGGCCTTCCAGGACCGTGCATTGGCTGGATAGAGCTGAGTCCGGTGCAGGGTATGTGTGAGGATGAAAGGAGAAGGGGGCTGCTTTGGAAGCCAAGGGGAAGCAGCTTGGAAGGGAGGAGGAGGCCAGGTCTGGGAGGTATGCGGAAGTGCTCCTCTGGGTTTAAGAAATCCTGAGACACATGCACAGGAGAGGGCAGAGAGTGGGTCAACCATGAGTCTCTTCCACGGGTTTGCTCAACTCTAAATTTCAAATAAAAGAAGTCTTGTGTAAGAAATGACAAAATAATAGTTCCTCAAACAGGGATTTGTAGATGAGAAGAACGTTTCGGAGGAAAGCATTTTAGGTTGGTCTTTTCTCATGAAAATGTTATTTGTAAGCGCAAATAGGGATAACCTGCTCTGTTGGCAGAACATGAGAAACTGGGCTCAAAGCCAATAAATATGACACAGAACTAGGACTGTTGAAAATGAAACACTGCAAACACTTATCAAAACCTACTTGTGCTTTAAGCTATCAGAACAAAAGGTGTAAGTACCTGCTATGATGAAATATCACTGGCTACTTAGTAGGAAAAACGTAAGTGGAGCCGGAATCTCTGAGTCACACAAAAAACTGGTATAGCAAAGCTTTCAATCAGGCTTACCTGGAAATGCAGCGGAAGTGAATGAGGGAAAATAAAATATGATTAAGGCCAGCAGTTGTAAAGAACTTTTTCTCATAACTTGAAAACCACTTCCCTCCCTACTTCATCCACTTTTTAATTATTTTTATTTATTCTTTATTTATTTCCCCCCCAGATTAGCTATACTGCATTATACTTCATCTACTTTTAACCCTACCCAAGCTGAGATAGAAGAAGGGTGTTGAATTTGTGTCAACAACTATAGAACCAGGTTGCTGCAATGCAGTGAATGTTTCTGGCCTGGTGCTGGGGTCTTAAAGGAAATCTCCTGGCAAGGTGCAACTGTCTAAATGTCAGAGTAGCATATCAATACCTAGCTACAATCTGTTCACTGAAAGACATGGACTGGAATGTCCATAGCAGCACCATGCATAATAATAACTCAAAACTGGAAATCACCCGAATGTCTATCCACAGTTGAATGAGTAAGTAAATCATGGTATATCCACACATGGAACACTATACAGCGGTGAGAATGCACACATAGCCCAGACGTACACAGAACATCGTGGAGGAATCTCACAAAAGTAATGTTGAGCCAAGGAGCCAGGCATCACAGTAGATACTGTATGTGTCTGTTTATGCAAAGGAAAGATAAATAGCCAAACAGGTCAAGGTAATATGCTATTGGAAGCCAGGCAGTGGTTACCCCTAGGAAGCAGGATTTATAGAGACTGAAAGGGAACTTAAGGGAGGCATCCAGTGGGATAGTGGTAATGTTCTGTTTTTGATCTGGGTGCTGATTGCACTGGTATGCTCAATTTATAAAGCTCAGTGAGCTATACGCTTATATGTGTACTTTTATGAATAATGGAGAGTATGCTTCAATAACAATGTTTTTAACAGGGTTTACCACTGTGAGGGTGGGGCGGTGGGCAAGGTCATTCTATATCACAAAGAAACATATTGCCTGTTGGCATCAGAGGACAACGGTGGGTGCAGAAGGTGGCATTTTCTTTGCCCCAAAGTCAACACAGAGTGAAACACTGAATAAAAGGATGCCTGGAACCTCATGTGAAATCTCATTGGCTCGTTTACACATTTGTTCATTCATACAACAGACATGTGCAGAGAGGGAGAACAGACAGTCTACAAGATACACCGTCTAGCAGGGAAGGCTGACAAGTAAACTGACAGTGATGCAGTGTGGTAAATGCTTTGTTGGGGATAACACTAGGGTATTAAGAGAGTACTGATTTGGGGGTCCGGGGCAGTGGACACCAAGAGAAGGAGTCCTGACATGTTTGATTAACACTTGAATGAATTTTCTCCAATGCCAAAAGTATTTCTTGAGCCTCTAAGGCAGTGATCTCATTTAAAATGTACACATGTTGTATTTGACCGAGTGTAGAAAGTTATCACAAGACAAAAGTATGCCAGATTTGCAGGGTCATTTATTATGCCGGCGACCACAGAGGACTCACGTCTCTCCAACCTGTGGTGGCAACAGGAGGGTGCCACGATTTTTTTATACCCGAAAAACCACCTTGGGAGTGGGGGTGAGGGGCAGGGATGAGGATGAAAAGGCTTCAGACATTCCGAGGGCTAGTGGATTCTGTAAATTACCTCCTGGGCAGAGATGAGGGTGGGGGTCTCCGGACATTCCAAGGGATGGGGACTTTTGTCATTCCGTTTGTTACTTAAGTGGTTTACAGAAGTCAAGATAAACATTTGTTTACACATTATCTGGTTAAGGTGGAAATCACAGACCTTAGTTACTTATTACAAGTCACAGGAGCCAAGATGGCATGGGTTAGGACTGCTTGCCTGTCACATTAGGGCCACAGAGAGCAGTTACTGATAAGAAAGGTAAGCAACTTTACATAGTTTTGAAGACAAACTGGCAGTTCTATTTACAGAGGCCAAGGACAGTAGTTATTGTGAGGAGAATGGGGCAGCCATTTCAACTTATCTAAAAACAGTTTTGCATTTTATAAAATAGTTTTGCTCTGGTTCTGGCTCTAGGCCAGCACAATATCACACACAGATCACCTGGGGATCTGGATAAAATGTGGATTCTGATCCAGTAGGTCAGGGCAGGCCTGAGATCTGCATTTTGTTTTTGAGATGGAGTCCGGCTCTGTCACTCAGGCTGGAGTGCAGTGGTGTGATCTCGGCTCACTGCAAGCTCCACCTCCTGGGTTCAAGCAATTCTCCTGCCTCAGCCTCCCAAGGAGCTGGGATTACAGGTGTGTGCCATGCCTCAGACTCAGCCTCCCAAGTAGCTGTGATTACAGGCGTGCACACAATGATGCCCAGCTAATTTTTGTATTTTTAGTACAGACAGGGATTCGTCATGTTGGTCAGGCTGGTCTCAAACTCCTGACTTCAAGTGATCTGCCCACCACGGCCCCTCAAAGTGTTGGGATTACAGGTGTGAGCCACCGCGCCCAGCCAAGATCTGCATTTCTGATGAGGTTTCTAGGAGGTGCAGATGCTGCCGAACTTCAGACACACTCTGTGAGGCCTAGGAGAGAAGGCCACGTGCCGGGGGCACTGTCTCCAACTCGGGACAGACCAACAGCCTATTTGGTTCAGGCCAGTTCCTCCCAAGGACACAAGCAGAGAACCTGCATGGGAGGAGACACGGGTGGCTGGGGAGGCTTTCCAGACTCTGTCTGCGGTCAACCACAGGGTGGGGTGGGGCACCAGAAAGGCATCTGGGAGGAGATCACTTACACTGTTTTACAAAATTGGCAGAACTTTGTCCTTCCTTCATCTCTGGCCTTCCCAGCTACCTAAAACCTTTTCTTGACATGAAGAACAGACTGGAGATGTGAATATAAACATAGAATTCATGTACATAGTTGCACAAGGAAGAAGAAATTTCATAGAAGATAGAGAAACTGGTCAGGATTGTCTCAACCATGTTATCAGGTGAACATAAAAAAGGTGTCCGAAATCATTTCTTCTATTTGCCCACACATCGAAGGGAGGAAGAGAAGTGTGTCACGCGTACCTTGTTCCCTTAGGGTGGGAGATTCTACTAGACTCTACACAGACTGAATGATGTGGGGGCTGAGTACTGAAGGGCAGGAGGAGAAACCTGGCAAGGTTGCGGGCAGGAAGAGTGGGGGCAGGAAGGGTGTGCAGGCTCAAGGAAGGGCAAGAGAGTGCGGAGAGCTTGGACACCTTGGTTTAGCACTGCTGATGCAGGGTGTGTAAAGCCATTTAAGTAGAGGCTGCAGAGCCCCGCGGGGCCCGTGGTAGACAGTATGACATCCATAGGAAGTTAGCAAGCGCTGTTTTTGTTTGTGGTGTGGGGTTCCAGTAACCTTTATTTTTTTCATATCAATAAATAACCTTTGGACCCAGAAATATATTCACATTAAAATTCAAAAGGCTTTCAAGATGATTGAGTTGAAATATCTACTTCTCACCCCTGTTCCTTGGCCTTCCTTCTTCTCCATCCCCACAGGCAAACAATACCATGAGTTTCTTGAAAATCCTACCAGAAATATTATATGTAGATATGAACAATTTTTTTTTTTTTTTTTTGAGACGGAGTCTTGCTCTGTCACTCAGGCTGGAGTGTAGTGGCACAATCTTGGCTCACTGCAACCTCCACCTCTTGGGTTCAAGTGATTCTCCTGCCTCAGCCTAGTAGCTGGAACTACAGGCATATGCCACCACACCCAACTAATTTCTGCATTTTTAGTAGAGACGGAGTTTCACCATGTTGGCCAGGCTGGTCTCGAACTACTGACCTCAGGTGATCCCTCCGCCTCAGCCACCCAGAGTGCTGGGATTACAAGCGTGAGCCCCCACGCCTGGCCTATATGAACAATTTTTTAGAATAAATTCTCTTCCCCCTTTCTGCACAAAACAGTGAGTCATCCATAGTCAGAATTTTGTCAGGCTCCCTGAACATGCTGCTCCTTTATTTTTCCAGTTGTCACTTGTCATCCAAGACTTGGACTTCCTTGGTTTTCCTTCTTCATCAAGGCCATTCCTTTCCAGTCTCCATGGCTAGTGTCTCTTCTTCCCCCTGTGCCATCCACATGCTGAACTCTCAAATGTGTATCTCCAGCCCAGTTCTAGCTTTTCTTTTGGACTCATACTTATATGTCCAACTGCCTACTAGGTACCTCCACTTGAATCACAGACACCGGAAATTTAATACCTCAAAGACTGACAGTGGACACAGTGGCTCACGCCTGTAATCCCACCACTTCGGGAGGCTGAGGCAGGAGGATGGTTTGAGGCCAGAAGTTCATGACCAGCCTGGGAAACAGTGTAGACCCCGGTCTCTAAATAAATAAATAACTAAAATAAGAGAGAGGAAAAAAAAGATTGAACTCCTGAACATACTCTCCCCGACTCCGGTGTGCTTCGCCCACAATCTCCCCTTCTCAGCTGATCCTACTACACTTTCCTGGTTTATCGGGTCAAAAGTCTTGGCATCATCCTTGACTCCTCTCTTTCCTTTATACTCCATATCTAAATTGCCAAAAAATCCTAGTAGCTCTGCCTTCAAAATTTATGTTGAATTTGATCACTTTTTACTAATGCTACTGCGGACTCCAGGATCAAAGCCACCACCATCTCTCACCTGAGAATCATTCTCCCAGCTGTTTCCTATAATAATTATCAGTAAAACTCTCTAAATGGAAAGGACCTACTTGTCTGTCTTTTAAAACAAGGGAAGAAGGCAAGAGAGTGCATGGGCTTGGGAATTTATTCTCTCTCCTCCTGTCTATACCACCTCTGATCTGTCTCTCATGCTACCACAGATAAATCTTTCTAAGAGACAAGTACCGACCATGCATATCCTGGTTAAGACCTGGGTGACTTCTTGAAGTCTTGAAGGTAAGTTCCAAGCTCATTCCAAAGGCATGTGAGGTTCTTTGGAGTTGAGTCCCTCCTTCCCCTTCAGGTCGCCTCCTGGGTCTACCCGACCTGTCCTCACTTTACTAACTACTGCAGGTTGCCAGTCAGGGCATTTTCCAGGAAGAAGGTGGAGAAAGCAGAGAGGAGCAACATGTTTCTGGAGAAATAATGCATAAAGGAAGAAGTGGAGTTGTGAGATAGGCTGATGTGAAGGTGCAGTCTGAGGACAGAGTGCTTTGGGGGAAGAATGAAGTATGAGATGGGAACGGTAAGCAGAGTCAAGATCCTGACAGACCTGGTGGCCACAATAAGACTGATCACTTATCAATCATGAACACTGCTATGGACGAATATATAGAAATACGTTTGATTTAGCTGGACGTGGTGTCTCACTTCTGTAATCCCAGTGTTCCCAGAACAAAGTGTGGGTTGGACTGCTATTTCTCGTGGCCCAACTGAGATGCAGATGAACTGGGGAGGAAGAGCATTTTTATTTCTGTAACCAGTTACAGAGAAAAGGCCTGGCAATTATCAACAGACCCACTCAAATTTACAATGTTTGCCAGAGCTTATATACCTTCTAAGCTATATGTCTAGATGTAAGTGTGCATTCAACTAAAGACATCAATAATTAACTTAATCTGTAACTAAGGTCTGAGTCTTGAAGACTTTCCTGTGGCGCCTCAGTACATTTACTTAATTTAAATGGGTGCAGGTGCTGGGGTGATTGTCTCTATCTTGTCTCCTGCTAAATCATAAAGGTTTGGGGAGTTCCTTCAGACTCCCAAAAAACTTGTTTAATCATGGTTTAAGGTTCAGGAAAGGCCTAGGCAAAATTCTTGGTGGGCTTTTGTTACACTTCAGACTTTGTATAAAGGTACTGGCTTTTAATATTTAATTGACCCACTCAGTCAGTACTGAAACAGTTGTTATGGAGACCTATGTTAGTGAGACCTGGCCTGCCATACCAGTACTTTGGGAGGCTGAGATGGGCAGATTGCTTGAGCTCAGGAGCTCAAGACCAGCCTGGACACAGTGGCTCATGCCTGTAATCCCACCACTTTGGGAGGCTGAGACAGGAGGATGATTTGAGGCCAGGAGTTCATGACCAGCCTGGGAAACAGTGAAACACTGTCTCTACAAAAAA
>NW_016107333.1:13652931-13717518 GCF_001604975.1 Cebus imitator | reverse complement strand
CCCATATTTATCTTTTAATCCCTTGGATTGCATGCCAAAAATTCTACTATTTAAAAATGGGCCTTAAATCAAAAAAGGCAGATAGTATCAACTGGCAGCTGGTAAGACCTTGAAGGATTTTAAACAGGGTAGTGAGATGATTACATTAGAAAGAATACTCTAGAAGATAACACAAGAAGGAGGAAGAAAGATTTGACCACAATAATGTGGTGGAAAACCAGCAGATAAGGCAAGTATCTGGGGCAAAACTGATAAACTCACCCAACTGAGACCAGGAGTCTTGGTAAAGATTGAGTTGCCTGTGGAGGACAGAAAACCCAAGAAACACTACCTTAAAGTAGAAGTTTATTTCTTTCTCAAAGATAAGAAATTCAGAGCAGTCCACATGGGGGTTCCATGATCCTCAGAGACCTGCTATTTCCAGCTCATGGGTCCTCCTACTCTGCTGCTCCACCACCCTCAGCACACGGCTCCAACCTCATGATACAACATGGTAGTTAGAGCTCCAGCCATCCATGTATCTTATATACATTCCAGATAAGAGAATAGAGAAAAGGTTAAAAAGAAAATAAAGTTAACTGTTAAGGACACTTTCTAGAGGTCATAATTGACAATTTCATTGAGATCCCATTGGACAGAACTTAATGGCATGGCCCAACTGCAAGGAAGGTTGGGAAATGTCTACTTCCGGGTGGCCATGTGTCCAGCTAAACATGGTTTTACTTCTAAGGATGAAAAGATACATAGGTATTAGGAAACAACTAATGATCTCTGTCATGCCAGATGTATAACCTGGAGAGGAAAGAAGAAAGGCAGATTACTGAGGAGTGTGTGAGGGCGCTGTATTAACTTGGAGGATTTTGTACCTTCAGAATTGTTCTTTTCTGGCCGGGCGCGGTGGCTTACGCCTGTAATCCTAGCATTTTGGGAGGCTGAGGTGGGTGGATCACCTGAACAGGAGTTCAAGACCAGCCTGGCCATCACGGTGAAACCCCATCTTTAAAAAAAAGAATTGTTCTTTCCCAAACAGATCTCTAGTTCTGGCCCATGCCTTGATTCCTGCGAAGTCCAACTGAAAATCTGCCGACCTCCCATTCTCCATGCTCAGTCCTACCATTTTTCCTAATAATATTCTGCTCATCCTTCAAATCCCATCTCAAATGCTGTATCAGTCGTGACGTTGTTCTTGACCTTCCTCAAATAGAACTTGTTCCTCTAGAACTTCATGTAGAGTTTTCCTTGGGTCTTGATCTCCTTTTAACACCACGTTGTTTTAGGTCATTAGTATAGCTGGGTACTAGAGTATAAATTATCCAAGAGGTAGAATGGAGCCTTTCCCAATTATCTTCTCAGTAGCACAATGTAGTAGAATGCATTTAATAAATATCTGCAAATTACATTGAATATTTCAAGAAAGGAAAGGCATATGTAAAGGAAGGGGAGAAAATGTGCAGTCTTTTTGCCCTTTTAAGGGAAGTATCTGTGCAACAATTGAGATTTCCTGTAAATGCATTTCAAAACATGATCTTTGTTAATGTTGCCGTTCCTTTTTAGAGGCCTAATTTGGTGTGACTTGTTTTGCTGTACAAACGATGGTTGCTTCTCATTTCCCAGGTTGTCCTAAAAGCGCCTGCTAACACAACAAGGAAGAGTAACGCTAAAGTGATTAAAATAGACAAAATAAAAGCCAACAGCAATAATCATATTAGCTAACATGTAACAAATGCTTAATCTGTGCCAATCACAGTGCCAAACAGTTCCCATATTTTATCTCATTTTATCTTTTCAGCAACTCCACGGGCCACAGGTACCTCAATTATCCTGAGGGGATTGAGGGACTAAGTAACTTTTCCAGGGGAACAGCAGGACTGGAATACTTCTTGTTCATATGGCTCTATAAATACAGGAATTAATTCTTTTCATAATATTTTATATAGATCATCTTTTTCATCTTAAAGTCTCCTTTGGTAGCTAGACCCTGATATTACCCTTCTTTTGTTATCATTATTACTATTATTTGTAGAGACAGGGATTCACCATGTTGCCCAGGCTGAACTGCCTGCCTCAGCTCCCCAAAGTGCTGGGATTACAGGTGTGGGCCATTCTGCCCAGCCTTACCCTTCTTTTATAGATGGAGTGGAAAGCCTCACTTTTTGAAGCACTCTCAATTCACCATTGGATATCAATAATACTCCAAATGATTGTAAATTGTGAATTTTGTACATTCTATATTTGGGGTGAGTGGTAGCTTAGAAAACAATTCCTGCTGTATATTTATTTTTTGATGAATATATTAATGGAGGAATTTATTTGTGGTTGTCTGTGGATATTTTTATTTAAACACAAGTGGCATAAACTCTGTGGGTTCCTGGTAATCAATAATAGAAGATGATGATATTGACATTCTTTTTATTAAAACAAACTGTCCTTCTCCATACTAGATAAAGAAGATGATTTGATTGTGTATTATTTGAGTAAACGAATTCTATGGTATCTATTGTATTTGTCATCCTAGATTTGGTGACCTCAAAAAATGTTTGCAGCTCTGGGTGGTGACTCACACACGTAATCCCAGCACTTTGGGAAGCCAAGGCAGGTGGATCCCTTGAGCTCAGAAGTTTGAGACCAGCCTGGGCAATATGGCTAAACTGCGTCTCTACAAAAAATATAAAAATTAGCTGGGTGTGGTGATGGGCGCCTGTAGTCCCAGATGCTTGGGAGGCTAAGGCACAAGAATCACTTGAGTCCAAGAGGTTGAATGTGCAGTTAGCTGTGACTGAACCACTACATCCAGCCTGGGCAACAGAGCAAAACCTTGCCAAAAAAAAAAAAAAACAAAACCCCAAAATGCAAATGTTGATCACAGATTCTTATACCCTATGAATTAGGACCTATGCATATGTAAGGTATTAGATTTCATAGTTTGGAATATTTTTATTTTGTTTTCCTTTGGCCTGCAGGGGCCAACACAAGGATATGCAGAAATACAGCAGCTTTCTCATTGTTATTGCTGGAGCCAAATTTCATCACCTTTGATAGAGAATTGAACCATACTGGCATGCTCAATCCATCAACTATCCCTCACACCTCTGAAATCTTTACTTTCTTCTTCTTCTTCTTCACTACCTTTTTACCTCCAGGTCGGTCCTTCTGCAGAAACTTTCCTCTTCTCCAGAAGCCCTTTCACCTCTATATCTAAACATGTTAAAGTTTCTCTTGCCCTAAAAAGCAAAAATTAAAAAACACTTTCCCAATGCTGCATTCCTTTCTAGCTACCCCTTAATCTTCCCATCTCACATTGGCCAAGCAACTTGACAGTGGTTTATGCTCCACCTCCCTCTTCTCTTCATTGCTCAGTCCACTGCTGTCTAGCTTTCTTCAACCAAATCACAAGAGTCAACAAAACCACCACCATCCCCACTCTCATCCCACTGCCAAAATCTAGAGAATTTTCACTTCTTACTTCAGTGGTCCTCTGGACTGCATCTGGCGTTGTTGGTTGGATCTTTCTGGTTTATTTCATGGGTTTCTCTTCTAGCCCTTTTTAAAAAATTAAATTCTGGTGTTTTCCCAGCTTCCAACTTGTTTTCCTTGCCCTTCTCTTTACACACTCATCTTGGGTTGAGCTTACCCATTGTCATAATTTCATCCACCACATTATGTGACGCTGTCATGTCTACCTGACACCTCCCCAGAGCTATGGACTTCGATATCCAAGTGATTCATGGACATTTCCACTTCAACTCCCGTAGGTTCTCAAATTTTGTATGTTCAAAATTGAATTTAGCATCTTCCCCTTAAATCTGTTGGATTTAGTTGAATATATGTCCCTACCAAATCTCATGTTGAATTATAATCTTCACTATTGGAGGTGGAGCCTGGTGGGAGGTGTTTGGGTCATGTGGGGCAGATGCCTTGTGGCCTGGT
Source organism: Cebus imitator (assembly GCF_001604975.1). Lineage (NCBI taxonomy): Eukaryota > Metazoa > Chordata > Mammalia > Primates > Cebidae > Cebus > Cebus imitator. The sequence goes on along the minus strand of NW_016107333.1, from coordinate 13,713,591 downwards.
GCTGTCCTCACCACAGTGAGGTCTTGAGATCTGACTGTTTAAGTGTGTGGCGCTGGCCCTCCACTCTCTCTCTGTCTCTTGCTTCTCCTTGGGCCATGTAGAGGCCTGCACCGCCTTTACCTTTTGCCATGATTGTAAGCTTTCCTGAGGCCTACCCAGAAGCAGATACCCGAGCTATGCTTCTTGTACAGCCTGTGTAACTGTAAGCCAATTAAGCCTCTTTTCTTATAAATTACGCAGTCTCAGGTATTTATAGCAATGCCAAGTACAGCCTAACATACTGTCCTCTTCATACAGAGTACTATCTCTGGTTAATGACTACCCAGTCACTGAAGCTGGGCCCCCTTAGGCTCCTCTCAATCTGTGAATCCACCTACCTAAGTTTCCTTCCATTCATTCCTTCCTTTCTATCCTAACTTACCTATGTCAGGCCTCCAGCATTTTCTGATTGAGCCATTTTAATAGTTTCCTAAATCTCCTGCTTCCGGTTTTGATACTGCATTTTATAACTTGAGTCTGACCACGCATATCAGTCCCCTGATGAAAAGTCTTCAATAGGTCCCCCACTGATGCACCCAGGATTTAAGGGCCAGCTGTTTAATAGACACTGAAACTGACAAAGCAGTTCTTTAAATCTTGAATTACAGCTGAAAGAAAATAACTCTAGCGTCTCCCCGTCGGGGAATCGAACCCCGGTCTCCCGCGTGACAGGCGGGGATACTCACCACTATACTAACGAGGAACTGCATGGAAGCAACTCTTCTTAAAGACCTTTTCTACGTTTTCGCTCCGCCCCGCCCCGCCCCGCCCCGCCCCACCCTTGCTAAACGCAACGACCAATGAATTTGATTTTCTTATGTTTGCCACTACATCTTTCACCGAAGTTGAACAGAGCCAAAATGGTACTGTTCAGTTTTATCTCCCTCTCTATGTCTTATCATTCCCCTCAGGCCACCCTTCTAACTGCCCTGACTCCCCTCGTCTTCTCCAGCTCCAGGAGCACTCTCACTCCCTCTCAGCACCCCTAACAGACACGCTCCCAGGTAGCCAAGCGCACGCTTGCCGCGCTGCACCATGGAACTTGTAGTTCCTTCGCTGCCATCACCACAGGTTCCTCTGACTTTAAGAAACTTCCTTTCCCGGCGTACACCGCGAATCCCTCCTCTTTTTTTTTTTTTTTTTTTTTTTTTTTTTTTTTTTTTTTTTTTTTAATCTTACTCCCTCAGGTTCTCTCAATCGACTAGTCTTCAGGTGTGGGTCGCTGTGCGGCGTGATACCCCAGAGCCATGCCCGAGGTAGTGGATACTTGTTCGTTGGCCTCTCCGGCTTCCGTCTGCCGGACCAAGCACCTGCATCTGCGCTGCAGCGTCGACTTTACTCGCCGGACGCTGACCGGGACTGCAGCGCTCACGGTTCAGTCTCAGGAGGACAATCTGCGCAGCCTGGTATGGTGGGGCGCCTGCCCAGTGCCCGCCTCTCCCGGGACCCCCCGCCCCTCGCCCATCGCCCTTCGTCCTTGCGGGTTCCCGGATCTCCGGCTCACCCCGCCGCGGCCCCTGCCCAGCCGCACGTCTCCATCTGCTCTTCTGTAGCCTCCACCCAACTCATGTTCGGCACTTCATCTTCAGTCCTCAGCTCTTCCACAACAATCCCCTCTCAACCCAACTCACGCCTCTGCATCCCTCCCCTCACCCTCCCATTTGTGCTTAAGTCTCCTTAGCTCCTCGCCGGAATCCTCTCTCCAGTCCCTAGGCACATCCGAGCGCCTCGTCCACTCCTCTCAGCTCACCCAGCCCTTAGGTGTCATCTTTGCGATATCCCCCATAATCCTAGTTCCCGGCTCTAATTACTCCATGGCCTCCTCATTGCCTCGGCCTGCGGCCCACAACCCCCTTCTCAGGCCCAGGAAAACCCAGCCCCCTGCGCACCTTCTCGGTCAACAGTCTCACCCAAACCTCAGATCCCATGTACTGTCGATCCCTGATCCCACGGTTCCCTCCCTGGAACCCTTATTTCAGTCCACAGTTATGCAGGGCAGCACCTATCCGTCTCCTTCCTAGTTCCCTGGATCTCCCTGCTAGTCGTTCTCAAGCCCCTTAGGATTCCCAGCCCTGGGCAGGCCTCTTCTCTCCGCTCTGCTTTGAAACTTCCAGTTCCTGCTTGCTAACTTCAGGGAGCAACTCCTTCTTTTCAGGGTCCTTTCTACCTTTGAATCTTATGAACTTTCTTATCTTCTGATAATTTAAGGACGGGTGGGACATTCAAGTTTTCTAAGGATGATTCAATACGCTTTATTAATAGTTGGTTCCAAGGAGCCAAGTAGTTATTTCACTTAGAAAACACGTCTTTTTACAAACTCTCTAACCATTGGAATGAAGAAAGAGTGTAGATTCATGGAATGTTATTCAGTCATTTTACCTGTGTCATTTAACCTGTATTTAATATTCCTGCTCAAATTGTATTTGGTTTATACCTTTCACCTGAAGAATTTCATAGAAGAGCATTTTAGAAATAAGAGGGTCATGAAAAGATAGCCACGTTCGGCTTCTTCACCAGGGTAGGATGCTACACGTGTATTTTACACAGTGTAGCGTGGTGAAATCTACTAAAGCACATCAATAAGCAATCAGATCAGGCAGATAAGAATTGGTGGGTTTCAGGCCTCTTTTTCCTATTTGTGTAATAGATCTGCATTTCGATTTCGTTATTTCAGGCCTCTTTTTCCTATTTGTGTAATAGATCTGCATTTCTATTTCGTTAATATGAACTAATAAGTACTTAGCTTTCTTACTCTTTGTCCTTTAACATTTTGCTAAACTCATTGATTTGAAAAATAGGTCGATTCCTCTATGCACTGATATGTAATCACCAAAAGTACTATACAAAAGAAAATAAAGGTATTATAAATAAGAAGGTATCTATTTCCTTGTACATTGCACTTTGGTCTTCTTGAACTACCAGCTATCTTTAATTGCAGTAGCAACTTTGGGCAAGACTGAAGGCCTATTTCAGTGCAGTTTCTCCTCATTAAACGAACGAACATTTTTATAGCTGTTTACTGCTTAATATGGGCTCACACTCACCTCTGTTTTGTAAAATAAAAACCTTAAAAAAATTATTTGAAGTTCAGGTGTACATGTGCAGGTTTGTTATATAGATAAACTTGTGTCATGAGGGTTTGTTGACCAGATTATTTTGTCATCCAGGTATTAAGCCTAGTACCCATTAGTTATATTTCCTTATCCTCTCCCTTCTCCCACTCTCCAACCTCCAATAGGCCCTAGAGTGTGTGTTCCCCACTGTGTGTCCATGTGTTCTCATCACTTTTGTAAAATAAAAACTTTCCCTCTGTTCTATAAGTAAGCAAGAATCAGGATGTTTAAATTTTGAAAAGAATATCCCAATCTAAAATCCTGCTCATTGTTTTAACATTCCCCAAATCTAGAGAAAAGTAATATTTTAAAATTATGATTTTTGGTTGGCATGTCTGTTTAGCAAATTGGAGCTTGGAATTATAATAAGTTAGATTTTATACAAGGAAGGCAGTTTATAGTACAAAATGACATCTGTTTATAATTGTTTGCTTATTTATGACAAAAATCTTAGACCAGGAGCTTATCCTTATTAATTAATATTTATTTAAAGTTAACTTGTTTCTTTCCTCCAGTAAACTGTGGACTCTTGAATGTAGGGACTGTTTTTCATACTCTTTGTATCTCATATTCCTGCTGTAGTCTATTTCTGGCATGTAGAGGACATTCAGAAGTTTGATTAATGGAGGAATTCAATTAGAAAACAGTGCTTAAGCTTAACATGGGCTACACTGATAATAGTGCAAGCTGTATTTCAGAGGTGAGATGGGAAGACCCATGCAGTGCCAGTGCTGAGTGAAGGGAGAGACGTCATGTTTTCTTTTCCTCTCCATCCTTGGAGTCTGTGATGTTGAGAAACTGCTTAATCAGACAAATTCTCAGCTTTCTAAAATTCTTTTCAAATTTTGGTTTATTTACACTGACATTTGATCCTCCAAATTGATGATGACTTTCAAACATTTGTTTCTTTTCATTGAAACTTTCAGAAATATGTAGGTGTTCTTTTGGTTTGTGGCTCAAAGAGGTTTTAGTGTCACGGCCAAGGCAGAAGCCAGCAGTTGAACAATAGATATTTCTGACTGCAAACCGTCTTGTCTTCACTAAGTAAGTGGCTGAATGGGAATCAAATCTAGGTGGTTTTTTAGTTTTAGTTTTGTATTTCACCCATAAACCCATGTTTCCCCCCCCATCACATCCCTGTGGATAGAAAGTAAAAAATGTAAATACAGACATCAAAATGCGGCATAAAGCTTTTTTTTTTTAAACTCTGCTTTGTTCTAGAAAGAATGGAGACTGCTTGAAGCAACACATATAGTATAAGATTAAAAATAATTAAATAATTTGGAGGAAGAGAGAATAAGGATAGGAGAAACAAAATCCACATCATAAAAGCCCTCTATACATTAAAAGAAGTGGGCCACAGGGTTGACATGGAGCTTCCTACTGGCCTGTGCAAAAAAGGAATCAGATATATATTCCATCTGAACTGATCAGCTGCCAAGAAGTAGACTGATTTTTGGAGGGTTTAGGGGTGGCATTGTTCAAAGAGTATACTGTGAAATATAGCAAATTATATCCCATCACTAGTAGAGCTTTTTCTTTTAACTATATATCAGCATCTTGGTCTTGCACGTAGTTGATGTTTAACAAATGTTTCTTAAAAAGTACCAAACTTGTCCACTCTCTAGTTTTCTTTATTTTTCTTTCTTATTATAATTTTTGACCAATTTTTAAAAAATAATGTCACTGAAATTTGAAGGGGAATTTTCAAAAGTAATTTGCAAACGATAGTTGAGGCTTAGGACTTGAGATATACAGCTTAAACATTGCATTTTTTGTTTTCTCTTGGTCTAGGACCTGCTTCATGCATTAATTGACACCTAGTGTTTTTGAGACACAGTGCTAAAGCCTGAGAATACAGACCTAAGTAACATTCTCTGTTTTAGAAGCCTCAGTCTAATGGAAAAAGAAATCATTATAATGCAGTACAATAAGTCTTATAGGAAAGGGTAGGGCCAACTGCTATAACAAACACAGGGATATCAAAAGGTTTCACAAAAAAATAGTTGTCCCTATGACACTGTGACGCTTCTGATTCTGAACAGATTTGGAAAGTTTAGTCAATATAGAAAACACAATATGTTCCACTAGGAAATGACTAAGGTAATTCATCTATATAAGCATGAGTTATAAACACAATGTACTCAAGTTTTTAAAACAAATTAGCTATTTTGAATAGCTATTCAGAACTAGGTATGAAGAGACAAGAGAGGTACTAGAATATGAAGGAGTAACCCTATTATTTTTAATAAGCTATAAACCATATCCTCTACTAATTTATAGTAAGGATAACAGATGCAGTACCCCAAAAGAAAGTGTCCTGAAATAAATAATTGCCCATTAGGAGGGAAACAGATGGTACTCTCATATCAAATTCAGCTCTCTTAAAAAAATAAAAAAAGGAAAACAAACCAGGGTGGAAATTTCTTCCCAAGCAAAAATTGTTGACTCCAGAGAGGTGGGAATCAGGTTTAGTGATTGTCCTTGTGACAATTTCTGAGCTTATTATGCCTGGCTAGCTAATATAAAAGAGGATAAAAGAGGGGCAGCTTGGAAATGGTGGGTTCTTGGCCTTGTAGCCAGGCCAGATCTCAGAAAAGGAAAAAAAAAATGCCAGAGGTAGGGAGATCTGATGGAAAGCAGTTCTACCAGTCCAGGGCCTGATCTGGGATAGTAGTGGAAGGAAAGGGAAAGTTATGAAGACATTGTGAAAGAACAAATTCTAAGTGGCTGTGTGGGATTAGGAACTGGGATCAAACCTTAGGTGGCTGAAAGAATTCTTTTAACAGAATCAAGAAATCTGGGGAGGAAGCTGATTTAGGGAGTATAAAAGTCATGTTTGGAATTTTTAGGAGCCTATTCAATATAAGGTGCTATGTCCCATGGAAATCTTGTGTAGGCAATTAGACTGAGGTCCTGGGGAGGGAATACAACTGTAGAAATAGAATGGCAGGCATCTTCGCAGAGATACTAGTTGAAGATGTGGGCATGAGTAAGATCTAGGGAGTGAAGGATATGGCAAGAAAATCAAAGGACCAGGCCTGAAACATTGGGATATAGCCATGTTTGGGAGTTGGAATAAATAAGGGGAAAGGAAAATTAGACAAAAAAACCATTTGTGATTTATGTGTACAGGCAAAGAAGCGAAGGAAGGGGTTTTAACCAGATGACATGGTCCATAAGGGCTGTGAGTAGACAGAGGTCAACATTATCGGACAGAAAACACTTTGTTGGTTGGGGTGGGGGCTGCCCTTTCCCTAGCAAAGGAGCTAGAAGCCAGATTGAAGAAGGGGAGAGGGAGAATGATTGGTGAGGAAGTAGAAGTAGCAGCCATAGATTGTCCTTGGAGGTTAAGAAAGGAAGGAGGGGCTGGGCGTAGTGGCTCATGCCTGTAATCCCAGCACTTTGGGAGGCAAAGTTGGTGGATCACCTGAGGTCTGGAGTTTTAAGACTAGCCTGGTCAACATGGTAAAACTCCCTCTCTACTAAAAATACAAAAATTAGTTGGGCATAGTGGTGCGTTCCTGTGATCTCAGCTACTTGGGAGGCTGAGGCAGGTGAGCAACACAGCGAGACTCCCATCTCAAAAAAGGAAGGGGGAAAACTAGAATAGTTAGTGGGTAGATCCATCAAGTAGAATTTGGTTTATGGTTAGGAACCTCGGTCTTGTGGCATAGGAAGGTTCAAGATTCTAGGATAGGAGATTAGTTGAAAAATAATTAAAGGTTGTGATTTCTAGGGCTCAGGATTTAGGGGATAGAAAATACTCCGACACTTGTTGCCACTACTGCCCAAAGCAGTTAGTTGTCCTTAATTGTGCATGGCAAGTAGATATGGCCCCCCAACCCTCTGCAGAATCATTTGGTCCAAGTTGCCATACCAGGTTGGGCTTTTTCTAGATATACAACAACAGTGATACACAGTCTGCTGATTTGCTTAATGAATGCAAAGGTTGAAAGTAAACGGAAGTTGGACTACTTGAGCTCTAGGAAGAAATATATTGTGTAGTATATTGAGGAGCCAGAGTGAAAGAAACTTAAGTTATAGGTAAAGTTTTTCATAATAGAGAAAATTTTAGGAGACAGAAGCAAACATATTTTGATTTAGATTTGACTATTACTTTAAAGCCCCAAATTTGTGTGACTGTCCTAGGGTTACTTAACAATATATATGCAAATCTTAGAACCCCAAAATTTTCAGGACGCTTAGAGCCCGAAAAAATGAGACCTAGACTAACTTTTGACTCCTTTAATTCTTGTAATTTCACTCTGTATTTTACTCTCCACAAGCAACTAGTTGTTGTAATCTATATCTAATAGTTTTTTTTCTGGTAAATAAAACAATTTTCTTACTATTTACTAATTTTAGGTTTTGGATACAAAGGACCTTACAATAGAAAAAGTAGTGATCAATGGACAAGAAGTCAAATATGCTCTTGGTGAAAGACAAAGTTACAAGGGATCACCAATGGAAATCTCTCTTCCTATCGCTTTGAGCAAGTATGCATGTTGTGATCTTTCTCTTTTATAGCTAAATAGTGGGGGAAAATATTTTTAACTAATATAGATGTTTTTCCTTTTTAAAATTTAGTTTGTAAATATGTAATGATTGGTATACTATTTCTGATCTTCTGTTCAGATTGAAGTTGGTACAGCAGTTATAATTTTATGTACTTAGGATACTAAAAACGTTGTTTGTAGATAATCCTCACAACAAGGACTTTGGGAATTTAGTTTTTAAATGATTCATCCTTTCAATAATATCCAGAGTGATGGTGGGGGCATTCCATCATAAGGAAGCATTTCAAGATAACCTGGGTAGCTTTTACAAGCTGCACATTCCTTGCCCTTGCCCCAGAGGCCAGCTGCATTTATTAATGGGACAACGATAATGCCAAAGGTAGAACTGTTATGGTGTTGCAATCTTGGGATAAGTGCTTTAAATGCATTCTTTTATCTGAGTCTTACAGTGACCCTGTTGGTATGATCTACACTTAAAGATGAGGAAAGGGAACCTTACAGAAATAACTTACTCAAGAAAGTGGCAACCAGAATTGTCCTGTTGGGAGTATATGCCACTTCCTGATATATTGGGGAAGGGAAAAAGGGTGAAAACTATTAGCCTAGAACAAGGGTGATCTACCCCAGTTATTCAGTGGCCAGTGTTTTCATGCCTTCTCTTTCCCTTTAAGAGAAGGGAAACCCTTAAGTCTAACTTGTGAGGTAGATGTTATTCACCCCATTCCACAAGGAAACTGTGGCATAGGGAGGTCAAATAATTTGCCCAAGTTTATAATGCCAGTGAGTGGTAGAGTCAGGATTCCAACATGGGCAGGGCTGCTGGTCTCTAAAGTGCTTACTGTTACTTTATTATCAGTGCTTCTCAAGCTATCTGAGATAAAAGACTAGTTTTTATCCTCTTCAATCTGCCATAGACTGATACTTTTGTAAAATGCAATAAAAAATAGGAGGAAGAGATGAAATGCAAGCACACATTTTTTTATTATTAGATTCAACAGACATAAAAATGACTGAAAGTTTTGCAATGCTGACTCTCACTTGAGTCAGTCCAGTCCTGTCTTGTCCTGGGCCAGTAACACTTTGCAGACTAGCACTGCTCTCTGTCATGCTGTGGCACCTGCTGCTGTGGTAGTTGAAACTCCAAAATGATTTCTTTCCCTTTTCCACTCTTAATAAAAGATTAAATAAGGCTGGGTGTGGTGGCTCACACCTGTAACCCCAGCACTTTGGGAGGCTGAGGCAGGCAGATCACAAGGTCAGGAAATCAAGACCATCCTGGCCAACATGGTGAAACCCTGTCTCTACTAAAAAAAAAAAAAAAATACAAAAATTAGCTGGGCTTAGTGGTACGCGTGTGTAGTCCCAGCTACTCAGGAAGCGGAGGCAAATGAATCACACTAACCCAGGAGGCGGAGACTGCAGTGAGCCAAGATTGTGCCACTGCATTCCAGCCTGGGCAACAGAGTGAGACTTAGTCTACCAAAAAAAAAAAAGATTAAATGATATCACAGATGCAAAGTACGTGACACACAATGGGGCACTCAACCCACTTTAGCTGCCGTTACGCCTTTGCTAACAGTTAGCATGGGAGAAGTCAGAGGACCCAAAGGCAGGGATTTGGGAAGGAAAACTGAGAGGAGACTTACCCACTGAGGATGCGGCATTCCTAGAGCTTACTGTCAGTCAGTGATGAGAATGCATACTCTGTGACTTATAGTATTCAGTGTATGTATTATGAGTTTAAATTTTAACTAGATGGAATTATACTCTACTAATACAGTTATTTGTTTCATACAGAAATCAGGAAATTGTTATAGAAATCTCCTTTGAGACCTCTCCAAAATCTTCTGCTCTTCAGTGGCTCACTCCTGAACAGACTTCTGGGAAGGAACACCCATACCTCTTTAGTCAGTGCCAGGTAAAAAGGATTCCAGAATGATTTCTGATGCAGAAAATTCCCAGCACATAGGGTTGAATGAAGCAAAATGAACAGTGGTTTTATGATATGTGGGTTTTACCTAATGTAATGTTTTAATTTATCTTACAGAAACATAGACAAATTATATATCGTTCACTATGAATACACTGATGCATTACTTTAAATAAGAAGCTTCTTTCAGTTTGCAAATATGTCCACCTAGATTGGACTTTCTAGGTCTGCTTAGAACTTGGCAGAGAGTAGGTATTCAGTAAATAGTCAGAAAATGGAAGGAAAAAAATTAATAAATAACATGTACTGGTTATGAAAAATGCTAATAGTAAAGAAATGGAAAGTGAAAGATTTAATTTCCAAACCTTTGCCAGATGCCATTGCTCAGAGGTAACCACCATTGAATGTAGTGGTGAATATAGTAGCCACCATTGAATATGGAAAGCTATGGAATGTAGCTTTTCCATATTTTTCTTAAACTTTTACAAACATATGTATTATATAAATATATTAGTTGTACCTTTAAAATTACATGACTTGAACTACTTCTGTTTTCTGTTTTAAAACTAAGGGTAAAGAGCCATACAATTAAAGACAACCTGTCACAAGGATAATGCATTTCAGAGTGCCTTCTGAAAGAAAAAGACCTACTTTTCATAATAATCAAATAATTTATAATTAAAGGAACTGACTTCATTAAACATTTGCTATATTTCCAAGCATTGTGCTAGGTTCTTTGTATGTTTCATCCTCCCAACATTCCTGTGTGTTAGGCTCAAATTTGAATACAAGTCCATTTTAAAAAGGAATTAGCCAGAGTGAGACTCCATCTAAAAAAAAAAAAAAAAGGAATTAGCAAATGAATCAGACCCATTTACTTTCTGTGGCCACTTGAAACATCTTTTTAATCGAAGAAACCCTCAGTTTAATAATCTAAAATAGATATAATGTTCTACACAAGATTGCACAAATTGCACAATCTCTATATCATGAATATCTGATTTTCAGGCAGTGTTTCTTAATAGAACGTCTATTAACTAAAGTTGGCAAGAAATGCAAGGTTTGTGAGTCATAAAAATGTTAATTTTGAATATATTCCATTTCTTATTGGCAGCAATGTTGGGAATATGGGAAACAGATTTCAGCTCAATTCATAAATTATTATAGCTGATAGGAAACATGTGGACATGATTTTGTTTGACGAATTTGCTTACAGTTGTTCTGTATGCTATTTGCCTGGGTTTGGTCTTATCCAATGAGATACATTTAAAAACCCCTTTGGTATTGCCATGTCACCTAACTAGAGACCATTAAGGAACTCTAGAGGCATGGTCTTGGAACTTTATTTTGGGAGAGAGAACCAGGTGGCTCTTCTAGTCCTACTTAATCCATCTAGAGGTTCTTTGGGAGCCTGTATCTTTGGAGAATTTTCTAGAACCGAAACAAAAAGACCTGGAGTTTGGGGGTTTTAAGAAAGTTTGTGGTAGGATGAAGTATGTTTAGGATTTGTAATAGCTTCAGAGAAGGGAGTTAATATCAGAATTCCTTTAAGTTTAGTAGACTGTCTCAATTTAAACTTAAATTCCTTTAAGTTTAGTAGACTGACTTAATTTGGTAGAGTGTCTCAATGGATTTCCATTGCTTACCAGCAGTAGACAGACTTATTTATAAATAGCCAGGGTATAAAATTATAGGTGCTCTTTTATTTTTTTGAGACATGGTCTTACTGTGTTGCCCAGGCTATAGTGCATTGGTGGGAACTTGGGTCACTGCAGCCTATAACTCCTGGGCTCAAACTGTCCTTCCACCTCAGCCTCCTGACCACCATGCCTAGCTAATTTTTTTTGTGTAGAGGTAGGGTCTCACTATGTTCCCCAGGCTGGTCTCAAACTCTGAAGCTCAAGCAATTCTCTCATCTGAGCCTCCCACAGTGCTGGGATTATAGGAGTGAGCCATGGTACCTGGCCTCTGGCCATACTGGATGGAACCAATGTTAATAACAGATTAGTATGGCAGCAGAGAAACACGTTGCCTATGATATGAATGAATATGTCTAGATAGTATTGAGAGAGACTGTTCTTTCTGCCTTCTTTGCATCTTTGTTTTTGCTTTCAAGATTTGCTGCAAGATTGAAGTGTCACGACTATAGCAACATTTTTCAGGCTGTGTTCATTAGGACGCTGGCATCCAATTAGATGTTAAACCAGAGAGAAATGGGTTTTGTGTTAAAGTAAGTGTAAGAAACAGGTTTCTTTATTGTAGGTCTTTTCAGAGCCTTCCGGAGTGTAATGTTCAGTGGCTCTGCAAGACATCGGTGCAGTATGCCATGCTTCTCAGGTTTGTTTCACTACAAAGCCCCTTTTTCTCAGGTTTCTAAAAGCTTCTCACTGGGCACTACTGTCACCCAGAGCATAGAGTAGGAAACACTGCTTAACAATTTCTCCATGCTTCAGCTGAAATGTGAGAGTTAACAATAAAGTGGAAAATCTGATTTTGTAAAAGTCCAAGAATCTATTTTGGACTTTAAAAGATCCCAAGAAATGAAACCTATTTTAAATAAATAAATAAATAAATAAATAAATAAATAAGTGTGTGTGTGTGTGTGTGTGTGTGTCTAAGAACAATGCTGCAATTTTTAATGATTTCTTAATGACTTGATTTATAAGAAAGAGAAATAACTATTTCTTCTTGTTTCTCCCTCTTTCAGGCCATCCACTGCAGAGCAGTCCTTCCTTGTCAGGACACTCCTTCTGTGAAATTAACCTATACTGCAGAGGTAATTATTACAAATTATTAGCTGAATTAAATGATGCAAATCAGCAAATACAGTATAAATGATAAGCAGAGATATTAATTGAATTCTTATAGCTAGAATTATTTATTTATTTGGTTTTCTATTTTCCTCCTCCTCTTTTCCTCCTCTTAGAATTTTTTTTCTTAATGAAATTCTACTGAAATATATAAAAAAGAGGCTGTGGCAGTCATTCTGAATCTCTACTTTAAAAGCAGTTTTAAACATTTTAACTGTGGAAAAAAAGGAAATGGAAACCAATCTGACATTTAAAAAGGAATTCAAGATCTTGGATCTAAAAATAAGAACTTAGGAACAATTTTTATTTAACTTTTAAAAATTGACATTTGCAGGATTCAAGTTTCTATAAATGCATTCTGTAGCCATATAAACCTAGTGGGCATATATTCCAGACTTGTCTGTATACAATTCCAACTTATTCCTTTGGTAGGTACCGCTAATCCTTTTTGGAAAAGGTGGACTGTAATTACTAAATAATCCGTATACCAGAGGCTAGACCTACTTAGACCAAGCAAATAGAATGAGTACCAGCCCATATTTATGGGGCCTTCTTCCTTCCCAAATCATCCCACAACCAAATTACACCTAGGATAGTGCAATGATGTATTATACTTGGAGGCAAAAAATTCCAGGGCTCTGGCTCTTCTCTACCACTTAATAACTGTGCAAAGTCCCAGGTACTCGGGTGGCTGAGGTGGGAAGATTACTTGAACTCAGAAGTTCAAGGCCAGCCTGGGCAACATAGCAAGACCCCATTTCTAAAAAAATAAATAAATAATGATGTGACCCGTGAGCAAGTTTTATGACCTCACAACCTAAGTTGGCTCATGTATATAAGTATCACCACCTAAATGAAGGAAGGTGGCTAAACCACATTATTTCCTGAATGCTTTTGTGCTTTAGAATCTAGAATTGTTGTAGCACTGGTTCAGGAGCTCCTAATTCTGTGCCTGCCTCCTCGGAGTTTTGCCTCCTGAGCCATGCAAGAAGAACATGAAACTCTAGCCCCTGCTGGAATGTATTCTTGCTTGATCATTAATACTTGGCAGAGTTCTTTATTCTGGCATTCGTCAGAAATTAAACTTTCAGAATCATGGAGCTAGGATACACAGTTAAATGACCCATAAGTTTTCCATACAGATTTCCAGAGAAAATTGTTTGACAGTTTTTGGCAATAAATTTTAATTTTTCACAGCTACTACTTTTAAAAGGTTCCTCTATTTGTAACTCCAAGTGTCAAAACAATGTTGTTCAAAACTATTCTGTCCTACAGTGAGTATAATGTCCTTTTGAATCTGTTTTGTGAGTGTCGGGGGAGAAGGGATGGTGGCTGCCATTGCCAGGCATGGTGCTGGACTTTTATTTATTTCTTGCAACAAGCCTTTGAAGTTTTACACTTACTTGATGGGGAAACTGAGGCTCAGGGGATATATTTATTTGCCCAAGTTTGTTCAGTTAGTTAGTAGATGGCAGAACTGGGATTTTAATCCAGTTTCTACCAAAACTCTGCTCTTAATGTACATGGGTGAATGGATAGAAATTCACGTTTGCTTTTAAAGAAGCCAGTTTTCCATATTGCTAATTTTATTTATAAAACCGAGATATATATATATATATATATATATAATATATATACTTTTTGTATAGATATATATACTTTATATATATTTATATATACTTATAAATTTATATATTTATATATACTTATATATTTATATACTTATACATTTATATATATTTATATATATATACTTTCTGTGTTCATAGTCTGTTTATTAGTCAAGGGCAGGAAAAGGTTATTTTACATATGTAGTTTAAGACACATAGAAGCTTTTATTTATGACTAGAAATGATTTGTCTCCTTGATTAGGTGTCTGTCCCTAAAGAACTGGTGGCACTTATGAGTGCTATTCGTGATGGAGAAGCACCTGACCCAGAAGACCCAAGCAGGAAAATATACAAATTCATCCAAAAAGTAAGGTCCTAGGGTCTAGATTTTTGTTTTCATTGGCAGTAAACTACAGTTGGCTTGTACACATCCAGAGGGCAAAATTACTTTTGAAATATTTCAGAATTTTGAGAACAGCTTTTGGTTTTTATTTTCTTCATTTCTTTTTCTTTTGTGCTTTTAAAGGATTTTGTCCTGCTTACAGAGTGTTGCGTTGAAGAGAGGGTTTGTTGTAGAGACAGTAGGGACTGTGCCTGTTTTCATTTTCCCTCACTCCAGTCAGGGGCTGGCTTCCTGTTTTTTTGTGTTCTTACGCTTTCACCTACCCTGGTACTATGGTGTGGGCAAGTGGCTGTTGAGAGTGTCTGCAGATGGAGGAGCCAAGACCGAAAAAGCACTCAGTTACGGTCCTGGTAATTAGACAGGTATCTTTGAGCTTTAATGAACAGCATGTGTATGGATGCGTGTGAGAGAGAGAGAGAGAGAGAGAGAGTGTGTGTCTGTGTGTGTGTGTGTGTTTTCTTAAGTGACCTCACAATGGATAATTTGGCTTCCACTGCAGCTTCTGTGGTTCCAAGCTCCCATAACTTTGGCATCTACTTATTGTCAAGTTACTCTGTCTCTACAACATGCCAGTAGTGCTTTGAAACAACAAAACATGTTAAAAATCAGAAGGAAAAAGACAAACACACAAGAAAAGCACGGTTGCTTTCTGTAGAGTGCTTTTTGAGACAAGCTTAAAATGCACCTTTTAATAGTATGTGTGATCTTGTTTTTCACATGTGAGAAGCTTTTGTTCCAAGTAGAATAAAAGGAAAATACATGTTTTGAACAATGTTTTGTATCACAATTTCAAGCTATATGTTACAAATGAGAACTATATGAGAAATATAAAAGGAAAGTTATCCCTACTAATATTAGGAGATTTGAAAGGGAATTTACTTACTTTTAAATCTGAATTGACTTAGCATGTGACACTTGTGAACACTAATGGAAGCCCGGTGTGTGCGTTTGTTTGCCCTCTTTAGGTGCCGATTCCCTGCTACCTGATTGCTTTAGTTGTTGGAGCTTTAGAAAGCAGGTGAGCTTTTGGAAAAATTTTCAGGTTTATGAAAAGATCAAAACTTAGGTGTCTTGAACGTCTCTCAAGGTTAATTGGTTGATGATTTGCCTATTTCTTCAGATAATCAAGCCAACAGTTCTAGAAAAATTCAAATCTAAATATAAAATGTAGGCAGCAAATTAATTTTACATTTAAAAATCTTGACCAGTTACCCCTTAGATTTTTCAAGTATTGTAAAATGAGCATGCTTTTACCTTTAGTTAAAGATCTGAATTCTCTTGTAAGCTTGAACAAGTCACTTTTAATCTCTGTTTCTTATCCTAGATATGATAATGTCTTACATTCCTACCTCATAGGGTGGTTATGTGAAACAAATGAGATAAAATATATTAAAGCACTTGGAAGCCTACAAATATTACAGATACGTAAGATATTTTATTAATGTTTTACCAATAGCTAGAGTGCCTTTCCTTCTTAATTTTTTGTTTGTTCTTAGTTTTAAATACACTTAACTGTTTTTAAGTGTGCTGTTCAGTAGTAAGTATATTCACCTTGTTGTGAAATAGATCTTCAGAAATTTTTTACTTTGCAAAACTGAAACTCTGTAGCATTAGATAATAGCTCCTCTCCCCCACCTCCACCGCCAGCCCCTGACTGCCCATTCTATTTTCTGTTCCTGTGAATTTGACTACTTTAGATAACTTACCTAAGTAGAATAGTACAGTATGATTTGTGTCTGGCTTATTTCATCTGGTGTAATGACTTTAAGGTTTATCCAAGTTATAGCATCTGACAGGATTTCCTTCCTTTTCTATTTATTTCTTCTTATAGAAGAGTATTCAACCTTTAAGTGCATATCAAAGTTTATACCCCTTCCTTTTCTAGAATAGTCTTGTAGGCTGGGCTCAGTGGCTCATACCTGTATTCCCCTGACTTTGGGAGGCCAAGGTGGGAGGATTGCTTGAGCCCAGGAATTCGAGACCAGCCTGGGCAATATAAGTGAGCCCATGTCTCTACAAAAAAATCAAAAATTAGTCGGGCATGGTGGTGTATGCCTGTAGTCCCAGCGGCTCAGGAGGCTGAGGTAGGAGGACTGCTTGAGCCCAGGAGGCAGAGGCTGCAGTAAGCTGTGATGGTGCCACTACACTCAGCCTGGGAAACAGAGTGAGACCCTGTATCCAATAGTTTCTTAGGAGTTGTGACTAGATTTCTATAATTGTGAGATTGAGGGATGAAATGAGACTCCCAAGAGGTCTTTTAAGAGGCAACAAACTAATTGGGGACACTTTGCCTCTTGATTTTTCTATGGCCTAGCCTGTACCTCCTTAGAGAGCTGCATATCTATTGCTGCATATACAACAGCAGGTTTGCAGCTCATGCCATTTAACCTCATCCCTTTCCCAGAAGCACATGATAAATGTACTCTCACTGTAAGGTTTTGTTTATAAGATGTTAAATACCTTTTGGACTCAGATGAACCATTTGCTGTGAATTTCTTTTTTATTAAGCTTTTTAATCTTGCAGGCAAATTGGCCCAAGAACTTTGGTGTGGTCTGAGAAAGAGCAGGTGGAAAAGTCTGCTTACGAGTTTTCTGAGGTTGGTCATGTAGTTTTCCTTTGTAATCATTATGATAGACAGTAGATTGAAGATTTTCAGTGTGAAATGTGATAGTTTTAAGTGATACAGGGAAAAAATCAGATTGTCTTTTATGTAGATTTGCAGTTGCTACACTCTTTTTATCCTTTTCATTTAAAGTAAGCATCAACTTGTAACCTTCATAGAAAGCAGTATACGATTTTAAGAAATGTACAATGCTGATAATTAAGAGATACAAACATATATGTGTTCATTTTTCAGACTGAATCTATGCTTAAAATTGCAGAAGATCTGGGAGGACCATATGTATGGGGACAATATGACCTATTGGTCCTGCCACCGTCCTTCCCTTATGGTGGCATGGAGAATCCTTGCCTTACTTTTGTAACTCCCACTCTACTGGTAAGTGTAAATATTTCTTCATTTGAAATTGCCATCTTTCAAAAATAAACTTAGCTAGAATGAACCTTAAGAGTCCTAATAATATGTGTGTGTGTGTGTGTGTGCGCGCGCGTGTGTGTGTGTATATATGTATGTAAAGAACCCTAGAGTCCTAATAATGTATATACATATAAAAATCTTCTTTTGTTCATGTAACCCTTGTTTCTAATTTTATTGTTTATTGTGGTTATCACAATCTCGTTTCTTTTTTGTTTTTGTTTTGAGATGGAGTCTGGCTCTGTTGCGCAGGCTGGAGTGCAGTGGCATGATCTTGGCTCACTGCAGCCTCTGCCTCCCGGGTTCAAGCGACTCTCCTGCCTGAGCTTCCTAAGTAGCTGGGACTGTACGCGCACATCACCACGCCCAACTAATTTTTGTACCTTTAGTAGAGACGAGGTTTCACCATGTTGGCCAGGATGGTCTCGATCTCATGACCTCATGTTCCACCCGCCTCAGCCTCCCAAAGTGCTGGGCTCGTAGGCACGAGCCACCACGCCTGGCCTCAATCTCGTTTTTTTTTTTTTTTTTGAGACGGAGTTTCGCTCTTGTTACCCAGGCTGGAGTGCAATGGCGCGATCTCGGCTCACCGCAACCTCCGCCTCCTGGGTTCAGGCAATTCTCCTGCCTCAGCCTCCTGAGTAGCTGGGATTACAGGCACGCACCACCATGCCCAGCTAATTTTTTGTATTTTTAGTAGAGACGGGGTTTCACCATGTTGACCAGGATGGTCTCGATGTCTTGACCTCTTGATCCACCTGCCTCGGCCTCCCAAAGTGCTGGGATTACAGGCTTGAGCCACCGCGCCCGGCCTTCAATCTCGTTTTTGAAAGGAAATAATCTGGCCATTTAGGGAAGGAGAATATTATGTTCATGGTATTTGGGGATGTTGGGTGTGGGGGTGCTGTGTAACAACAATTCATTGATAAATTATGTATCCAGACAAACAAACTAAACCATTTACACTTGGTAAATTTAAAAAAATTTAGGTACAGTGAAAAAAAAATCAGTACACCATGTATAGGAAAGGATTAGGCCCATGGTACACTGCTATGCCTGTGAGCTACTTTAAATTCTTCCTAGAACCAAATGAGTGATGAATTAGCAATAAAATAAGTAAAATACACCACAGGACACATAGGACACTCTAAAGTTTTATTTAATATATTTTGGGTAATAGGAGAGAAAGAAAGTGTTGGGTAAATAAGAGCAGATATAAAAATGGAAGTAGAAGGAATGTTTCATGGAAGTTAGACACAAATAGACTGGCTCTCATTGTATTGCAAAAATTCCCTAGAATTAGGGCAAGAAAAAATGATGCTAATTTTTAGTTCTGTATTTTTTTGTGTTTTCAATTAATGTCTCTTTTAACCTCTTTGACGTGCTGTAGTAGAAATGCAGTGAACCACCGGCGCCAGTATACTAGGTGTTTAGGTAGGCAATTTTTTAGATAGTCTGTAATTTGATTACTGAAATACTAACATAATTTTCTTTTTTTGTAGGCAGGAGACAAGTCACTCTCCAATGTAAGTTTAACTTTTTCATTATGGCTTTACTGTCAAGAAGTGTTACAATCAACTGATTTTAAAACGCTCTTGGCATTTTTACGTTAAAGATATGGTTATAAAAGACAATTTGGGGATTCTTGTCACATTATTATATTAACAATTAGATTTAATAGATTTAAGGAAATTTTATGGTTTGATCTTATTCATATATTTATGAAACATGTTTAATGCAGTGATTTATCTAGTATTTTCTAAGTAATTTGTGTTTTCTAATTACTTGATATCGTATTTGTATGTGTGTCTTTGGTTAAATTAAAGATTTTTGCTGAACTAACTCCCTGAAAGTCTCAGCTAATATTTTTTAAAAATTGAGTAACACAGAGTGTTTACAGAATGGGTTATTTTAGGTTAAGATAATCAGTCTTACTATTAGTCACTTACACTGTTTTCTGTAGGTCATTGCACATGAAATATCTCATAGCTGGACAGGGAATTTAGTGACCAACAAAACTTGGGATCACTTTTGGTAAGATTTTTGTTATGGTTTATTTATTGGCTCTTGTTACTGATTTTTTTTCCCCTGCCTCCTACCACTCAGAATTGTTTTGTGTATATCTCTTGTTTTTCTTCATTACCATCTCTTTTGTAGGCAGGGATTTTTTTTTTTTTTTTAATTGGAGACAAGGTCTCACTCTGTTGCCCAGGCTGTAGTGGAGTGGTGTGATCTCCGCTAACTGCAACTCCAGGGTTGCAATCCTCCCTTCTCAGCCTCCCAAGTGGCTGAGACTACAGGCACATGCTACTGTGCCTGGCTAATTTTTGTATTTTTTGTAGAGACAGGATTTTACCATGTTGCCCAGGCTGGTCTTGAACTCCTTAGCTCAAGTAATCTGCCCATCTCTGCCTCCCAAAGTGCTAAGATTACAGACATAAGCCACCATGCCCAGCCAACAGGATTTTTTTTTTTTTTTTTTTGAGGTGGAATCTCACTCTGTTGCCCAGGCTGGAGTACAGTAGCATGATCTTGGCTCACTGCAACGCCTGCCTCCCAGTTCAAGCGATTCTTGTGCCTCAGCCTCCTGAGTACCTGGGACTACAGGTGCATGCCACCATGCCCAGCTAATTTTTGTATTTTTAGTAGAAATGGGTTTTGCCGTGTTGGCCAGGCTGGTCTCGAACTCCTGACCTTGATTGGCCTCCCAAAGTGTTAGGCTTACAGATGTGGACCACCGTGCCCAGACAACAAGGATATTAAAAAAAAATTCTGTAACACTTATTATAGTGTTAGGTTCACTCTAGGTGTTAAGTTTATGTTTGTCTAGTTCCTGATACAGTCACACTTTTAACATGTGGGCATGCAAGAGCAGAACCAGGGCTTAACTTTCCCTGCTGCCATCTGCTGGGCTGGGCTTCCCATTGGTCTGGATTGACTGCCTGGGAGCCAGATTTGGCTTAGACTGTAGTGGTCATGCCTTACAACTGCTTTCCTCTGTAGAAAAGCCAAAAAGAAAATATCTTCTTGATTGAAATGTCTTTTCTTCTCTGCCGTGTCCGTGCTTTTATTAAAACACTTTTTTTCAGGTTAAATGAGGGACATACTGTGTACTTGGAACGCCACATTTGCGGACGATTGTTTGGTGAAAAGTTCAGACATTTTAATGCTCTGGGAGGATGGGGAGAACTACAGAATTCGGTAAAGGAGTCAAAGTTTTAAAAACCTTCATCTGAAGTTGTATAGGTGTTAAAAACTGAGTTTTTGTAAAAGCACCTTTACTATGTAGCAACCAAAAAGTCATTTTTACAAATGTGGAAAGTGAAGTCGATGCTGGTATAACATTGTATTAATCCCATGCCATTCATTTTTCTGTGTAAGGTAGTTTTGATGACCTGGTCTAAACTGGGAGCTATGGGACCTCGCTGGTCTTTGCTATTAATATAGCTGTTTATTGTGTTTGAATTTTATTTGGTACATTTATGTCATTTTTAAATGCTGTCTCCTGAAAGCTGAATTTGCTGACCAGGAATTAAATCATTTTTCTAGTCTTTTTATAAGAATAAAGCCTATATTATTGAGTAAGAAATATCAGAGAACATTACATAAGTAAGCATTCTATTAATAGATTTCCAGAAGTGTATGCCAACATACCCTAGCATTCCAATCTCCAAGTTTAAGTTCTAGAGTCCCCTAAAGTTACACCACTAAGTGAAGTAATACTTCCTTATTAGCTTATTTGTGTGGTGATACAGTCTTTCTATATGAATATCCATCTAATTTCATGTCTTGCAGGTGAAGACATTTGGGGAGACACATCCTTTCACCAAACTTGTGGTTGATCTGACAGATGTAGACCCTGATGTAGCTTATTCTTCAGTTCCCTATGAGAAGGGCTTTGCTTTACTTTTTTACCTTGAGCAACTGCTTGGAGGACCAGGTGAGTAGTGGGTATTTTATAATTTTTTAATTTTAATTTTTATTTTTGAGGGTAAGAATTAGGAAGAATTGTAAACTATTGTTTTGTGCCATTTAATACTTCCAATTCATTCTGCATGTAGCTGCTGAAGAAATCTGTATTGTTTTCTAATGTTTCTCTCAATTTAAAACCATTAATAACCCCTAAGGTTTAAATTATGCTGCTTCATTAAAAAAAAAAAATCTCATTAGTTTTTGAAATTAGGATAGTACTCCCTGAAAACATTTCTATGGTACAGAAGTTTATAAGAGTAACAAGTGAGAGTCCATCAACCCCTTTCCACTCCCCAGGGGTAACCACTGTTAGCGGTTTGGTGTGTATGGCTCTAGATCTTTTTCTAGGTGTAAATTAACAAGCAGACAAATAAATACATATAATTATTTTAATTTCAAAAAAAGGATCATACTGTACATTGGTTCTGCATTTGTGTTTTGTTTTGCTCAATATTTCACATACATCCTATGTCAGTACATACAAATCTGTCTGATACTTTTTATTTTTTATTTTTTTTATTTTTATTTTTATTTTTTTTTTTTTTTTTTTTTTTTTTTTTTTTTTTTTTTTTTTTTTTTTTTTTTTTTTGAGACTGAGTTTCGCTCTTGTTACCCAGGCTGGAGTGCAATGGCACGATCTCGGCTCACCGCAACCTCCGTCTCCTGGGTTCAGGCAATTCTCCTGCCTCAGCCTCCTGAGTAGCTGGGATTACAGGCACGCGCCACCATGCCCAGCTAATTTTTTGTATTTTTAGTAGAGACGGGGTTTCACCATGTTGACCAGGATGGTCTCGATCTCTTGACCTCGTGATCCACCCGCCTCGGCCTCCCAAAGTGCTGGGATTACAGGCTTGAGCCACCGCGCCCGGCTGTCTGATACTTTTTAATGCCATCATGCTATTTCATTACAAAGATATGCTGAGTTATGTACCCATCCCCTGTTGGACATTGAGGTGTTCTCCTGGTTAATTGACTTGGAAGGCTGTTTGTCACCTGGATCCATTCCACCTGTCCAGTCTTATTTTTCTCCTTTCTAGTCATATGAGGGTTAATTGCTTTTAGAGCTTGGGTTGTACATTCCTTTTTTGTGTCTTTATGTGTTACCCCCTTATCTATAATTAGAAGTTCTCTTCTCCCTTCCACTGAATTACATATATTCTTCAAGGCCCAACTTAAGTTCCACCTCCTTTTCTGAACATCCTTTCACTCTGAAAATTTTCATAGATTTCCTTATTCTCTGAATGTTCTCTGTAGTTAATAGTACAATGCCAAACACACAAAATGTCACATAACTACCTTTCTATGAATTGATTTCTTTTCTTTTTTACTCTTAGAGGTTTTCCTAGGATTCTTAAAAGCTTATGTTGAGAAATTTTCCTATAAGAGCATAACTACTGATGACTGGAAGGATTTCCTGTATTCCCATTTTAAAGATAAGGTTGGATTTTAAAACCTTTTCTATTTTTCATGCTCAGTATAATTTATTTATTAACTGATTAGGTTAACTTGAGTTATCTAATAATAGTATTGGTTCAGAACTTGTTATAGAACTCAATCTCTCATTGCATATTTTTTCTATCTTAAATGTGATCGCAACCACGTGAACTAACTGTAGAATTTTCCTATTTCAGAGAGATCGTCAATAATAGGTTCAGAATTTGATTTTCTATAAGTGCTTAATTTTTCTATTTTATTTAACAGCATACTAGTGATGAATATAAATTTTAGAAGATAGATGACGTGATGGATATATTAATTAGCTTGACTTAGTCCACGTTGAATACATATATCAAAACAGTGCATTGTGTCACATAAGTATACACAATTATGATCTATCAATTTAAAATATTAATTTTTATTTTTTTTATTACTTTTTTTTTTTTTTAAGATGGGGTTTCTCCATGTTGGTCAGGCTGGTCTTGAACTCCTGACCTCAGGCGATCTGCCCACCTTTGGCTTCCCAAAGTGCTGGGATTACAGGCATGAGCCACCATGCTTGGCCTAAAATATTAATTTTTAAAAGAAATTTAGAAATTATTTTGATATGGCAGAGTAGACAAAATTATATATCTAAGGACTTAGAAGTTTAATTTTTTTTTTTCAACAGGAAAGGGTATTCTGTTGTAAACTGTGAATTCTTACTATTCACAGGTTGATGTTCTCAATCAAGTTGATTGGAATGCCTGGCTCTACTCTCCTGGACTGCCTCCTATAAAACCCAAGTACGTACTTGCCTGCTAATGCTTCCTTCTCATTCTCCTAAATCCTAGAGCCCCTCAAAATATCAGAAAGAATAATATGCCTTCTTGAAACTGTTGCTAGTTAATGATGAGAGCAGAGTTCTTAAGGTGTTTTGGCCTTAGCCCTGAGGCCAAAAGAATAATTCCCGAAGTTTACAAATATGGTTTTTCACTTCAAGTAATTATTGATTGGCTCTTTTCTGCACAAGCATGGTGAGGGATTTAGAAAAGAATAAGCTATTGTCTCTTCCTTCAAACTTTTGCAATAAAAATATTTTGTAAGTATTATGTTAATTACAACACTGTTGTAAGTTATTATCCCCATTTCCCAAGGAGGTACGTTAGATTTAGCTAGGTAAAGTATCTTGCCCTAGGTTGCATAGCTAGTAAGTAGTAAAAGTTGAGACTCAAACCCTGGCAATTTTATTGCCTCCAATAACCTTCCTTCTTCCCTCCTCCCCACCCCATCACTCTGTGGCCCAGGCTGGCATGCAGTGGTGTGATCTTAGCTCACTGCAACCTCTGCCTCCTGGGCTCATGTGATCCTCCCACCTCAGCCTTGCAAGTAGCTGGGATCACAGATGCGCACTATCATACCCAGCTAAGTTTTTGTATTTTTGTGAGAGGCAGGGTTTTACCATGTTGCCCAGGCTGGTCTCGAACTCCTGAGCTCAAGTGATCTGCCTGCCTTCGCCTCTCGGAGTGCTAGGATTACAGGCATGAGCCACCATGCCTGGCCTCAATATACTGCTTTTTATACTGAACCTTCTCCTTAAATCGGACCTGAACCCTGGTCTTTCACAAGTTATGTGAGAATACTGACTATTGCATGTTCCAGCCTCTTGTTGCCTTTCTTCTGGTTTACTGACATTGCCTATCAGCTTCTCTTAAACAGGCCAGTGTTTAATTGATGTGCAGGGGAGCAGCAGGAGAGAAGCTAGGAAACAAGGCCTAGTTATGCTTGTTTGTAAAGCACTTTAAATAGCCAGGCTGAGAAGGGTTTGGTTGATAAGTTATTGGGAGTTTTGAGTATAGAAGAGATGTGGTCAGAGTTGCCCACTAACTGGGCAGTCCTGGTTATCACAGACTCTGGTGGGAAACAGGAGCTCAGTCAGGGAGGGGTGATTACAATAGAATGTTTCGAGTTTTGTTTTGGAAACAGACAGGTGGCACAAATTATCAGTAAACCCTTTTAACGTCTATAAAAGGTATCAGCAAAAATAATACTTTAGATTTTTTTTTCTAGCACTTACAGTGTTGAAGAAGTGCTGTACATTATCTTGTTAATTCCTACAACAGCCTTACCAGAGATTATGAGGACCTGAAGTAATACAAAGGCAGTGGGAAAAGAAAGGAGTAACTGAGGAAGAGATGTCTGGGGGTTAGAATCTATTGGCAACTGATTGGCCGTGGGGAGAAAAGAAGAAATTAAAAATGACTGAGCAGAGATGTTGTAAAGATTCAGCTCAATCCAGCATACATTTGTTGTCAGGCACTAATATGATGAATAAGGAATTCACAGAGCGAACATGTATGTATCAAGTAATTATTAATATAAAGAAAAGTATTTAAAAAAATACCGAGTGAGTGTTGCAGTTGAGGAAACTATTAATTTTAATGGTTATGGATTTGGATATCGTCTTGGAGATGACTAACAAAGAAGAATACAAGAAGTAAAGTTTAGAACCTTAGAGGACCTCCATTTGAGAGCTAGGACAGAGGAAAGATACTAGTGAAATAAATGGAAAATTAAAAAGAGCTTTCAAAGGTTAGTTCATTATTAAGAAAGCTGTGGGAAGAAATACTTTAAAAGCGGTACGGAGAGTGGTCAGCACTGCAGTGTGCTGTATAATTATGAGGAGGCTGAGAATAAAAGCATAGAACTTGGAGTTTGGAGTCTTTTCAAAGACTCTAACTTCAGGGACCTGATAAGGGCAAAAGACAGTTCCTGGAAGTTTAAGAGTGGGGAAGGCTTTGACCATTGCTTTTAAAATTAGAGAAATCTGGGTAGAAAATTAGTTCTTGGAAAGGGCTTCTTTGATATTACTGCTGCTAAGGAATCCTTTTTGGGCCTTGGTTCATTCTAGATTCCTTAAGATTGCTTTCAAGTAATACCAAAGTGCTGGAGGAACCCAGGAATGCCCAGGAATTCTGTAAAGAGAGAGTATCTTAGAAAATCTCAAACCACAGAAAATACTTTGATCCATTGCACGGAATCTTGGCTTCCATGATCCTCTTTTTATAATGCTCTCATCATTTGTACATGTATTTAAATATCTCTTGAGTCTATCCACATCTCTCCATTTCTACCACCACAGTTCAAGTTCAGTCTCATGTCTTCACATCCTGGAAGACTGTTCTGGCACCCAAACTGGGCACTTGTATCTGTTCTGACTTCTCCCAGCCACTCCACATTAAAGCTAGAGTAAACCTTTAAAAGCACAAACGTGTCATGGTGTCCTCCTGCTTAGCATTCTCCACTGATGTCTCCTTGTTCTTGGGCTAAGACAAAATCCTTTAATGGGGATTCTAAGCTACTAACAGTCTAGCTCCCTTTGCATCAGTCACACTGGCAGTTTTGTGATTTCTCGAACTCTCCGTGTGTCCTCCAACATAGTACATGAGCGTGCTGTTCCCTCTACCTAGAGCCCTTTGCCCAGTTAATTCCAATCTCAGCTCAAGAACCACTTCCTCATGGAAGCATTTCTTGACATCCCTGCCCAGGTCAAATCTTCCATTCTAGGGCTTCTTAGTGCTCTTTCCTCTCTTCGCAGCATTTGCACAGTTCTAACTGTACATTTATTTGTGTGATTAAAGTATTTCCCCTTTGCTATACTGTAAGCACCATGAGAACAAGGTACATATCTGGTTTTGCTCTTTACTTTTCTTAAGACTTTGCCGTAAGTAGGGTCCTTTGCCAGGCTAATTCTTAACTTAGTACTTTTAATTACACTAATAAGGAAGTTTCAGGACACTAAGAAACAGACCAGCCAAAGGTTTTCTACTTGCCCATTTTTTTCTTTTTTGAGACATAGTCTAGCTCTGTCACCCAGGCTGGAGAGCAGTGGCATGATCTTGGCTCACTGCAACCTTTGCCTCCCGGGTTCAAGTAATTCTCCTGCCTTGCCTCCTGAGTAGCTGGGACTACAGGTGCATGCCACCATGGCTGGCTAATTTTTTGTATTTTTAGTAGAAATGGGGTTTCACTGTGTTAGCCAGGATGGTCTCAATCTCCTGACCTCATGATCTGCCTGCCTTGGCCTCCCAAAGTGCTGGGATTACAAGCGTGAACCACTGCGTCCAGCCTTTTCTACTGTTTTTTAAGAAATCAATGCTGTTGTTTTAGTTGAAGGCAGTGTACTGCCTGAGCAGCCAAGGACCTCTGATCCCACCTGTTCTTGAGGACAAAATGGCATGCCTGCAGTCTACAATCTGACACTTCATGTAATAAACTGGCAGCTGCTTCAAGGTGGGAGCTGTGTTGGCCCCTTTATTATCTCCTCTAGGGAACAAATGGGGAGTACTAGTCACAACTCTCTTAAAGGGAGGTTCAGTGGTAACTTCTAATCAGAACTTACTTCATTTAGGCCTTAAGGGGAAGGTGCCTCTCTGTTCTCTAATACAAGCATTTCAGAGTAAGCAAGCATGATTTATAGATAAAGAGGGAAGTTTTGCAAGAATTTTGCGCATACTACATGTTCTTTTCCATTGTTGCAAACTATATGACTTCTAAGCTGAGAACACACAAATGTTGATATAATTTGCTTTGGTTAACAATTACAATGTGTTAATTTTATTTTCTTCTGAAAAGAAAGGAATGGAATCATCACACATGGTATCAGACTCTCTCAAAGGTGTAGAATCTAGAACAGTGCCAGTTATGTAGCAGGTGCTTGCAGGTTTGTTAGATGATTAGATGTTTGGAACAACAAAGTAAAATCCATGAGCACAAGGACTTTGTGTTGTTCATCATGTTGTCTTTTGAGTGCCATATTTACTGCCATACACTAAATAGGTGCAACTGATTTCAACTACTTTAACATATACTACTTGAGCACATGACAGTCTTTTACTGAGGTGCTTTGGCATTCTCTCTAAAAGTTAGACAGGTGTTTCATTAGTGTGGATTAATCCACTTGGATTTGTGAGTATGTAAGTTAGGTAAAATATTTCCTATTTTCATCACTTTGGAGTTTGTTTTCCTTATTTAAAAGGGACTTTGAAATTTATGTACTGTAGCTTTAAAACTCCATTTCTGCAAAAGCATGGGCATTTTTATACAATTTAATCTTTAACTTTTATCTTTGCAGTTATGACATGACTCTGACAAATGCCTGTATTGCCTTAAGTCAAAGATGGATTACTGTAAGTAATAATGTGTGATTTTTTTATTCCTTTTTGAATTGTGAAATATGTCTTTACTCATGAAGGGGGAAGGGTAATTTAAATCACAAAAAATTGTATTTGGAAAGGCTATTTGAAAGTCAGATTTATATAAGGTGATACTATATCTATTCTCAACGTAGAAGATTAAGAGTTTGTTTTGAGACAGGGTCTTGCTCTGTTGCCCAGGCTGGAGTGCAGTGGCACGATCATGGCTCTTGCAGCCTCAACCTCCTGGGCTCAGTCAGTCACCCCCACCTCCACCTCCCAAGTAGCTGGGACTACAGGTGTGAGCCACCATGCCTGGCTAATTTAAAACTTTTTGTACAAACAGGGTCTGTGTTGTACAGGCTGGTCTCAAACTCCCAGTCTCCAGCGATTCTCCCACTGTGCTAGAATTACAGGCACAAGCCGCTGTGCCCAGAAAATTAAGTTTTATGGGGGGGAAAAAACAGATGTTGAGGGCATTAATCCTGATGTTTCTTGCTTCTTAACTCTTAAAGTATGCAAAAGTATTTGTATCTTACCTTTCTTCTTTTCCTTTTAAATAATTTATAAGATACTGCTTCCAATATGGCAATTACACATACCACCTAAATGTAAAATGATCTTGGGTGACTAACTGCTAATGCTCTTAGTGATGGGAAGAATCGAGGCACTTTTGCTTTGTCAGTAACTTTGTTCACTTTCTATGAAGCTTCTTAAAGAGAAGCTTCTTCATATACGTACTAAAATATAACCCCTTCTGAAGCCAAAATAAGGACATGCCCTGGATAATCCTTTAATGAAAAAATGACAGAAAATTTAGGAATAATTTCATTCCTATTAATTTGCAACAGATATATAACTTTTTAATTTCAACTTTTAAGTTCGGGGGCATATGTGCAGGTTTGTTACATGTGCACATTGTATGATGCTGAGGTTTGGGGTATGTTTGATCCCATCACCCAGGTACTGAGCATAGTACCCAATAGTTTTGCAATCCTTGCCCCCCTCCCAGTAGTCCCCAGTGTCTGTCGTTGCCACTTTTATGTCCATGAGTACCTAGTCGTTTAGCTCTCTTATATGTGAGAACATGCTGTATTTGGTTTTCTGTTCCTGTGTTAATTCACTTAGGATAATGGCCTCCAGCTGTGCAACCAATGTAGCTGTTGCCTTTTGAAACTTAGTTTCTAAAGCTTACTTGGCCAGTATTTCTTCACATATTACTACGTACAAAATGCTGCATCACACACTATGAAAAATAGAGATGGATTTACTTTTGAAGCATCTATGGTTTAATTAAGACATTAGATTCATGCAGGAATAATAAACGCTAAGCAGTAAGTGATGAGCAGCATGAAGATGATACAGGTGAAGTAAGAGGTCGACAGAAGGAGCCATTACAGAACTTCCACCTGGGGCTGGGGGAGTTTGAACTGGCTGCAGCCTCAGAGAGCACTTCTTACAAAAGCCAGATGTGAAGATGGTTAGGTCACGAGATGCAGGAGGACCGTCCGGTGAGAGGAACAGTGTTTAAGCAAAGGATTTTATTGAAAGCAGCAACAAAACTTAGTATTAGAAATTTTTCTTTTGGCACTCCTCTTTCATTGGTTTGCCTATGATTTGATAAGGTAAGATTTCATAATTAGAGACACAACTGACATAAACACATTTGGAACAATGCAGCTGACTTAGCGCAGGAATGAACAAGTGGGAGCAGAAGAGCCACAGACACCAGAGGGCAGCCTACCTGCTCTGAGGGTCAGCTGATTACACAGAGGAATGGAGAGGAGGGGTTTATCTGATGAGTCTGTTTTTAGGTTCGTTTAAGAAAGCTTTCACTGTATTTGTTTCCTTGTTTCTTCTACCAGACCATAAGCTTCTTGAGAGCAAGAGTTGTTTTTATTCACCTCTGCATCCTCAGGGCCGTCCATGTTTGTTCATTGTTGGATGAATACATGAATTAGTAGAGGGAAAACAAGGTTGGAAAGATAAAGTAGCTCCCTATCAGAGGATTTTGTCAAGCTGAGGAATTTAAAATGTAATGCATAGGCAGCAGTGGATCCTTTAAAGGTTTTTGAATTGCAAATGAAATGATCAGAGTTGTGTAGTAGGACCATTAGTCTGGCGGTATAGCATATAGGATCAATTAAGATGGAACAAATACAAAAATTAGACAGGTGTGGTGGTGCACAATCTCAGCTACTCCAGAGGCTGAGTCACGAGGATAGCTTGAACCCGGGAGGCAGAGGTAGGTTGCAGTGAGCCAAGATCGTACCATTGTACTCCAGCCTGGGTGACAGAGCAAGACTTTGTCTTTAAAAAAAAAAAAGTTGAATGATTTTTGAGGTTTAATTTTATAACTATTTAAGAACCTGAGAACCGATTAGACGTGGAGAAGAAGAAAGGGGAGAGAAAGCTCCAGGTATTGACAGAACATCCTTAGAGCCAGAAGAAGGAAGAAAAACCAAATCAGGAGTAAGGCAAATCAGGAAAAAGGGAACCAGAAACCAAGAGAAGCAACACTCCAATTTCAAATAAAATATAAACATCTTTTTGGAGACTTTTCTAACATCACAACAAAGAACATTACCAATTACTATTTGGATCTAGGGTCAAGTCTGATTGTTGCTGGGTTTTTTTCCTTTTTGGAAGGAAGGAATAAGACCTTCTAGCAGCCGCCTATCGGAGAGTAGGCTGGTTGTGCCCATAGATGACTCGCCTGTCAATACTCGGCCTGGAGTAGTGCTGAGCTCACGTTGGAGGAATGGTTTCATTGTGTGCTCTTTCAACTAAGGCTTAATTATTTCTGTCTAAGAGAGGAGTCTGGTAACACATCTTGCCACAGACAATGCTTTGTTCTTCTATAATACCTGCTTCTTGAACTTTGTTTTCTGTAGTTCACAAACTTGTCACAAAGAAAAGTATAAGAGATTTCTGTGGGAAAGAGGATTTCTTAACAGTGTGAGTGTATGAGAATCTCTGTTTCAGCTTGAAAAATGTATTCCTGCTTGTTTGGTGCTAGTAAAGCTGCTACTAATTTCTGCGCAAATACTCCTTTAGGCCCTGCAGTTAAGGTAGATAATGAGCAACTCTTCAATATTAGTAGAAACAGGCAGTGTTAGGAACAGACTCAGGACATTGTGTTCACTAGTGCACTCTTTTCCTTCTGTATCTTATTTCTCAATGAATTTGGCTTAAATAGTAAATAAATGCAAAAGAATATTTAGATTCATAAGATGTAAAAAACAATTGTGAAACAATACCTGTGTGACCCACCACTAGTATAAGTAGTAAAACCTTACTGGTACCTTTGTAGCATCCCTCCCCATCTGACCCCTTCCCTCTCCACCCTCCTTGCCAACCCATCCAGGTAACCATTGTCCTGAATTTTGGTTTATCATTCTCTTGCTTTTTATGTTTTTACCACATAAATACATCCTTAATTAATATATAGTTTAGATTTGCAGGTTTTTGCACAGAAAATGAGCGGGAGTTGTAGGTTCTCACATTAAGGAGAAGTTAAGGGGATAGAAGTTTTGCTATTAAGGAGAGTTCTGAAAATCAGGGGAGGGGGGAGATGGAAAATATTTCTTTAATACGGTATATACATATGCATTAGATTTCATGGAAGGATATACAGAAACTACTAATACTGGTTACTCAGGAGTAGGATTTGGAGACAGGGAACAAAACCAAATCTGTCCAATTTTATTTTTTTATTATTTTCATATATTTCTTTTAAAGTAACAAAAGCCCTAATTTAAAAGAATGTAAAACTAGTTTTAAAAGATTTAAAAATCCTTATTTTGATAAGCTTTATTGAATATTACCTAATCAAGTTTTCAAAGATTTTTGAGAATAAATCCAAATTTGAAAAGTACAGACTCATTTTTCGTAGGTGGTTTCTAAGATTAAGTGGGAGAAACAGAATATGTGGGCATGGAGGAAAACATTAGTTTATAGCCTTACCAATTTATTAATGTAATATTTAAAAATATACAATTTCATTCTTTACCTACATTTTTGAATCGGTCTGTAAATTAGTCGACATGCATACATTTTGAAATGTTTCTTTGCTTTGGAAATTTCTATACCTCGAATGGTACAATGGATGTCAAAACTTTCTTCCACTCTTCCTACCCACAGTCTGCTTTTTCGTAAGTAATATAGATTCTAAGAGTCCTATCAGCTATTTAAATTACAGTAACTCAATCTCAGGATTACTTAGGCTTAAATTAATTTTGAATAATCTTGTACATTCATATGGTTCTTAATTTTTACTTTTATGTCAGATTTATTAAATTGTAAATGAACAAAAATAACTAAGTAACATTTATTTTAGGCCAAAGAAGATGATTTAAATTCATTCAATGCCACAGACCTGAAATACCTCTCCTCTCATCAGTTGAATGAGTTTTTAGCACAGATGCTCCAGAAGGTAAGTACTAGCTCAAAACCTTATAAATTAAAATGGATAGAAAGGCACAGCATTTATGCTCTACCCAACTTGGCAAAAGAGTATTCATGTGGAAACTAATGGGGAAGAAATCATTTATAAAATTCATTCATTTCTTTTAAAAAAGCACTGAATGCTTACTATATTCTGTATTGTGCTAAATATAAAAATATGTAAGAATATAGCTTATCTTCAAATAGTTTATAATGTAATAGGAAGGGGAACACATGTACAATTTAGCAATAAGCCAGGCGTGGTGGCTCACATCTGTAATCCCAGCAGTTTGGGAGGCTGAGGCAGGCAGATCACTTGAAGTCAAGAGTTTGAGACCAGTCTGGCCAACATGGTGAAACTCCGTCTCTACCAAAAATACAAAAATTAGCTGGGCATGGTGGTGGGCACCTGTAATCCCAGCTACTTGGGAGGTTAAGGCAGGAGAATCACTTGAACTGGAAGGCAGAGGTTGCAGTGAGCTGAGATCATGCTCCTGTACCCCAGCCTGGGCAACAGAGTGAGACTCTGATAAAAATTTTTTTTTTTTAAATTAGCAATAAAAGGAGATATACTTTAGGTATCACTTGGAAAAACTGAAAGACTGTCTTCCAGCTGGGGGCATCAGAGAGGGAATTTTGGAGGAGACTTGATTTGCACCCCCAGGGCCAGCAGGGAGGAACAAAATCAAGATGGAGGGAGCAGCAAGGGCTGGAACTCCTCTGCAGCGTTACGAGAGTAAACAGTGGCACTGGGTAAGGAAGTCAGTGAAGATAACACTAGAAAAGCTGGTAGGACCAGATGTGATGATTCTTGAATGCTAAGCTAAGAAATTTTAGATCTTATCCTGGTCAGTAGGAAAGGATTTTAAAAATCCAGCAGGAGAGTTAGGGGATGAAATGCTGGGTTGTGACAACGAATCTGGGACCACGAAAGCTGTGTGGTGGTGAAGTTATTAATTGGGAGACTCACAGGAATACAGGACTTGAAGTGAGCTGCCGGGAGAGGAGAGAACAGGACAAATGAAAAAGAGGTTGCACAGGGTGAAAGCACAGAGTTCTGTGACTGACTGATTATAAGGGTTAACAGAAAAGAATCCAAGCAGATGTTAAGGTTTCAAATCCAGGCAATTGAAAAAATATATGAAACAGAAAGGGGATGCTGTATTTTGAGATAAACCAATGACTAGATTCTTAAGACTTCCCTTTCATGGAAGTCTTCAGGCTAAGGATCTTGAGAAGGAAGGAAAAGATTTGGAAAAGAATTTCCTGTGGAATTGATGCAAAAATTAGGAATAGGATTTTGAGGCAACAAGGGCAGCCCTGTCAAAGTAAGAGAATCTATTTTTAGTGCATCAGGTCATCATGGTTTCATAAATTGCTCTACCACTGCTGGGTGGCCTAGGGCCACAGAGAGAGAGAACATGGTAGGGTGATTCCAGAATGGGTATGGTAAAACTTGGGGAAAGTCAGGGAGCCTTGGCAATGACCTTAACCAGTTGGGCTACCAGCGTGGACTTGGAGTTGCATGTGTCCATAAGGGGCTAATGGACTAAATTATTTGCAGCAGGGCTAGTAGTTCATGAGAGCAGAGATGGTTAATGAGTGTGGAGTCCTGTAAGGTAAGGAGGTCGTGGCTGGAGGGGAGACTCACTGTCTGCCTAGAGGCACCTCTGCCTCTACTCAAAGGCACTGCAAACTCTCTGCTTGTTCAAACTGAACTCATCTTTTTTCTTTCCTTCACTCAAACTTGTCTTCCCTTTTAGGGTGAGTTAAGATAGGGATAGGATGCTTATGAACCCCCTGAAATTGTATACAGAAGTTTGTATTCATGTAGTAGGTGTATGTTCCCCCCTAGGGAAAGAGTTCACATTATTCATCAGATTCCCAAAGAGATCTATAATATATCCAGGAACTGCTATTATGTAAGGATGTAGACAATTTAAGAGGGATTTCAGAAGAAATATATAAAAATAAAGCTAGGGGGAATCAGTGAGGCAAAAATAAAGGAACTATGACTTAATCTGGAGAAGGGAATGCAATTAAGGTATAGAGAATAACTAGAAAAACTCTAGGAAAGGTCTGAAAGATAATATTTATACATGCTGAAAAGCCTAAGAAGAGCAATTCTCATTTAATTAAATTATCTGAGTACTTCACAAAGTAAATTATCCCTGTGCTTTCCCAGTAGAATATCCTCATCCAGAATAAGTCTGCACAGAATTTACTTTAGTGTGCAATTTGTTTCGTTTATTTTTATCTTATTTCTATATGATAAAATATTTAGGATTTTAATCTGGCTATGCATTTCTCTCCAGCTCCTTTCTTCCAAGGAATCCTGTTGAAATGATACGGTATACTTCTTTATTTTGCTCTTAGGCACCTCTTCCATTGGGGCACATAAAGCGAATGCAAGAGGTGTACAACTTCAATGCCATTAACAATTCTGAAATACGATTCAGGTACATCATTTTAACTTGTCTCTGTGGAAGAAAGCAGAAAACCCCTTTGAAAGGTGGAGAAAGGGAATGCAGAGTATGAGACATACTTGAGTCTTGAGAAGTCCTTGTCAAACTGACTGCTTCTATATAAATACTTAGAGTGGTATTTAAGGAATAGTTGCAATGTATAAGCTGATAGTATTAATCTTTGTTACACTTTGCTCTAAACCTCGCTTGCCTTAAAAGAAAAAAAAAAAATTAGCATGAAGGATTCTGTGGTAAATAGGCTTTCTCCACAACCAACTAAATCTACCTTGAAATGGGAATAGTTAGAAATATTTTATTCTATGTTAAACTTTCTTAATTCAAATTTATAATCTGAGGCTTTAACCAAAGTTTAATTCCTTCAGAAACTGCATTTATAAGGCACATGAGCACCTACCTGATCCAGACCTTTTATGATCTTTTTCAAGAACCAGCTCTTCTTCCTTCTCTTCACCAATTGTTAAATTGTAGATATAAGGATTTAAGAGTCTCAGAATCAGGACATACCGTAAAGTGGTGTAGAGTATAATTATAGTGCAGTTATTCATCACTACAGAAATAATATCCAGATACACCTGTCATAGCCTACCCCTTCTTCCTCACTTTCTACCCCGTGCTCCCCCAAAACCCGCCTTATAGATGGCTGCGGCTCTGCATTCAATCCAAGTGGGAGGATGCAATTCCTTTGGCGCTAAAGATGGCAACTGAACAAGGAAGAATGAAGTTTACCCGGCCTTTGTTCAAGTAAGAACCCACCCACACTGTGGTTTGAATTCATCTAAGAAATAGGAAGAAAACTCGCAAATGTTTTTGTTAAAATACATTGTAAAACATAATCTATATGATAGATATTTTTTAATTTGTTAAAGTTTATCAATATAATTTTGGAATAGGGATTCACACTTCTAAATATTTAAAATTTGAAATAATTTCATTCTTTTTTTAGAAGCATTATATATGGATTACCTATTATGGGCCAAATAGAGTTAGACACTGATGAAATGGAAATAAATCAAAGATAGTCTTACAGACTTACACAGCAGAAGATAATTGGTGGGTTGGTATGGACAAGAAAACGAGTCTGAAGTTAAATGTAAGGCGAAATAAGCAGAGAACACCAACTCTTGTGTTCAGTGTTGCAAAGAGGTCAAGGATAGGTTGCTGCTGGACATATAATAAAGGAATGCTTGGGGAGAGGGGATAAGTTGTTTCTTGGCAGCAAAATATAGGTTAAGAATATCTCAGTGAAGTTTTTTATCTGTGAATTTTGCCTAAATTCTGGGGGAAAAAAGTCATACCATAAACATCCATGATAACTTCCGTTTGCTTTCCATTTACTTCACAAGTATTTAGGTTGGTGCAAAAGTAATTGTGGTTTTTTGCCATTAAAAGTGATTGCAATATAATATCATAAAACTTGGCAAAATAAGTCATTGTCTCTTTTGATGTGACCACAAAATTAATTTTTAAGTATGTTTTATATGGTTTCCATAATTAAAACCCATCTAGCTTTCAATTGAGTAAAGTATACTTTAAATAGGTTTTAAATAAGTGGATACCTTTTGTTGGAAAAATAAATATTTCTGTCTTATTTGTAAATAGTAGTTACATAAAAAATGACTAATCCTACTTTGTATGGTAGGTCCTATTTATTTAGTATAACATTATTGTTATTTCACTGTGGTCAGGATTTTCACTTCCTATTTGAAGTTTTCAGAAATTCTATTTATAAATTTAGTGTTTTCATACTCTTAAAATCGTGATTAAAATTTTTATTTTAAAAAGTAATTTTTAAAAAGAAAGCTTTTGAGGCATACTCTCACATACAGGGCTGATATTTAGGCAATAGATTAGAGGTCACTGTTCAAATAATAAAATACTCCCATGCTGCTTGGTAAATTAGCCACTGGTCCCAGCCACTCTAACCCTTCCCTGTAACTCCCGCAAAATGTCTGATCTGCCAGTGTAAGAGCCAGTCTCTGGTACAGAAGGAGGCCTCTAGGACCTTGCGGCAGGACCATATCCATCTGATTGGCTGGGACTGGTGCCTTATTTTGGTGACATTGGCTGTTACCCCTACTGACATCCTTTAATTTAATTTTGGGTATTGACTTATGTTCTTACACTCTTTCTCCTTCCCCTTTCCCCTCTTCCCTCCCTCCCTCTGTTTCTCCTCCTCTGTCTTTTTCTCATCTCTTTCTCTTTCTTTTCATTTTTTTCCTTTTTTTTGTAGGGATCTTGCTGCCTTTGACAAGTCCCATGATCAAGCTGTCCGAACCTACCAAGAGCACAAAGCAAGCATGCACCCCGTGACTGCAATGCTGGTGGGGAAAGACTTGAAAGTGGATTAGAGATCTGCCTATTGATGGTTTTAAAGATTTCTCTTTTTTTAAATGGAATTCATAAAGAAATATAAAACTTCAGATCACAATTAAAATTCTTTTTAGTTTTGACTTTTTATTGTTTTGTTGGTGATTTTGCTAAAATAAAGTTGATCTTCTTATAGTGGCATGTTCTTTGTAAATTTTAACAAAGTTTAATCTTTTGGTTTACCAATTTAAAAATTTTAAGCTAGCTTTATATTAATTTTTCTCCCAGCATGATCACAAAATATGTCAAGGTACTATTTTACCTGATATTTGATTTAAATTCATTAATTTGAATCTACTGCAGACCAAAAATTCAACATGATTAGGATTTTGCTTTGCTTTTAAAATTAACCTTAAACATGAGGCTGGGCATGGTGGCTCATGCCTGTAATCCCAGCACTTTGAGGGGCTGAGGTGGGTGGATCACCTGAGGTCAGGAGTTTGAGACCAGCCTGGCCAACATAGTGAAACCCCGACTCTACTAAAAATACAAAAATTACCTGGACGTGGTGGCATGTACCTATAATACCAGCTACTTGGGAGGCTGAGGCAGGGGAATTGCTTTAACCCAGGAGGCAGAGGTTGTATTGAGCCGAGATGGCACCATTGCACTCCAGCTTGGGCAACAGAGGGAGACCCTGCCTCAAAAAAATTAAAAAAAAAAAAAACCTTAAAGCCAAACACTTAGTTGGATTTGTACACCCCCTATCTGGTGGACAGCAGATGAACTCCTTACCAGCATGTGTCAACCTTAGCGGAAGCTCTCAGCTCCCTCCTCCTGGACCCCTCTGGCTCATCCAGTGGGCTTGTCGTGGTCTCCTGTCCATGAGGGGTCAGATGGCCACATGGAGCATCAGTCCGTCCCATCCCCGACAGTCTGTTCAAAAACAACACAACAACTTGAACCAAATAAAAGACAAATATAACAAAGTGCCCTTGCCAATGCAACATAGTATCCCAGGGCACCTCAGCACACATAGCTGTATTAGGTAGAATCAGTTGTTCATTAATGTATTAGCTGTATTAGTTAGAATTAATTAGAACCATAGCTGTCTTAGAATTCTTTGATTGCAACTGACAGTAATCCAAGTGACCGGAAGTCAAAAAAGGGAAAAGGAAGATTAAGGATACAAGGCATGGGGAGATTATCAGAACCTGGGATGGACAGAAGGGGTCTGACAACCCAGGACTGCAGCACCATCAGTGCCCTTGTTCCTCACCTCTGCCTCTCTAGTCCACGATGGACAGGCTGGCCACCCTCCAGCTTTACTATTGCGAATAGCTCTTACCACATGGGGAGGCTATCACAGTTCCAGATTCCCAGAGGTGAGACTCTAATCCAGGTTGGGTCCACCTCTGGCCAAATAAACTCTAAGAGGAATGGTGTCTTAGACTGTAAGGGTCAGTATGGGGTGGGGGTGGGGGTGTCATGACCAAATAAACCCTCAAAGTGCTAATGCAGTGACCAAAGTTACAATAGGAGCAAATACCCACAGTGGGGAAGGTATGGAAGAGACGACATACTCCTTCCTGTTCCTAGAATCCTGACTTCTTCCTGGCTCTCACTCTCCCTAGCAGTCATTTTTTTTTTTTTTTTTTTTTAGACAGAGTCTCACTCTGTTGCCCAGGCTAGGGTGCAGTGGCATGATCACAGCTCACTACAGCATAGGCCTCCCAGGTTCAAGTCATCCTCCCACCTCAGCCTCTGGGGTAGCTGAGACTACAGGCTTACACCACCATGCCTGGCTATTTTTTGTTTTATAGAGATAGAATTTTGCCATGTTGCCCAGGCTGGTTTCAAACTCTTGGGCTCAAGCAATCTGCCTGCCTCATTCTGTCCTCTTGGTCACTTACCTACACTGCAGTGTGATTTTTTTTCTCCAGGCTCTGGAGTTCAGTTCCAATCACTGGCATATGATCCCAGTCTAGGTGATTAGACTTTAGCAAATCTATGCACCCAAATACTGCTTTTTAAGGCTTCTGCTCTATGAGCTTACGAGACAAGCTCTAAGTTAATGCCATTTTTAGTTGTCACTTAGAGATATTGAAAGTGAATTGGGACAAGGGATGCTTGAAGGGTGGTGTGGAAGGGTGCTGTGAAGAAGGTAGAGGGCGCTAAAGACAAACCATCCTGCTTGCGGTTTGCCTCGAGGCCAGCTCAGTGCAGTTCACATTTCTTCAGTGCAGCCAGTAAGCATATGCCGAGTGTCTTTGTGGCAGGTCGGATATGTACATAATTATGGATGAACGCAGACAGATACTTTCTAAGTAATACTAAAGATGAGGTATGCTAAAGCATCCCAGAGAAGGGCCATTTAACCCAACCGAAGAGTTTAGGGAATGCTTCCTGGAGAAGAAAAGGCCTAAACAGGCTTAAGGAGTAAGAAAGATCTAGCCAGGCAAAGGAAGTTGGAAAGTGTGTTCCTGGAGAAAGAACAGCCAGGAAGTCTCTGCTTCACAATGTGCGGAGCCTGAGTCTAAAATCCTCAGGCTGCTGGGGGTGACTTCCATGGCTAGGAGCTGGTATCATCTGGAAGCTTCTCCCCTCACATGTCTGATGTCTGGGCTGGAATTACTCAGAAGCTGGGCTCAGCAGGGACTGTCAACCAGAGCACGAAGTTTGGGTTTTCTTGCAGCATGAGGATAGTTAGACCTCTTATTCATCATCTTTATACAGCTTTATCCATCACCAGACAGTAAGCACCATGAAGGTAGAGCGTGTTTATTTCATTCCCAGCACCTCACATAGAGCTTGTTACATAACAGGTGTTGAGAAAATGTTTCTTAAATGAATCAATGAATGAATGGAGCAGGGCAGAAAGTTAAGGTGGTCCACATTTGGGGGCCTCAGTTT
This sequence comes from Cebus imitator, assembly GCF_001604975.1. Lineage (NCBI taxonomy): Eukaryota > Metazoa > Chordata > Mammalia > Primates > Cebidae > Cebus > Cebus imitator. The sequence goes on along the minus strand of NW_016107333.1, from coordinate 13,673,396 downwards.
TCTCACAGATGTAAGGAGGAAAGATCTCCCTTTGAGAATTAGAGGAGGTAAATGTTGCAAAGGTCCTGGCAGAGGCTGAAAGTTCTGGAAAGTCACTGTGGGTTGGAGGGAATAAAAGGGCAATCTATGTGATCACAGGATTTTCTCTAGCAGTATCTTCTGCCTGGGTGAACAGAGAGGGCAGTCCCCCTCCCTTTTTGTTTTAAAATTTTAAACAGGGTCATGATCTCGCCCAGGCTGGAGTGCAGTACCGACCTCCTAGGCTCAAGCAATCCTCCCAAGAGATAGTTTTTTTGTGACGACCAAGGAGATGGGTATTACTCCAAGTGTAGACACAGGTTTAGGGATGCAAAGAAATCTCAGAGTGCTTAAGGGAGAATGGTCCAGTGAGCAACTAGGGAAGCAGCTTCCTAGGAAAGTAAGTGAGGATGCTGGTGGGAAGGGGAGGGATGGAGAGACTGACTGGAGATCAGGTCCAAGGCTGGCGGTGACTTAAGTAAGGGGAGAGCGGGAAGGTCATGGTCAGAAGGTGGAATGTTGAAATTTCAGATTTCTTAAGTGTATCAAATTAAGGTCATGACAAATTCCAGGGTGCAGTTTGGGTGTGGGTAGCTGAAGAGCAAGTTTCAATAAAGGTTGAGGAAGGATAGCTATTCGTATGCTTCATGGGAAGCTGTCAGAGGATGAGACGGACTCTGGGTCTGGGTATGTGCCTTTTTCGTGAGCAACCACGTCTCTCTTCCCAACCAATGTCAGGTTTAGTGGAAATAGACTTTTTAGGATTTTTCTAGTGCAATAATCAAATCTCTAAAAAGTGGCTTACGATGAAAATGCTGCTTAGTCAAAATAGCATCCGCATTTCTTTGATGCCTTTTTCTGCATGCTATCCAGAGTTCCTTAATACCAATGGTAATGAGGTGGATACAGGGAGCAGTTACCTGTGGTGAAGAAGCTTAATTGGATGAGGGATATCCATGTGCCAAGATGAAAGACTATGTATGGAACATTATAGCTTTTTAATTCACGCAGAACATTTATAAGGCATTATAGTTACACGGAGTGCTAGCGCCCAGATACTAGTAATCACAGACACTTCCATAACATTTCCACCATGCCAGGTGCTGTGTTGAGGGCTTTCCATATACGAACTGACTTAATCCTCCCCATAGCCCTTTGACATAGATACTATCATTATCATTATCTTCATTTTACAGATGAGGCAACTGAAGCCCAGAGAAGTCGAATCACTTGCCTACAGGTCACACACTTAGCAAATGGCAGAGCGAGGATCTGATCCTAGGTAAATCCTGCACATGCTGGAGGGAGGCAGTCAGTCCCTGCACCTTCTGATAAGGAGATGGAGGGTAATACTCACCTGATCAAGGCTAACAAGTAGTGGAGCTGGTGCCTCAACCACAGCTGTCGGAGCCCCCGATCGCCAAGCCATGGTGGCTCATTTGTTCAGATGATGACCTTTGGTTGTGAAAATGATCTCTGGCCTTTGAAGTCTTCCCTGGTGGAGAGAAGGCTTCAGGAAACCTTACTGGTGACAGGGAGTAGTTGCTCAATACATACTTGTGGAATAAACAAATGAGTGATGATTGCCACACTCCCGGTGTCACATTTGGCCAGCAGGACACATTTTACAGTTGAGTAATTCCAGATAAAGACAGGAACATGGTGTTTATAAGCTGTCCTTAATGAAGGAGAACACAGACAGAAACAAGAGCAGAGGGAGAAATTGGGGGCCCTGAAGAAAGGGGCCAGCAGCAGGTAGGTGCCATCAGGGACAAGAACAGCACCTCCCAAGGTGGGAGACCCCAGGTCTTTCTGGCAGCAGGGCTGGATGGCAGGTGGACAGGAATCTCACCCCCCTGCATCCTCTGTTCCTGCCCCCACTGGGCTGCAAAAACCAAAGGGACACTGGGGGCCTCGATAAATATTTGTCCAGTGCATGAATGAGTAAAAGCAAAGGAGGGGGAGTGTTTTGAAAGTCTACCCTTGTCCTTCCAGCTGACCACACCCCGGTAGTAGCTCCTACATAAAGCTCTCTCCTCCCGTGACTGCTACCAGCTGAGGACCTCAGGCTGCAGTGGAGCCATGCCCAGGTACACAGTGCACGTCCGTGGGGAATGGCTGGCTGTGCCCTGCCAGGAGGCACAGCTCACCGTGGGCTGGCTGGGCCGCGAGGCCGTGAGGCGCTATATCAAGAACAAGCCCGACAATGGTGGCTTCGCCTCCATTGATGATGTGCACTTCCTCGTGCGCCGGTGCAAGGGCCTGGGCCTGCTGGACAACGAGGACCCGCTCGAGGTGGCCCTAGAGGACAACGAGTTCGTGGAAGTGGGTGAGTGGCCACAGGAGAAGGCCGCAAGCAGGTGCACTTTGGCCTGGCTTAGTCCTTGCATGCATTGAATCCTCACTTCAGAGAAAATGATGGGCAGACTTCAAGCTTTGCCAAGGCTGGCTCTGGGCAGGGGCGTGCCATGCCTCCGGGGATTTTAAGTCCTCACACAACAAAGGTCCTCCCCCACCTTTGACAGCCGTGGAGAAATCAGAGAGGAGGTAACTTACCCAGACTCCAGCAGCTAGTAAGTAACAAAGACTAGACTCGTATTCACAGCTGCAGGTCTGAATCCCCTTGCAGTGACTAAATCATTTTGAAGGTCCTTTTGCCTTTCAAAAAAACCCCCCACCCCATCCCAGACTGGAGGCCAGCAGCATAGAGGCATCAGTTCAGATTTAAAAGAAAATAAACCTGGGAATGGGGATGGAAGTGGCAGCTCCATCTTGAACTTTCATCTAAACCCATTCTCTGCCCTGACACCTACCTCTCTGCTCTCCTGCATAAAGATGCTAAGACCACAGGAATCCATCTGAAGTGGCTTTCAAGCAGCCCTTTCTATAGAATTCATGGGCCATTGATGGGCCCTTTCTTGGTTTAACAGGGGGAGTGCAGCTGTACAATGTGGTCTGTAATGAGTCTCCGGTGTATTCTTGTTTTAGTCATAGAGGGTGATGCCATGTCTCCCGACTTCATTCCATCTCAGCCAGAAGGAGTTTACCTGTATCCTTTCCCACAGGCTCCTTGATCTGCTCTGGGGGCGGCTCCTGCAGATGGTGGGGCTGGGGTTTTTCCACACCACCCTAGATATTCCTTTACCTGGATACAGATACAGCAAGTACCGGGAACCTGAAAAGGTAAACTTCAAACCATTTTTTTTTTTCTTAAGAAAATTCAGGCCCCTTATTTTAGAGGGAGGCAGGCCAGTAAAACCTCTGAGTAAACACTGTCAATTAGAACAGGGCTGGCCTGGCACAGTGGCTCATGCCTGTAGTCCTGGCACTTTGGGCGGCTGAGGTGGGCAGTTCACTTGAGGTCAGCAGTTTGAGACCAGCCTGGCCAATATGATAAAACCCCGTCTCTACTAAAAATATAACAATTAGCCAGGTATGGTGGCAACACCTGTAATCCCAACTACTCGGGAGGCTGAGGCACGAGAATCGCTTGAACCTGGGAGGCAGAGGTTGCAGTGAGCTGCAATTGTGCCACTGCACTCCAGCCTGGGCTGAAGACAGTCTCAAAACAAACAACAAACAAACAAACAAGCTAACAAACACCACAGGGCTTTATCCAGCTCTGTAGTAGGGAAAGGGGGCTGGGAAAGGCATTATGCTTTTGCACCACTCAGCCTCCTCTTACGCAAGCTGGCTTTTTATTTAGCACATTCATGTTTCCCCCAGTGATGAGGTCTCTGAAGCATCAGTTTGGTTCTAACCAGTGTCCCTACTCTGGTTAGAATAATCAAGCTGTTCAGTCTCACTGAGATCCCCTTCTTTCATGCAGTACATCGCCTTAGATGGAGACAGTCTGACCACAGAGGATCTGGTCAACTTGGGAAAGGGATGCTACAAAATAAAGGTATAGAAGGGAAGGGTGGAGTGTCCTCTGGCCATTTTTGCTGCCTGTGGAAGTCTTTAACCTGCTCAGTTCTGACCAACATGTTCCTAGCTCACCCCAACTGCTGAGAAGAGGGTGCAGAAATCCAGGGAGGTCATAGATAGCATCATAAAAGAGAAAACAGGTATCCTTCTATTTTTATGTTATAATTTTTTAATAAACAAACAAAAATCCCTGCATCTAACTGTATAATGTCTGCTTTTATCCTAGTCGTTTACGGTATTACTACTGGTTTTGGGAAATTTGCCAGAACTGTAATTCCCATCAATAAGCTACAGTAAGTTTGAAACACACATACGTTTGCGTTCCACCAACCCCCATCTTTAAAACATTTTTCAACAAGGGAAATAATTCACATTTGCCCCAATTTACAGATCAGCAGGATGAGGCTTGGGTTAACTTGCATGTGAGTTGACGTTGAAAACCCAGGTTGGCTGGTTTCTTCCATTGCCTTCCTTCTGTCCCTCCAGGGATTTGACCATGATTCCCTTCATTTTCCCAGCTGAGGGAACATTTTCTCACTGCAAGATATTTAAGAGGGTTTTTACCTTTCTCTTGCAGGGAGCTTCAGGTCAACTTAGTACGCTCACATTCTTCAGGTAAGTCAAAGCGCTGGGTGCCTCATGATCTCGTGTGATGAGATGAATAAAGCACAGCACAGTATGAGTCATCCAGTAATAGTCACAAACAGCTCGTTTCCTGAAACAGCATTTCAAGAGCTCGGGGCTGAGGTGGGAAAGGATGCAGAAAGAATCAGCTGAGCCTCAGAAAAAGGAATGGGCCAGGTGGAGGGATGGTTGGGACGAGAACACGTGTTCCATCCCTTGGAGAGAGTGGTGCATTCAGGAAAGGAAATAAAGCTTGGAGCTCAGAGAATGACTTAGGATGGGCATAGTGAGATGGGAAAGACTGTCACCAATCCGTGCCCATCAAATGGTAAAGAAGTTGTGCTAACGACGCTGGATGCTGTAGGTGGGTGGGAGGTCAGGGGTTCACCAAAGCTTCCCAAAAAGGGGGCTTGAGAAGGCGAAACTGAGGTCTTAACTTCTGTCAGGAAGATGGGTCTAAGACAAGCCAGACAGGCAGGAGGGAGAGCAGTCCAACTACCTGAGCTGAGAGAAGGTGACAGAGTCTGGACTGCATCTGGGGAAGATTTGAGGAAGGGAGGTTGTCAGGAGACAGGAGTTTGCTTTTCTTGGAGAAAACATCAATTCTGTTTTGTAGGTGTTGGGAAACCACTAATTCCTGAGAGGTGTCGGATGCTCCTGGCTCTAAGGATCAATGTCTTAGCCAAAGGATACAGTGGCATTTCCCTGGAGACCCTCAAACAAGTTATCGAAATGTTTAATGGTAATGCAATGGCTCCCCACACGGAACCTCTGTGGAGGCTGGGCATGTACCACAGGGCAGACTTGGCTGACCAGATGCTGAGGAATCATCCCGGATTATAAGGCGTGGAACAATTGAAATGAGTGGGAAATGTGCTTGGGGAAAATAAGGCTAGTTAGATGGGGGAAGAGGAGAAGGTTGATCAGAGATGCTTACTCCTGTGAACTTTAACTTATTTGACAAGACCTTTTCCCTAGCTTTTGTCGTCTTCAAGACTAGAACAGGACCTTAAGTCTGCCCTTACGTTCAAGCCTGACTAGAAGAACCTTGGATTCGGTGGTGCACAAATATGGTTAAAAAAATTGCTTAATGATTTTGATGTCCATCTCAAAGACCAATTCGATAGTTCTCGCTGGTGCCAGAAAATCTGAAATCGTATGCGCCCCAGGTGATCAAAGAGCCAGACTTGCGCACTAAAATCCAACTTCCTGCAAGGGTAGAACAGCAGTGCAAAGGGGTTAATGACTCACTGGTAATCATGAAGCCGTGTAGTGGCAGGATATGATGGAACTCACCTCTTTAGAGCTTTCTTCTGGTATAGGAAAATTCTAATGTGGAGACCAGATTTACAGTGGTTGGAGGTAGTGTCCCTTCTCACAGATAAGGGCAAGCTTCTAGGTCAGTGGAGACTCTTTGCGGGGGAAGAGGAGGAGAAGCAGAGCTGAGGCAGTCACAAAGAACAAAACACATTCTTGAGTTCCCATGTTATGGACGCAAGTGACACATAATAGGATATACCAAGGAGTGGAGAGCAATTTGAATGAACAATCTATTATCTATAGGGCTGTGCTGAACAGACCATAGTGATTCCAACACCTATGTCTATTCCTGCCTTGGTCTGCCATACTACATAGCCCTAAAATCCCAGACGGTAGCACTCCAACCTTGAACCCACCTGCATTTATGGGTGAGTCTATGGCACCTCTGAGAATTCCCCAAGGTGAACTATGAGCCAGAAGCTGGTTTGTGGATGACACTACCACACCCTACTGACATTATTTAACAGTTGGAAAAAACACCACTGTCAGGAATCTGATTTTAGTTCAGAAGAATGAAGCCTCTTTTTTGGTAGCTTTTTGGGAATTTCTTAGAAAACAGTATGTGTTCATTGATAAGGGGCAGTGGGGTGGTAGACTGGGTGACTGGCAAAATGAAAAGAGTGGTTGTCCATAACTTCTCTTTCCCTGTTAATGCTTTGGTCTCACCACTTTCTTCTGGAACATCTGCTATTACTTTTCCAATGTCTCCAAACATTTTCCAATAGCTTTGAATGGCTAAATTTGGTCAAATGAGTGTCCTTTAATTTTATGTTTAGAGAATTTCTAACTTTTTGTTCCTATCATGAACAAATGAACTATTACAAAAAACAGCTAGGCCGGGCACGGTGGCTCATGCCTGTAATCCCAGCACTTTGGGAGGCTGAGGCGGGGGGATCACGAGGTCAAGAGATCGAGATCATCCTGGTCAACATAGTGAAACCCCGTCTCTACTAAAATAAAAAAAATTAGTTGGGTGTGGTGGCGCGTGCCTGTAGTCCCAGCTACTCGGGAGTCTGAGGCAGGAGAATTGGTTGAACCTGGGAGGCGGAGTTTGCAGTGAGCCGAGATCACGCCGCTGCACTCCAGCCTGGTGACAGAGCAAGACTCTGTCTGACAAAAACACAAAAAAAACAAAAAAACAGCTAGTTTCTGACAGCATCTTTAAGATACATTGCTAAAATTTCCACAAGTGGAAGTAATAGGGCAGATTAGAGCATGCATATGTTGAGGGCTTTGCTTCCAGAAGTGTCCTCCTTCCTTCTACTTACTTATTTAGGAGATAGGGTCCTGCTCTGTGGCCCAGGCCGGAGTGCAGTGATGCAATCTCAGCTCACTGCAACCTCTGCCTCCTGGGTTCAAATGATTCTCCCACCTCAGCCTTCCCAGTAGTTGGGACTATAGGCACATACCACCACACTTGGTTAATTTTTGTATTTTTCTGTAGAGATGGGGTTTTGCCATGTTGCCCAGGCTGGTCTTGAACCCCTGAGCTCAAGCAATCTGCTGCCTCGGCCTCCCAAAGTGCTGAGATTACAGTCATGAGCCACTGCGTCCGGCCCTTCTTTCCTTCTTGCCATCTCTCCCTCCAGCCCTTCCTTCCTCCCTCTCTCCTCTTTTCCTTCCTCTCTTCCTCCTCTCCACCCTCACTCCTCTTTTTCTTTCTATAGCAATTCATCCAGGTCCCTTATACATTAGCTGGGTCCGAGGAATTATCTTTCCCCAGGTATTTATGCCATCAAGTGATAGATACTGGAGGCAGGGCAGAGGGTGGGGGGCGCTCACTGGCAAAGCGAGGAGAGTCAGAGTGCAGTTCTCTTGAACTAACTGCTGCCTACTTCTCTCCAGCCTCCTGCCTGCCCTATGTTCCAGAGAAAGGAACCGTCGGTGCCAGTGGAGACCTTGCCCCACTCTCTCATCTTGCTCTTGGGCTAATTGGAGAAGGGAAGATGTGGTCTCCAAAGAGTGGCTGGGCTGATGCTAAATACGTAAGACTTACCACAGCGTCCATCTGCAGCGATTGCCCGAGGCTGGACACCAGCTGTGCTTGTGGCACAGATGCATGTATGTGTGTCGGCAGGCAGCAGTAGAGAAGGTGAAACGCTAAGGTGGAAGCTGAACACAAAGGACCTAGAAACCAAAAATTTTGGGTTGATTCTGTAGACAATGGAGTCCCTGATTTCAGTGCAGAAACTAATTGAAAGATAAGTCTGCTTTCATGACTCAAGAACAGAACTAGAGAATAGACAAGAGAACATAAATAGAGCCAGTTCCTACAGGTCTCATCTTTTATAAGATGGATTTTTGGATGTAAAGAGCTATTATTGGATTCCATATGATATTGGAAATAGGTCCGTATTTCATTTGATACCCATTTTCATATTTTCAATCACTCTATAGGTCCTGGAAGCCCACGGATTGAAACCAGTTATTTTAAAACCAAAAGAGGTACGGAAACTCAAGGAAAATATGTTCATAGTGCATACATCTTTATGCACAATTTTCAGTTTTAATGTCAGTCTCAGTGGTTTAAATGCAGCTTGCATGTTTAAAATTGATCACTGAAGAAGGGGCACCTCCACCATGAGAATTTAAGATTCTTTACGGCAGGCATGGTGGTGGATGCCTGTAATCTCAGCACTTTGGAAAGCCAAGATGGGTAGATCGCTTGAGCTCAGGAGTCTACACTCCAGCCTGGGCAACAAACTAAGACCCTGTCTCAAAAAAGAAAAAAGATTCTTCATGCCACAACACATAGGGCATCTCTTAGGAACTTGAAACTTCAAATCAAGTTCTGTTAGGATCTCTAAGAGGTAGATGTTCTCAGCCAAAATTCTTTAGAATGCTCTAAGCTAAGAGTCTTGGACCAGAATTGGGTTTTTTGGATATCTCATCTATCCCAGTGAGAATTTAAAGAAGAAATGCAACCTAATGAACTAAAGATTTTATGTGCCGTCTACACTCCAGAGCTGCATGGCTGCTTTGTGAATGGGGATACTTAATGAATATTTCGTTTGCCAGATTTATGCTAACAAGTTCACATATGATGGTACTTATGCTTCAAGGGCTTCAAAAAGCATTACTGTCCTGTACTTTAGAAAACATAAACATTAGCTGACTGGCTAATTTTTCTCTTATGAAAGCAAAAGACACAAAATCCACTGGTGTGTAGGTTCGTTACAATAACCACAGCAGGAAACTTTGCTCTCTACCCCAACAGGGCCTGGCACTCATCAACGGGACACAGATGATCACATCCCTGGGCTGCGAGGCTGTAGAGAGAGCCAGTGCTATTGCGCGGCAAGCTGACATTGTGGCAGCACTGACCCTGGAGGTGCTGAAGGGTACCACCAAAGCCTTTGACACTGGTCAGCACGGTTCTTCCTTTCAGTTGTTATTCATTCAACCAGAGCTGGTGGGGTGGGGTGGTTGAGGTCTTTAGACACAGGAGTGGTGGGGGCAGGTGGTAGGGAAGGAAAAAACCCAAGTGCCTATGGCATACCCAGTGTGCTGCATCTTCATCTAAGCTATGGCTGATAGCTTAGATCCTTGAAAGAACCGCAATTTACAGACAGGCTCTGGGAGGAGTTGAGTGACCTGCCTCAGATCACTCGGGGATCTGGGTGTGTCAAGCTCTGTGTTGCCTTAGGAATCTTTTCACAGGACTTTAGAGCTAGAGTAGGATTAGGGTTGGTCCTGACTAGAAAATTAAGAAAGAAAAACTATTGAATTCGTAGCTTATTTAGAAAGTAGTGAATTTCAACAACCCCCCAACTATAATACGAAAAGGGCAGAACATGGTCTAAAAGTGACTGAGTTAAATTAGGCCACTGTAGGCTTCCCTTCTATCATTGGCCCCATTCCCTTAAGTAGGCCCAGTGTCTTGAGTGGAATTCCCAGTGGGCTCAACATGTAGTTTGCTCTCAGATATTTAAAGTAGAAAGAATCAAGTCAATAAGGAAAACTGTGCTTTTGGAGTTAAGTTTCTAATCCTGAGTGGTGGCTAAGGACCCTTGGGAATTTTGAGGGTTGTGTCAGCACTGTAGATGGTTCAGAGTCACTGATGGTCATTTATTCTAATATCAGAATTACTCAGCCTGGTATGGTGACTCATGTCTGTAATCCCAGCACTTTGGGAGGCCAAGGTAGGAGGATCACTTGAGCCCAGGAGTTTGAAACCAGCCTGGGCAACGTAGTGAGACCCCCTTCTTTAAAAAATAAATGAATGGAATTATTCAGAGTTTTTCTCCATCAATTTTAGACATTCATGCTCTTCGTCCTCACCGTGGGCAAATTGAAGTCGCTTTTCGGTTTCGGTCACTCTTGGACTCAGATCACCACCCATCAGAAATAGCAGGTCTGGGCATGTTTATGGGAGTGACCTATTTGGTTATGGGTTTTGTGGAAAGAATCAGTAACATGATCTGTCTCCTCCCTTCCACCTCTTCCACAGAGAGTCACAGGTTCTGTGATCGTGTTCAGGATGCATACACCTTGCGCTGCTGTCCCCAGGTAAAAACAAATCAATTTTAAAAAATGCCAGTAAAGTTTCTTTTCTTTTGCCAGGTTCAGGATAAAAAATTTTAAAGCAGGAAAGTGTTAGAAAAACAGGTAATGGTTAACTATAGTCCAAATTTCTTACATCTCTATGTAAAGTTATGTATATTTTACCTTTATGTGTGCAATTATTGTAAAGTTTTTATTCTCTATGGTGAACTATTTGTTTTCTTTTGATTGCTCAACCTACTTTCAGAGGACAACCTTTTTTTTTTTTTTGGTGGGACAGACAACCAACAGAGAACCTCTTGTTTTGGAGACAGAGTCTCACTCTGTCACCCAGGCTGGAGTGCAGTGGCACGATCTCAGCTCACTGCAACCTCCACCTCCCAAGTTCAAGTGATTCTCCTGCCTCAACCTCCTGAGTAGCTGGGACTACCGGTGTATGTACCATGCCCAATTTTTGTATTTTTAGTAGAGACAGGGTCTCATCATGTTGGTCAAGCCGGTCTCAAACTACTGACCTCAAATGATCCACCACCTCAGCCTCCCAGGTGCTGGGATTATAACAGGTGTGAGCCACCTCACCCGGCCCAGTCAACCTCTTACGTTGATTCAGTGCCCTAACTTTAAAAAATTCTTAGTAATAAAATTACCATAACAAGTTAATAGAGTTGTACTTGTTCTTCCTGTTAAAACTTTAACCAGACAGTCAGAGGTGTTTATAGGAAAGTCTAATTATATCATTTTGCAACTCAAGTGCATAGTAATGATTACACCTTACTTGCATTTTATGGGCAATTATAAATGAACTTGTGATGCTTAAGTTTAAATTAAAAATGCAGATGACCTGGGTTGGCGTTAGGCATTCTGTATTGCAGATGTATAATTTATATATGGCTAATTGCCATATGTAATTAGCAATAAACAGTATTTCAGTCTGTGCCAAATTTCAGTCTATGGTGTAATACAGAGTCCTCCCTAGAATAAATACACTTCTCTCCCTTTACTCAGCAAGTTATCTTTCTAGCTAGCTTATTAAACAATAGATCAAAAACATCTATGGGAAAGAATTACCAAATTAGATCTGCTAGAAGAATAACTCCTGATGTAAGAGTTCCCTGATATTTTAATAATGATAGCAGATTCCAGGTGACAGGTACCATTATCACTCTTTCACGTATTAATTCATTTAATCTTCCCAACTATGAGAAAGATCCTCTTTCTCCCATTTTGCAATGGGAAAACTGAGGCACAGAGTTAAGTACCTTCCCCAAGATCACATAGCTACAGTATTACTTCCTTGATTTCTGGGAGAAGCCAGAAGGCAGGTGCTGCTTTAAAGCACTGTGGGTGTCTTTGAGCTTGGTAGAGGGTAGCTGCCTTATATGTGAGCATTTTCTATGTGAGACCTTCATGCTTCATGAACTTTTCCTCCTTGGATAATAGCTACCATTTGAGTAATCCGTGAGTCACCTCTAAGAATTTGTTTGCATTATTTTATGTACTTCTCAAAAGCCATAAGTGCTATTGTCTGTTTTCTACGTCGTCTTCTATTTTTTTATTTTTTGAAATGGAGTTTCACTCTTGCTGCCCAGGCTGGAGTGCAATGGCTCAATCTCGGCTCACCGAAACCTCTGCTTCCTGGGTTCAAGCGATTCTCCTTCCTTATCCTCCCAAGTAGCTGGGATTACAGGCATGCGCCACCACATCCGGCTAATTTCGTATTTTTAGTAGAGACGGGGTTTCTCCATGTTGGTCAGGCTAGTCTCAAACTCCCGACCTCAGGTGATTCACCCACATCAGCCTCCCGAATTGTTGGGATTACAGGCGTGAGCCACCATGCCCGGCCTACTCTTTTAACTATAAAAATAAGGAACTTGCCTAAGTCCTACCACTAATCTGGGAATGAATCCGCCTGTGTCTAGAGTTGGCATTCTGCCTCCCACACCATGCTGCCTTTTATAGATTGATCTAATGTGAATACAAACGATCATGAATTTATTCTAATTAATTTCAGTGAAACCCCAAAAGATTTGTAACAAAATTATCTTCACATTCGAAATGAACAGAGTATAATTTCCATGGTTATAACTTTAAGATAAGATCTTCTATATTCTTTTAAGACAAGATTTGTCCCCACTTTCCCAGGAAAGACAGAATATTGACACTCTTCAGGGAATCAAATGGGTCATATATCTTATTTTGATTGTATTTCAGGTCCATGGTGTGGTGAATGATACAATAGCATTTGTGAAGGACATCATTACCATAGAACTGAACAGCGCAACAGATAATCCTGTATCTTTTGATGGTCTACTAACCCGCAATTATAGAATTGCAGTTGGTAATTTTAGGATCTACTGAAGCAATCATTTTGTGTAGCTTCTCAGTTCCATTGCTCCATTTCACAGAGTAAACGAATCAGTACCTGAGGCCCAGAGGTTAAGTGACTTTCTTCAGGTCAGAGCTGGTAAGTGGCAGAGGTGGGCCTGGGAACTTACTCTCAGGTTCCAAGTCTAACATGCTGTACTTTTTTTTTTTTTTAATTGTACTTTAGGTTCTGGGGTACATGTGTAAATCATGCAGGATTGTTGCATAGGTACACACATGGCAAGGTGGTTTGCTGCCTTCATCCCCCCATCACCTATATCTGGTATTTCTCCCCCCATTATCCCTCCCCACCCTCATGCTGTACTTTCAAAATGGACCCATTCAAGATTCAAGAAGCTACTTCCAGCACTGGCTGACATATTTCCTGAAGACACTTGCCCTAAAACCCACTGCCGAGGTTGCTGGTGGAAGGATGAAGATCTAGGTCACAAATGTAACTGCAGAGGCGCTGGACAGTTTATGCAGGCCTCTCTGCTTCCAGTGAGGGCAGTTTGTGCTACACAGAGGTCAGCCTTTAAACACTTACCAAAGTATTGATTAAAGAGTTATGGCTTCCCCGTCCTGAGGTTTTGGCATTTATTTTTTTTTTGAGAGAAGTCTCACTCTGTCTCCCAGATTGCTCAGTAGCACAATCTCAGCTCTCTGCAACCTCTGCCTCGCAGGTTCAAGAGATTCTCCTGCCTCAGCCCCCTGAGTAGCTGGGATTACAGGTATGCACTACCAGGCAGAGCTAATATTTGTATTTTTAGTAGAGACGGGGTTTTGCCATGTTGGCCAGGCTGGTCTCGAACTCCTGACCTCAAGTGATTCACACCCGCCTCGGCCTCCCAAAGTGCTGGGATTACAGGTGTGAGCCACCACACCCGGTTCCCATCCTGAGCTTTTATTTTTCACTTTACTCAAATTAGTCCTTTTGCATTTGTACAGAGAAATAGTAAGACTGTTTCCATTTCTCAAGGATGGAGCTCCTGTCTTCCTAATGGTGCGGCTGATCTCAGAGCAGTCTGGTTTTTGCTATGGAAAGTTCCATGATGGCTTAGTTCCCCAGATGTTGAGGTGATCAGTCAGGAATCACACTGGCAAAGTTTTCATGGAGACAGCACTGCTTCGGAAGACAAACCTCTTTGGAATCTATTTTTCCTATTCCACATCCCTCAGTTTGAATCCCTGAGAAAGTGCTGAATCAGCAGCCCTGAAAGCAGGTCACGCCTTGGGCTAGCAGAGGGTTATGTGACAGCTGTGTAAGGTTTCCCATGAGATGGTTTTCATACATCTCGTGGGAAAAGTAAGCTTTCACACAAGCTTACTTCAGAAAGTGTGTTTTATGTTCTCTCAAGCCTCAGGAATTGTGGGTCTCTCCGTTTACCTCAACACCACCCTATCCCCCAAATGGAATAGTAGTTTTTATGAACTCTATGTAGACTTATCTCACGTACGAGTCTTTTCACTATAGGGAAGAGGTATCCATTCTTCACCGACATGTCTTTACAGGGTATGTCATAGTGTTTTTAGAAATTACCATTCAATTACTGGATACAGGGGAGGGGATAAATAATTCCCCACTGAATTCTTCTGCTACCACTTGCCTCAGCAAGAATTTCAAACAAAAGTCCTTTATTTTTTCAATTAAAGATTGCTAATTATTGGCTATGCACAGTGGCTCATGCCTGTAATCCCAATACTTTGGGAAGCTGAGGCAGGTGGGTCACAAGGTCAGGAGTTCGAGACCAGCCTGGCCAACATGGTGAAACCCCTGTCTCTACCAAAAATACAAAAATTAGCCAGGTGTGGTGGCACGAGCTTGTAGTTCCAGCTACTCAGGAGGCTGAGGTGGGAGAATCGCTTGGATCCGGGACACGGAGGTTGCTGTGAGTCGAGATCGTGCCACTATACTCCAGCCTGGATGACAGAGCAAGACTGTCTCAAAAAAATGCTAATTATTGATAAATTTCCAATAGGTTAATATTTGGGAGTTCTCCTGCAATAGTGGTGTTACCTGGAAGAATATGCTTCTCAATTTTCTATTGCAGATACAGATCCCCATCACACATGATGAATATTATGGGAGTTAAATTCTAATTGTTTTAGTCTAATAGCCAACAAACAAACTTGGAACAACCTGAGGACAATAAAACATATTTAAGTTCTAAACTGATGCAGAATTCCATTGCCACAGGGATTCAGAGAATGGAGAGGAGCCTGGGTCCAAGGAGCCAGGCCCAGTGGGCACAAGTTAGACGTGAAGAACAGAGTAATCCACACCTGATGAGATTAATGTAACACATACATCTTCAATTCTTTCAAAGTCAGAACCTTTCTTGCACACAGTAAGTTCTCAGTTAATAAGTAATGAATATTCTTTAGCCCAGGAGACAAAAATTAGTTCTTTAGAACCAGGAAGGAGGATCTGTTACTGCCTTTGCCTGCGTGCTTGCTGGTTTAATTAAAGTGCATGGTAGAATAGAATTATCTCAGGCTGGGTTTGGTGGCTCACACCCGTAAATCCAGCACTTTGGGAGGCTGAGGCAGGGGGATCACTTGAGACCAGGAGTTCAAGACCAGCCTGGTCAATATGGCAAAACCCTGTCTCTACTAAAAATACAAAATTAGCCAGGCATGGTGGCACACATCTGTAATCCCAGCTACTCAGGAGGCTGAGGCATAAGAATTGCTTGAACCCGGGAGGCAGAGATTGCAATGAGCTGAGATGGCGCCAATGCACTCCAGCCTGGGCAAGAGTAATACAGAAAATTTAAAAAAATAATTATCTCTGAGAATAATAATATTCAGCGAATCTAAACTCGTCATTTACTTAAAATGGATTCATGAGGACATATTGCCGCCATCTGCTGTTGAACGCTGCCACCAGATTACTGAATAAAGAATTTGAAAATTTTCCCAAGATTGATCATTCCAGACATTTGGTAGTTGCTCATCAGCAGAGTTTTCCATTCAACAGATTCTTCTATGGAACCCAAGTTTGCAGTGCCCATTGAAGTAGAATTTGTTTTCAAACAGATTTTTTGGTCTCTGTTTTCAGTTTCAGGTAATACACTTTTTGAGGGCAGGTACTAACCACCAGGTCAGTACATTTATGGTGCTTGAGAATCTAATCTCAACAGAAAACATCATTTTAAGGTTCACGTTCCTTCTGCTTCCAATTGGGTGTACATAATCCGCCTTTAAGGCTTTTGTTTTTTTTTTTTTTTTTTTTTTTTTTTTTTTTTTTTTTTTTTTTTTTTTTTTTTTTTTTTTTTTTTTGCTTTTGTGCCCCTTTATGTCTCTTGCAGGAAGACTTGTTTCTTTCCCTCCACCCCACATTTGTACATGGACTGCCACCCCCACGTTAAAATGAGGGCAGGAAGGGGTTGTACTTGAATGGGCCGGCAAATGTTATCTTCAAGCCTTAACCTCTTTTGAAAGATGGTCTTCGCCAGTAGGGGAGAGACAATTTCTGGAGGAAACTTCCATGGTGAATACCCAGCCAAAGTAAGCTTTTTAGAACTGCTCTTGACCCAGAAAGCACATTCCAATGCAGGCTGACTGAATGGAGACCCTCTTTCAGGCCCTAGACTACTTAGCCATTGGCATCCATGAACTTGCTGCAATCAGCGAGAGAAGAATCGAACGGCTCTGCAATCCCTCCCTCAGTGAGCTGCCTGCCTTCCTGGTGGCCGACGGTGGTCTGAACTCTGGGTTCATGATAGCCCACTGCACAGCAGCAGCCCTTGGTAAGGACACCACCCTTGTCCCAGAACACACGTCTGTCCATCTAAGGGTCTTTCCGTTTCGCCTACAAGTATCAAATGTGGTCTGTGACGAGATCTAACTTTTCATCACTTCTATCTGCATCCTAGCTCTCTCAGTGCAAAGGTAACAGGTTAACGCTCATATTTTTCAGAAAAAATATTTTAAAACTTTAATACTGTTATACCAAAATATAATTCAATAGTTATATTTATTGGATTATTATATTTCAATATAATAATGGTAATGGATAATAAGGCTGTAATGGATAATTTCTCTGTGGAATGCAATTTGACATTGCATATGAGCTTCACCTCTATAGCTTTTTTTCAAATCTCATTTGAAGACTACCAGAAAAAGACTAAGATGCTTACAGTTAATGGTGAAACTTGAACCAACCTATAATTAAACTTTGGATACATTTCACTAAAAACAAAAAGATACTATTGCAACATATGAAAATGCTTATAAGAAGTGAGATAACCTCTATGAAGATTGAGCTTCAATATAGATGATTTCTGACTCACAATTGTAAGAGACAGATTAACACATCAGAACAGTGCCTGCACTAAGGGCCTCATTTAAGTTCATTCACTTGTCACAACTGTCACCCGAGATAAGTGCCATTACTGTAATTATAGATTAGTATCTGAAGATCTGAGAGTTAAGTGACTTGCCCAATCTTGTACAGCTAGCAAGATGTAAAGCAGAATTCAAACCCATGAATTTTGGCATGCAAAAATGTGCTCTTACTTCGATTAATGAGGATCTCATTTTAATCAACACTTAATCCTAAAATAGGGTTGTCAAATTTAACAAACAAAAACACAGGATGACCAGTTAAATTTGAATTATTTGAGACACACTTATACTACAAAAATTAGGTTTTTTATCTAAAATCAAAATTTAACTGGGCATTCTGTACTTTTATCAAACAACCCTACGCTGAAAGGCAGGATAGCGTGAGTCATTATGTGCAAAGACACTGGATCAGAAGCCCAGTGCTGTCATTTACTAGCTGTGTGAGCCTCTTTAGCCTGTTGATCCTCAGTTTACCCCTGCATAAAATGGAGATGATACATTTACTTAAGGGGATTGTTTGGAGGATTAAATGAATTGATGCATATAAAGCCTGGCACATTGTAAGCACTCAATAAATACTAGTTGCTATTAATATTATTCCCAACCAACACAAATAACCAACAAAGAGCCACTAAATTCACCTCCTCTGACCCAGTATCTTCTATTTCCTCACTTGCATAAATACTCCTTTAAGAGGTAGAAACTTCTCACAATAACATGGTAGTAGGGGAGTAGTCATTGATTTCCAGAGAACATGATGGACATTGGGAAGACTCATTTGAATATGTTTTAATTTCCCAAGCTGCCTATTGAGGTTGTGTGGCTCGCTTTCATTGCAGTAAAATTAGTTTTTGGTTTTTTTTTTTTTTTTTTTTTTTTTGGCCCCTGTAAGTTATCTTTCTGAACAAACCTCACCACAGGTTGCCTATCCACATAGTCCTCAGTTTAGGGTCCAAGGACTTGGGACTTACAGTGCTGAAACCTGGAAAGTCCTTGGGAAACCAGCATGACCATGACAAACTAGCATGGCCCTAGTTTAAAGCGAGATCATCTTAGGATACCATACAGCATAGAAAACAACTGAAGCTTCACTCACGACCACTCTTAAAGCTTGAGAAAGGAGAAGAGCCTTTGAGTCTGACCTTTCCTGACTTCGAAGCTAGGGCAAGGGAACATCGTAACCTAAGTCCTTGCTACTTAGAGTGTAGTCCTCAGACCAACAATATGGCTATCACCTGAGAGTTTGTTAGAACAGCAAAATCTCAGACCCCACCCAAAGCTCAGTAGCTTCGTTATAACAAGGTCCCCGAGTGATTCATGTGCACAGGAAAGCTTAAGAGTCCCGAGTCTTTGTCCTCCCTAGAATTCCCCCACCTCCCAGATATTTCTGGCAGTCATCGAGCCCCTGTTTAAACCCAGAACATCCACGTACAACATCCTCGAACAGTCTAACGTGTTAAATCTTCTTGCCCAAGATTTGTGGGTCCAGCCCCAGTCCCTAAAGGCCATGCCTGAATTCTGGTGACACAACAAAATTGATCTCAAGCTCCTGAAAATGGCCATCATGTCTCTTTCTCCCCGAGTCTCCCTGGATGCTAAATGCCTCCCAGGTTCCCAGCTCCCCCATCCTGGTCTTACCTCAGAACTCACTATTGCTTTAGAGTCCTCACTTGGGGTAAAAAAACGACCTTCTTCCTTTTCCCAAAGCAACTTTCCACCATCGGTGCTTGGATAATGGCCAAGATCTTCTGAAGAGGGTTTCCCAGGCTGTGGAGATTCTGTGGAAGCCACGGGTCCTTTTGGCAGCTCTTCCCATGACGAACGCTTCTTAACTGGCACTGGTCTCTTGCAGTTTCTGAGAACAAGGCTCTATGCCATCCCTCGTCTGTTGACTCCCTCTCCACCAGCGCAGCCACGGAGGACCACGTCTCCATGGGAGGATGGGCAGCAAGGAAGGCCCTCAGGGTCATTGAGCACGTGGAGCAAGGTAATGCTGATGAGTCCGGGATGGTGGGCCTCCCTGATAGACCACTCTGCCGATGGTTCTCGAGTGGGATCTCCCGCCAGCAACATCAGCATCACCTGGGAACTCGTTAGGAAGGCAGACTCTCAGGCCTCCTTCCAGATAGGCTAATTCAGAAACTCCAGGACCAGAGGGGAGCAACCTGTGTTTAACCAACCCTCCAGGTGATTCTGATCTTCACTAAAGATTAAGAAACAGCCATGCAAAACTTAGCTGGTCCCTTGGCTGGCATTTTTTGGAGTTTTTTCTTTTTTTGACAGGATTTCTATCTGCCACCCAGGCTGGAGTGCAGTGATGCGACTATAGCTCACTGCAGCCTTGAACTCCTGGGCTCAAGTGATCCTCCTTCCTTAGCCTCCTAAATAACTGAGCCCACAGGCAGGTACCACCACACCTGGCTAATTTTTTAATTATTTGTAAAGATGGGGTCTTGCTGTGTTGTCTCAGCTGGTCTCAAAATCTTGGCCTCAAGCAATCCCCTGACCTCACCCTCCCAAAATCCAAAGTGTTTTTGTTTTTTTTAAATGAGACTTTTAAAACATCCTCCATGTGGAGAGAAGCATACCATGAACTCTCACACACCCCACCTTGATTCGACAGCACGTTTGCTTAATTTTTTTCTTTTTCTTTTCTCAAATTACTTTCAAGCAAATCCTCAACATTCTATCATTTTATTTCTACATATTTTCTCTCTTAAGTACGAATGCTTTCTAATCTATCATGATGACGTTATCACACCCAACAAAATTCAACAATAAATCCTACTATCACCACTAAACACATATTCGAATGTTCCTCATTAATGTCTTTACAGTGAGTTTGTTCAAATCAGGATTCAAGGCCCATGTTTTAAATTTGATTGTCATGGTTTTAAGAGTCTTTTAATCTAGAATAGTACCCCCCTCTCTTATTTTTTTATTTTTTATGTCATTGACTAGTTAGAAAACTAGGTTATTCTGGAGAAAGACTGATATTCTGGATTGACCTGTTAGTTTCCTTGTGATACCACTTTTAACTTGTTCTTCGTCCCATGCATTTTATGTACATTGCAGCTGACCCTAAGAACATGATAAGATTTAGATCCAACCCTTTTAGCAAAGATACTTCATAAAGAAAATTGTAGTAGGCCAGCCTCTCTCTGCTATGCTATCTTAATTGCTGTTTATTTTGTGGAATTTTTTTTTCTTTCTGGAGACAGAGTTTCACTGTGTCACCCAGGCTGGAGTGCAGTGGTGTGACCTCGGCTCACTGCAACCTCTGCCTACCAGGCTCAAGCGATTCTCCTGCCTCAGCCTCCCAAGTAGTTGGTACTACGGGTGCACAACACCAAGCCAAT
>NW_016107333.1:13649750-13651256 GCF_001604975.1 Cebus imitator | reverse complement strand
CAGGATGGTCTCGATCTCTTGACCTCGTGATCCACCCGCCTCGGCCTCCCAAAGTGCTGGGATTACAGGCTTGAGCCACCGCGCCCGGCCCCCTTGTTTTCTTAAAATAATTTTTTAAATGGCTGTTGGTTACTCTCATTTTAAATTTTTTTTCTTTTTCTTTTTAGATGGATCTTAGTCCCCTTCTTTTCATGACTGTTTCTCTCTAGTCACCACATACAATAAAGCAGAGTGAGCTTTTGAAAGGACGATTTAGACCACACCATTCTCCTATGGAAAACTACCAGTTACTTTCTATTGCTCAAGACAACATCCAGCCCCCTTACTGAAGCCAAGGGTAACATGGCTGGCTACATGATCCAGCTTCTGCTTCTCACTGCAACCTCTCTCCATTCCATTTTCAATCCTGGAACCCCAGTGTTGTTCTTGTATCTGCCAACAAATGCATCCCTACCTCAGCACCTTGCTGGACTGCTTGCCTGCAGCACTGGTCCCAAGGACTTCACTCGTTCTGTCTATGGAACTGCCTAGATTTCATCTGAGATGCCTTCCCTGTCTACCCCAGCTAAAGCAGCGGTCATTCTTTCCTCTGCTTCTTGTTGTTTTCCTAACAGCACTTGGTATAATACCTGTGATACACTGAGGCTTGTCTTTCCCAGTAAAATATAAGGTCTATGGGGCAGGGATCTTGTCCGTCTTGATCACATTCCTAGATGGACCTAGAACATCTAGAACAGTGCCTGGCCCAAATGTTTGGATGACAATAACGTTGGCACTGTAGGTCCAAATTATAGATCCAGCTTGTCTAATGTAGTTCTCTACTTTTAGAGAGGTGCCGTTGGCAAGTATGTTTATTGTTACTTAAGTATGCTTTGTCTGCAGATATTAAACAAATAACCTATAAATCTTGGAATCCGGCAATGCTGGATATAGAGCATAAGTACCTGCTTATTACAGTGCCTAGTGATTCTGTGTTGCATAGGTAACTAGTATGGGAACACAGAAAGAATAATTCCACCTGATTGGGCTGGAAAGACATCTAGCACTTGAGCACAGTGGATTAAACAGTGACTGAGATGTACTTGGCCTCTGCCCTCTTAGAAAGGTAAGTCTAGCCAGAGAAGTAGATATTGGACAACACAGTAACTTTTCATAGCACTTAACAAAATTATAAGAACAGTTCTAGGAGGAAATAACTAAATCTGATCTAGGCTGAAGGAACCAGAAAAGGTATTTCTGAAGGAGTATTTAAGATTAAGGCCTAAACAGAAAGTAGAGCCCCCTAGTGTGTGTGTGTGTGTGTGTGCACACGCACACACACGTGCGCATGAGTAAAAGTGCCATATTAGTTTTGTAAGGAAAAGGAAAGGGGATGTGCACAAAATAAATTGTCTTGGGATATATTGAGATGGGAAATCCAAGTACAGTTGCCAGAGCTCAGGAAAGTCCTGAGATCTCTCCTCCCCTCCCTTTCCCTTCCCTCCTCTCCTCTCCCCTCTTCTCCCC
>NW_016107333.1:13616143-13649685 GCF_001604975.1 Cebus imitator | reverse complement strand
CCCTCCCCTCCCCTCTTCTCTTTTTGTTTGCACTTTTTTGTCGCTCTGTCATCCAGGCTGAAGGGCAGTGGTGCAATCTCAGATCACTGCAACCTCTGCCTCCTGGGCTCAAGCAATCCTCTTGCCTTCAGAGTAGCTGGACTACAGGCATGTGCCACCAGTGGGCCCAGCTAATTTTTATATTTTTGGTAGAGATGGAGTTTTGCCATGCTGCCCAGGCTGGTCTCGAAATCCTGAGCTCAAGTGAACCACCCGCCTTGGCTTTCCAAAATCCTGGGATTGCAAGCATGAGCCACCGCACCCAGCCATGTTCTGGGATTACTGGTGAAGGTCAGCGGTCTCTGCACAGAGGCAGCCGAAAACTACTAGACATAAGGAGAGAATACCAGGAAAGGAACCCTGCATTCCAGAAAAAAGGCATTACATAATAGCCTATGGAAGGAAGGAGGGAAACCTTTTCAAAGGGAATAGCTTCAAGAACTCAGGGTAGCAGAGGTCTGCAAGGTCAAGAGAAGCATCTTTTTTTTAGAGAAAGGAACACAGGTATAAATTAGTCTCAGAGATAGATAAAATGAATAGTGTTCAAATTTTAAAACTTTGAGAACATATTTGTAATACATCTAAGTAGAACATATGTTTGCAATATATCTAAGTGGTACCATTATTTGTTTGCTTAGGATTGTTTTAATTCATGTGAATTCTACTCTGTTAAGGTGAAGAAAATAATCATATAAAACTAGAAGGTGTTTCCATGGTTCTTCCGATATGTGTTTTCATTGTGTTCAAGGATTTTTTTTGGAGGATTGAAGATGGTTATTAGGCCACAGAATATCAGCCTATTTCAAAATAAATGAGAGCCATTTGAAATATATCCAGCAAAATCAAGATGCATCACACCCCTTGAATTTGTAACAAAAAATTGTCAGTTTTTAAAATTCCAGTTGATGGATTCAGGGAGAACTGCTGGTTATAGATAGCAACAAAAAGCATTTAACCAAATGTTGCAGAGGTAGCCACATAAGGTTTTCCTGACAGGTTTTACATTTATCTTGCAGTTTTTTCTGGTCTTTGACATTACTTGTCAGAGCATGCTTCTCTTGAGGTAGCATCGTATCACCAACACATATTGAATATTTATTGTGTGCATTCAATCTTTCAATTCATTTAACCTGAACAATAACCCAAAAAGGTATGTACTATTATTCCATTTTATAACAGGAAACCAAGGCAGAAGTTAAATAATGTGCTCGAGGTTATGCAGCTAGTAAATGGCAATGCTAGAATTGAATCTCAGGCAGTTGGTTCAAGTTCACTGTCTTAACCACTCTGCTCTGCTGCCATATTAATTCCAAAAACTGAACTAGCATCTTCATGATTTATTGGACTTATCTGCAAGATTGCTTCATATGTCCTTCTGTGGAAGTTATGTCAAAATGAAACCTCTGTGAGTTGAGAGTATGCTACTTTAGTCAGATCTCTATAATACCTGTAAAGTTTGGGACTGGGGAATAGGGCCATTGTTTGGCAATAAGCCAGGATTTATTCTAGTCATTGAAGTGGCTTTACATGAATAATATCTCTTCTCACCCACCAACTCCTCACTCAACTTCTTTGATCAAGATGGATGACAACTGTTTCCTATTTCCACCTTTATGTAAATTTCAAGTTGCTTTGAGTTTTGCTCTTCTCTTTGGCTTGAAATACTTGGCACGTAGACCTCTGTCAAGGATTTGAAGGAGTCAGTGAATGAGCAAGTGAGTCTTTAGTTGCCCGGGAACTAACTCTGTAATGTCCGTTTCGAGCCTTCAAGCTTAAAGGCTCTCAAGTCCACTAAAGCAGAAGTTCTAGAAGTTAGGAATCTGTGTATTGTCTTTCTTTAGCTAAGAATACTTATTAAATGTGCCATACCTGTAATAAATTCTGAATATTGAAGTCTGTATTTCTCTATATTTTTCCCAGTCTAGGTTATGAAGAGGTTTTTATTGAAATACAATTCAAGGTTAAACCACTTTGGATTCCATGATTTGACAAGAAAATTCATTTAGAAGCTTAAAGTTGATCAGACTGTCTGGGTGGTTAACTCAAATACAGTATTAAAAACATTTGACTTGTTTTTCAATTTATGAAGTACATTACGAGCTCTGGTGAGTGCAGACAGGTCGCAATGGGAGAGAATGAACTTGTGGAATTCATTGTGGATCTGGAAGTAATTTTTCATCTTCTAGTCCAATATCCCCACCCCGCGATTCATATGGAATTGGAAACCACGAGAAGTAAGGCACTTTGATGGAATGCACACAATTATACAACAGAGCTGTGGCTCAAGATGAGGATCAGCTATTCTTTCTGACTTCCTTCCCTACCCACATGACCCAAACTTGGCTGGCAAACCTTGGTTAGAGGATGTTAACAGGGGACATGGAAGGCTTTGCTAGCACAGATGAATGTGCAGCTTCCTGGGTAGGTGTGCAGGTCTGGTAATTATTCAGGTAAATGTCTCAATTCTCCCCTTCTCAGCATTAAAGATACAGTCAGGGGTTAGAAAACAGATGAAAATGGCGACTAAATACCAAAGCAACTTCATTCTACCCATAGACAGAGAACAAACCATCTGTTAGTTGGCTGGTGATGGCTGTCAACTTTGGGAAATCCACATTCTTCAAGCATGAAGTCAGACTTTCATCAGCTACCCTCTTGGAATTTCTTGTTTCAGTGCTGGCCATAGAGCTTCTTGCAGCCTGCCAGGGTATAGAGTTTCTACGTCCCCTGAAAACAACCACTCCGCTGGAGAAGGTCTATGACCTGGTACGCTCTGTTGTAAGGTAAACTCAAACAGGTCTCTGAAATTTACATCATTTCAGCACTGTGAACCTTGGCAGGGCTTACTGTTTGGCTGATGGGTGGCTATGCTCTCTCTGTAGGCCCTGGATAAAAGATCGCTTCATGGCCCCGGACATCGAGGCAGCACACAGGCTGCTCCTGGAGCAGAAGGCAAGCTGGCCCTTTGGCTTGTTTTTTAATTTTTAATTGTTATGTAATCCCAGCACTTTGGGAGGCTGAGGCAGGTGGATCACCTGAGGTCAGGAGGTCAAGACCAACCTGGCCAACATGGTAAAACCCCGTCTCTACTAAAAATACAAAAAAAAAAAAAAATTAACCAGCTGTGGTGGCAGTCACCTGTAATCTCAGCTACTCAGGAGGCTGAGGCATGAGAATCGCTTGAATCCGGAAGGCGGAGGTTGCAGTGAGCCAAGATTGTGCCACTGCACTCCAGCCTGGGGGATAGAGTGAGACTCTGTCTCAATAAATAAATAAATAAATAAATAAATAAATAAATAAAAAACAAAGGGGTTGGTGAGTGGGAGGTAAAAAGTAACCAAGGACCTGAGGCAGTGTCTCTCTAACATTAATGTGGATATGAATCTGCTGGGCATCTTTTTAAAATGCAGGTGTGAATTCAGTGGGTCTGGGGTGAAGGCCAAGATTCTGACTTGTCCCAGGAGATGCTGATACTTCAGGGGCACAGGCCACGCTTTGAGTAGCAGGGACAAAGGAACAGAGCACCTGTGGCATGGAAATAGGACAACAGGGAAATTCAGTTCACTGCCTTTTATTGTTTAAGGCTTGCTTTAGAAAATGCACAGGTCCAGGCCATGCGTGGTGGCTCACACCTGTAATCCCAGCACTTTGGGAAGCCGAGGCGGGCAGATCACTTAAGGCCAGGAGTTCGAGACCAGCCTGGCCAACATGGTGAAACTCCACCTCTACTAAAAATACAAAAATTAGCCGGGCCTGGTGGCACGCACCTGTAATCCCAGCTACTCAGGAGGCTGAGGCACAAGAATTGCTTGAACCTGGGAGGCGGAGGTTGCAGTGAGCTGAGATCATGCTACTGCATACCAGCCTGGGTGACAGAGTAAGACTCCGTCTCACAAAAAAAGAAAACACACACACACACACATACACACACACACACACACACACACACACACACATCCTGTTAGACCCTGGAGCAATGATCCTTCACTTTGTCCACACCGAATTCCCTGGGTTTTGTTTGTTATTTGCTTGCTGGCTTGTTTTGCTTTGGAAAAGTATGCAGCTTAAAATCTTTATGATGACTTTAGAAAGTTTTGTATATTTAAAATCTTTAAGGCAACCAAAGACTAATTGACACAGGTCATGTGTCAAATGGCTTAGAATAAAAGCAAGCAAACAGCAGCTGTGTGTCCAGTTATATATAGAGGAAGTTTTGACTTCGGATGAAGTTGATGTTTAATAGCATGTGGAAACAAGGTTGTCGATATTTCAACTTTGCTTTGTCCTTGCTTTTCAGGTTTGGGAAGTAGCTGCACCCTACATTGAAAAATACAGAATGGAGCATATTCCAGAATCCAGACCTCTTTCTCCAACAGCCTTTTCACTGCAATCTCTGCGCAAGAAATCCACCAAAATCCCAGAGTCTGAGGATCTTTAACGGGCTTTGTCGTGGAGTGGCAGATCAGAGGGCAGTTTGTTTAGCACAAACCAATACTAGGCTGAAGGAGAGACCTGAGAACTTTCCTAGGTAGATCAATCCATTGTATAATTCGGTTCTTTTAACACCTGCTTTGGCTAGGCTGATGGTAGCATTACAGTTGCTAAATTCAGCACTGTGTTCTTGTCATGGTTCGAGACACACCAGGTATTTTCAGATTTTAGGAGTTTTTTTTCTTTCTTAACAACTTCAATAGGCTACTCACTCTTTTTTTTTTTTTTTTTTTTTTTTNAGACGGGGTTTCACCACGTTGGTCAGGCTGGTCTTGAACTCCCGACCTCAGGTGATCCGCCCGCCTTGGCCTCCAAAGTGCTTGGATTACAGGTGTGAGCCACCATGCCCGGCCTAGGCCACTCACTCTTAAGGGTGAGAAGAATAACCACACTTGTATATGTCTGTTTTTTGCCCTTAGCATTAGATGAATTCATATTTGGAAACAGATTGATAGTATTTTTTTTCTAAAAAATTAGACTTTAGTTAACCTTATTATTATTATTTAAATTTGCTTCAACAAGCTTTCCACCAGTTGATTTGCTTTGGCTGATTTTACGTTGCATGATATGCCTTAATATGCCTTCATAAATCACCATTTCAAGTCAGAATTTGTCCTCAAGCTGCTTTTTTCTTCTATTAATTGGATCATAGTAAAGAGTAGTCAGTAGGTCTTAAGCTATTAAATAGAGATTAAAACCAACAAGGGATTTCATGTGCAAAGGAGATAAGGAATGAATATAAAGATTGCTATTTGGGCGGCTCTTATCAAACTGTGTATTTTGTATTTATCACTACACATATCCCTAATATGCTTACACTGGAGTTTGAGGTTAATATTTTCACTTCCTGGGTGTTAGTACTCTATTCACATTCTTATTGCAACCCTCCTCATTTCACAGATTAGGCATCTCTGGGGATTGACCAACGTCCTTTCTGTAATGGTAATCATTAAAATAAGTCCTATTGACAAAGGTCAGTTGGAGCCCCAGAATGTATTGCCCAATCTGCTTTTTCCCCCAAGAAGAAGATAAAGGACCTTCAGGGACGGCTTAAGTGTATCTGTCCAGATGAAGGATGGGTCACATGACCTCTTGGCTTCCCAAGGCTAAGCTCTGTGACTTTGCACCCATCTGTGCACATGTGTGCAAGACCCTCCAAGTGGTCTGAAACCATAGCTCTAAAAAGTGCAGCTGGTAGAGAGGAGGACAGACACACTTGCCAGCTTGCCTGATTGCTGTCTAAAATGGGCCCAACAGTGGATTTCACAATAGAGTTTTCACTCTTTAGATTTGCAGCTTGTCCACAGGAAAGGCGGAAACTGAAGTGAAAACTGCTGCCCACAGCAATTCAGGGAGCAAAAAGTGCTTAGGAGCCTGTTTACCTAACAGTTGTTCGTGGTACTATTCTTTGTCAAAATGTGGACACACACAGATGAGGTTTGTGTCTTGTCATCCATGAGCTGCCGTTGAGCCAGTAAACCCCAGGGAATGCTGGATTCTCATGGCCCCTGCGATCCTCTGTGTCAAAATGACACTTTGGCCAGGCATGGTGGCTCATGTCTGTAATCCCAGCACTTTGAGAGGCCAAGGGGGTGGATCAGGAGGTCAAGAGACCGAGACCATCTTGGCCAACCTGGTGAACGTTGGTCCCGTTTCTACTAAAAATACAAAAATTAGCTAGGTGTGGTGGTGCATGCCTGTAGTCCCAGCTACTCAGGAGGCCAAGGCAGAGGAATCACTTGAATCCTGGAGGTGGAGGTTGCAGTGAGCCGAGATTGTACCACTGCACTCCAGCCTGGTGACAGAGCGAGACTCAGTCTCAAAAAAAAAAAAAAAAAAATGACACTTTGTCACTGAGTTTTCTACATAGCCCTATTAGTAACCAACAGCACATGCCTTCAGAGGAACTTCAAGGTAAACATGGAATAAACTAAGTATCAATTGTCTTATGGTGTCCCTTATTCTTAGGTTTTTATAGCAAAGCTTAGCTCCTCTAACAGCAGTTAATCAAGCTCCTGAAGGATTCAGCTGATGGTTGTTAACTGTCTTTAGAAATATGCTTGACTCAATATACTCTTTCCCACTGAGTAGCAATGAAAGAATTGAAGGCATCAGGATTTCCTCCCCAGCCCTGCAGGCTCACCTGGGCTTCATCACAAGTTGTCTCAGGGCAGCCAGAGGAAGCAAACCCTAAAGCCCAAGGGCTTTTCAAGCTCCTGTTGTGTCACATTCGCTAACGTCCTGTTGGCTAAAGCAAGTCACGTGCCAGGCCCAGAGTCAATTTGGAAGAGTACCACTTAAGGGCATGGGCATGTGATTTGGTGTGACCCATGAGTCCATATCTGCCAATCTACCACATGCATAAAATCCCATCACAGCCCGGGGCAGTAGCTGCCGCCTGCAATCCCAGCACTTTAGGAGGCCAAGGCAGGTGGATCATGAGGTCAGGAGTTCAAGACCAGCCTGGCCAAGCTGGTAAAACCCAATCTCTACTAAACATACAAAAATTAGCTGGGCATGGTGGCAAGCTTGTAATCCCAGTTACTCGGGAGGCTAAAGCAGGAGAATTGCTTGAATCCAGGCGACAGAGGTTGCAGTGAGCCGAGATCGAGCCACTGCACTCCAGCCTGGGCAACAGAGTGAGACTCCATCTCAAAAGAAAAAAAAAATGCCATCACAACCTGCAAAATTCAAAAGCAGATACATTTCATACTGCTTTAAACCTGCATCTGATTTTTAGATCTGGTCACTGGATTGTTTTTTATTACACTTTATGGTTATCTCATAAATAGCATGATCATTTTGCATTTTTTTTTGAGACAGAGTCTCACTCTGTCACCCAGGCTGGGATGCAGTGGTGCTATTTCAGCTCACTTCAATCTCTGTGTCCTGGGTTCAAGCGATTCTCCTGCTCAGCCTCCTGAGTAACTGGAATTACAGGTGTGCACCCTCATGCCCAACTAATTTTTGTATTTTTAGTAGAGACAGGGTTTTGCCATGTTGGTCAGACTGGTCTTGAACTGACCTCAGTTGATCCACCTGCCTTGGCCTCCCAAACTGCTGAGATTACAGGTGTGAGCCACCGTTCCCAGCCCATTTTGCCTTTTTGCTTACTTTTGTTAACAGTATTATTAAATGTAAACAGCGAATATACCAAAAAATAAGTTGGAGAACATTAGTTTCAGCCCAGAGGGTAGACTTCATTAGTCTAAAGATAGCCCCATTCCCTTGAACTTAATAGTTTAAGAAAGGGCTGGGATTGCAATTTGGGTCAATGAGACAGTGAAGAGATTTACTGGAAGCTTCTGAGAAAGTGTTTTCTCTCCTGGGAGGAATGGGAAGTCATTTTTCTCCACCTCCTGCTTGATCTGAATGAGGATACAAAAAGCGCCTATGGCTGTTGACAGCCAGCCAGATCCAGGGCAGAATCCAGCCTTGGGATGATGTTAACTGATGGCAGAACAGTGGGAGGGAAGGCATCCAGGCCTTCGATATCACTTAGCTGCTGGATAAACCAGTCCTGGAGCCTGCACTACCTCTGAATTTCCAATGGTGAGCTAATATGCTTCCTTATTATTATTATTATTTTGAGATGGGATCTGGCTGTTGCCCAGGCTGGAGTACAGTGGCGGGATCTCGGCTCACGGCAACCCCTGCCTCCCAGGCTCAAGTGATCCTCCCATCTCAGCCTTCTGAGTAACTGGGACTACAGGCATATACCACCATGCCTGGCTAATTTTTTGTAATTTTTAGGTTGCCCAGGCTGGTCTCAAACGCTTGAGCTCAAGAGATCTGCCCACCTCGGCCTCCCAGAGTGCTGGGATTAGAGGCACTAGCCACCGTGCCTGGTCAACTTCTTTATTTTTTAAAGCCAATTTCAGTCAGATTTTTGATACATCCATTAGCATTCTAGTCACTGTATTTGTGAGGTGTTATATCCAGGCTGTGGCGTATCAACTATCACATGCAGTCCTGTATTCAAGGACTTTCCATTGAATTGGGGACATAGTATGACAATTAATGGGCCAAGGATACATCCTCAAGGAAGGCAGAACAATTGCAGTGCTACTGGATCATCAGGGAGGCCTCCTGGAAGAGGTGACTGAGCTGGGATTTGCAGGATGGGAGTCGGAGAGAGAAGGGAGAAAAAGGCAGAAATGTAAGCTAAATGTCAGTGCCAGAAGATACTCATGCCTGGGAATCACTTCTATGTTTGGCCAATTTTTTTTTTCAACACACTCTTGCTCTCTTGCCTGGGTTTGAATGCCTCCAGGGTTCAAGCGATTCTCCCGCCTTGGCCTCTCGAGTAGCTGGGACTATAGGCGCCCTCTACCACGCCCAGCTAATTTTTTAAAAAAGTTTTAGTAGAAATGGGGTTTCACAAAGTTGGCTAGGATGGTCTTGATCTCTTGACCTCGTGATCTACCTGCCTCAGCCTCCCAAAGTGCTGGGATTACAGGTGTGAGCCACTATGCCCAGCCTGGTCAATTTCTATCATTAAATAAATGGTAACCAAGATGTCCCTGGTACTTGCACTCACAGTTTATTGCCCAGGCAGTGAGCTATAGATGTAAACAAATCATAACCCTTTGTAGAAGGATTGCAGAGAGGCTGGGAAGTAGTTAGGGGTCAGGCCATGGAGAGCATGACAACTCCTGCTAAAGGTACAGCAGAAGACGCAAAGTTCCAGCCATACAGGGTGGCTCTGAGATCTGGAGGGTGCATGAGCAGCTTCTACCACCTAGGTGCCAGGCGCCCAATGTCTACAGTAGCTTTGGTAGAACCACTTGGAAAATAACATGGTCTCATATTTTGGAATAACTTCCCATAAAAAAAAAAAAAAAAAAAAAAGACTCTCCAAGAAGCTGACATTGGCTTTACCCTTCTACTGCTTACTATTATAAAGACCAACATACTCATGCTTTGGGGAAAACCTGGCAAAACTATTTTAAATAAGAAAATTCACGTGTTTCACTAGAGTGTTATTCTTTTAAGAGAGCAGGCTGTTAATACTATCTGGCACTGATTCTACTCTTTAATGTCCATCTTACTGCCCTGAATGGATTGTAAACTCTCTGAAGGCAGGGTTCAGTTTAGAAACAATTTCAGAGATGGAGGGAGTCTATCCTCTACATTTTACAGATAGATAAAAGAGCTGGAGATGAAATTAAAGCCCAGGTTTGTGTCTGCTTCAGCATACAGTATTCCCTGCATTGTTTGTTTCTCACAGCATCTAATTGCATGAGTCTTCAATTCAACAGCGATGATAGCGTCCGTAAGGGGGCAAAAATTGGTTCTTGGGAGGCAAAACAAAAACAAAAACAAAACTTACACATTATAGTGATTTGTGGTTCTTCAAAGCTCAACCCTACCTGACAAAATCTTACTTCCTAAGGAGAAATGTAATTTTTCTCCTGTGGGGGAACAATAATTTTGAAAGGCTTAAAAGAAAGGAGAAAAGAAAGGTTGATGCAAGAGCCTTCCACCTGACTCTGAGCATCTGACACCTCCTGGTCTCTCCACCAAAGGACTTGGTCAGCTTGGTAGGTATCTTGTCAGAATCTATTCACACCACAAACATCTCAGTGCCTACTATCTACACTAAAGCCAAATTCATCTTTCTACGGCACTCTTGTCCTGGTCATAACATGTTTAAAAACTTTCAATGGCTTCCCCTTGCCTTAAGAACGAAGCTCCAGCTATAAGCCTGATGTTCAAAGCTGTGGAAATCTGACCTGACCTAACTTTAGAGCCCTAGCTTCTCACCGATTTCTTTACTCAAGAGGACTCATTGCCCATTGTAAGGTCTTTTAGGCTGACTGATGGCACCATGGATGCCATGGTAACTTCTGTGACCTACACAGACACTCCAGATGAGTTCCTAGAACTAGAAAGTCAGAAGTAACTGGAAGACCATGAAAAGAAGAAGAATGATCAACCCCTGCTGAGCCTAATTAACTTGAGACATTCTTCTATTGTTCCTTATTCCTGCCTCAACTGATAAGGCAATTGGACTTTGTAACCAACCTTGGTCAACCTCATGACTCCAGACCCTACAACCCCTTCCCAGCTTGCAAAAACCACCCTAAACTGTAATTTCTGTAACTTTCCACTGCCTGCCCCAAATCTATAAAACCAACTCCTATCTCATCACCCTTGGCTGACTCTTTTCAGACTCAGCCTGCCTGCACCCAGGTGAATAAACAGCCATGTTGCTCACACAAAGTCTGTTTGCGGGGGGAGGTCTTCTTGACATTCCATTAAAATCCTACCCAACCTACAAAGCTGAAAAGCTGAAATGGCAGCCCCCTTCCCCACCCCTCAGCTTGGAATTACTTCTTTGGTTTTACTCACCTGTGAGCATCATTCTTTGGCATTCTGTTAAGGAATTCATATGCTCTTTCCAATCCCCAGAAGAAGTATTTTGCTTAGTACTGCACCCCTGGGTTGGTTTGCTCAGCAGTGTGTTTTGATAAGTAATTTTCACTGTGACTATTTGTATGTTTGTACAGTCATTCATTAATTCATTCACTGATCATCCGCTAGGAATCGGTCACCTTACTAGATTCTGGGGACACAATGAAGTCCTTGCTTCTATTAACTTGCAACCAAGTGGAAAAGACAGTTAAATTACAATGCTATAAAGGCTATCATAGAAGTGTGCAAATGTGGGGAGGGGCGACCAGCTCCAATTTCCCACGTCAGGAAGAGAAGGAAAGCATTCCAGGCAGATGGAGCTGCGCTCAAGGCCCTAAGCAGCTCACTGTCCCATAAGGAACAGTGTGAATATTGGTGTGACCAGGGCTCAGAACTCGGAGCTGCTCAGACCTTAATGTGCATGTGAATCACCTGGGGCTTATTAGGATGCCGATTCGACTCAGCAGGTCTGGGTCCAACCAGAGGTTCTGCATTTCTAGCAAACTCCCCTGAGTTGCATGGGCTTACAGCACACGGGCCTGGGAGAACTAAGGCAGTTTGGGGTGGATGACTTCTTCTATCTTGAATCAAAAAAGGCATGAATGCTATTTGTTTAAGGTGAGTGCCTCCTAGTTGAGAAATCAGATGTGCTTTACCTTCTTGTTTCTTCAATAGAAGGATATAACCTTGTCTTGCTTGAATTCCTGGGATGAATGGAACTAACACTTATTTCGGCTTTTATGTCTATCTCCTGCATCCCAAAGGCTTACAGTGCCTAGGTGACTGGTCACAGGGGAGGCATCACACACAGCAACTGTGTGCCCCCACACTCTCTCAAGACTTCTTAGTCAATCGCACGAGGTTCAGAGCTCCAGAGACCCCATTGTAATGACAACAATGTGCAATGTTACCCTTAACCTTCCAATGAGGGGCATTTTGAGTTGCTTTATATTGACTACAGCAAAGCCTCATGCATTCAGGCTCTATGAACCTGAAGTTAGAGATCATTTGGAGAGTTAATCTTTACTTCTCAAATCATTTCTTCCTAAATAGGAAGAAATGATTTTGAAGATGATTGAAACATTTAAAAATATTTCAAATATACTTTGGGAGGCCAAGGTGGGTGGATCACGAGGTCAAGAGTTAAAGACCAGCCTGGCCAACATGGTGAAACCCCATCTCTACTAAAAATACAAAAATTAGCCAGGCATGGTGGCATGCACCTGTAGTCCCAGCTATTCGGGAGGCTGAGGCAGGAGAATTGCTTGAACCTGGGAGGCAGAGGTTGCAGTGAGCCGAGATTGTGCCACTGCACTCCAGCCTGGGTGACAGAGCAAGACTCTGTGTCCAGAAAGAAGATTTCAAATAAACTTACATGGCTTTTAAAACACCCCTTTATATGTAAATAATTAGCCATTCTTTACAAATAATTTTGTAAATTTCCTGAAAAACTCTAATAAAAAAGTTGCTGATCTACTTCCAGGTTGAAAGGAAACAACAATAAGAGTGACAGCAAATATTTATTGAGAGCTGTAAAATGTGTTTTACCCAATTGTAATGTGAAGAATCAAAATTTCTTTTAAATTTCCAAAAAAATTTACATGATCGTATTTGGTAAAAATGCATCCATTTCAGGAAGACCCCTAGGCCTTTGTATAAAATGATGTATCTTGAGTGTTGCTGGGAAGCTCTACTGCTGAGATTGAGAAGACCTTAGAAACGAAATGACATTCTTCATCAGAGGACATTAATTCATTTGAAAAGCATCTAGAAAATAAACTACTTGGGGAAAGGAAATACTATTTGCTTAACAGAAGGCTATATTTTAGCTTCATTGGGGCATATCACTTAGATTTCTTTCTATCCCTCAATGTTCACCAAATATAGTTTAAAAATGAAATATTAAATACAGTCACAAGATGGAAATTTTAAGCCAAGCCTATTTTTCACCACAAAGGCATTTTTGTGATATCCCATCATATTAATCTACAGAATATTTGTAACCAATATTTGTGAAATAATTGGATGTTTTGTGATTTTAATCATAATAGGTTTACCTGTTTATATGTCAAATGCATGTGTTAAATGAAAATAAATCTATCCCTTGGGTTTTTTGAGTGACTTAAAAAGACATTGAAGTACATTTAGGTTTAAGTGATATAATTCTGGTAAATACTAAGGTGTTAACTTTTAATGTAACTATATTGACTTATTTCATATAGTCAAAACGTCTTTTCAAATCTATCACGTTTTATAGATGACTTTTCCTTTAGCTATAACGTATTCAATTAATTCATAATGGCCTCCAAACTGGTAAATCAAATGCTCCCATCTAAAAAAAACAAAAACAAAGACAAATATTACTTCAATGTGTGTGAGTAAAAATTATCACTTTATCAATAAATGCTAATTTTAAAATGCATTCCCTACAGATTTATTTACACCCAGCCAATGGTATTTGGGCTTTCTAAAAAAGAGTATATAACTAACTGGTCTATGGTAAATCAAATATTGTTTAGTAATATCGTTTAAGTACTTGATCTTAAAACATTTGCTTCATTAAATGATACATAAATGTCACCATCAGCATTACATGCAATACAGGGAATGGTTTCTGATCATGGAGAGAATTCTAAAGCAGCTCTCTCTGGAGGACATGAGGTCCAAGGGCTAAAATGGGTTGATAAGAGTCAAGTAGCCATAGGATTTACAACTTGCAGATTTAGAACAGTAAGACCCTGATATGGTTTTGGCTGCTATGTCCCCACCCAAATCTCATTTTGAAGCCATATCATGTTTTGGCTGCTATAATTCCCACAACTCGGCTCCCATAATTCCCACATTGTGGGAGGGACCTGGTAGGAGTTAACTGAATCATGGGGGTGGTTCTTTCCCATGCTGTTCTGGTGATGTGAATAAGTCTCACAACATCTGATGTGTTTATAAACGGGAGTTCCCATGAGCACGCTGTCTTGCCTGCCACCATGTAAGACATGACATTGCTCCTCCTTTGCTTTCTGCCATGATTGTGAGGCCTCCCCAGCCAAGTAGAACTGTGAGCCAGTTAAACCTCTTTCTTTTACAAATTGCCCAGTCTCAGGTATGTCTTTATTAGTAGCATAAGAACAGACTAATACAGACCCAAATTATCGCACTGGAGGCCCAGGCGGCAACAGACTGTGAGTGAATGAGTGATAAGCCACCAGGAACAGGAAAACTAAGTTTAAGCTTTTGGGATCCAGTCGGCACGAGCAATCAGAAAGGGAATGAACCAGAACCAGGGTGACAAGCCAGAGTTGGGAGCAAGCCGAAAACAGAAGCCAAGCAGAAAAACACAAACACATGTCAGAGGGCACAATATGGCCAAAGTCCAGGTAAACAGAGCAGAAACCTGGAAATCTATGAAAGATACAAGACAGATGAAGAGATCTTGAAAACCCTGTAGTTTAGGACCTGTCAGTAACCTCGCTCATTGGAAAGGGATCAAGATAGAGGGGTCTGAGT
Organism: Cebus imitator; assembly: GCF_001604975.1. NCBI lineage: Eukaryota > Metazoa > Chordata > Mammalia > Primates > Cebidae > Cebus > Cebus imitator. The sequence continues at coordinate 13,635,234 of NW_016107333.1, read as the reverse complement.
AGCGTCTGAGTTCAGACAGAGCCTGACACTAATAATTAGTGGAAAAGGGATTTAGGCCTCATCTATATACTACCGTGGGCATAATATAAAAGAGCTAAGTTGGGAGCACACTCACTGGGTTGAATTGATGATAATGAGATCTCCCTGTTTGCCAACTTCCAACGATCCGTGTGTATGAGACTTTCCCAGTGCATAAGCTGCATTGATGGTGGCAGCAGCCAAGGCCTCAGTCATGGACATTCTCATGTTTACGCAGGCCAGATGCATGACCATTGGCTAAAGCAGGAAGAGAAAAGCATTGGAGAAAAGAGACATATGGCAACTGCAATTTAAAACATTTCTCAACACAGCACAACAAATAAAGGCAGGTACAAGAGGAATTGGCTCAGTTGCAACGGGAAAAATCTAAGTTTATACATAAAGGTTCTTATACTTTGGAAAAGATTCCTTTATTATAAGGATTGTGTATTTAATATTTATTGACAACTTTTCAAGACCACTTACTACACACAATGAAGTTCACTTCCACCCTTACTAACTAAGACCTCTTGGAGTTTATGCTATTCTCTGAGGAAAGGAAATGGGTTACATAAAACCACAGTGCTCAAAGCTGAATCAGAAAATGATGCACAAAGAAGCTTCTCTCCTCTCTCTATGCCTGCAGGCGTTTATGTGGGGCAGAAAAATCCAACTACAACACTGTCTACCCCATTTTTTCTTGTTTCACAGAAAAATATTTTTAGATTGTTTTAATAGCTAGTGAAATATTTTTAAATTATTTATATGCTTGGTAAATATTCTGCTCAGAAAGGTACATGCAAAAACATAATTACCATTGAAAAGCAATATGCATTGGGGTTGAAGTCACTGCCCAGAGCAACTATTACTCCTTCATCTAACATCTTTCTGGCTCGAGGTTGTTTCAGTCTAAGGGGAGGAAGAAAATATATCAGTCTCTAGAATTCGAACTTTTGTAGAACAGCTGTTCAGAACAGAAGAGGCCTTGAGACAGTTAACACCTTCATATTCTGGAAGAAGCAGAAACTCAAGGTTAAATGATAAGTGGTAGAGTTACATTTTATAATCCCAGAACTCCTGATTTTTATCATTTTGCTTTGGAAATTACTTAGATATGACTAACATTTAATTTATGATTATCTCATCCATCTTTTTACATATTAAGGCATTTTTGCAAAGGGAGGAAAATACAGCTTACAAATGGTTTTGAAATTTAATAAGCTTTTTGGTGACTCCAAAATTAAACAATAAATGAGGTTACATTATGCTTTTTTTTTGAGATGGAATCTCCATCTCTCGCCCAGGCTGGAGTGCATGCAGTGGCGTGATCTTGGCTTACGCCAACTTCCACCTCCTGGGTTCAAAAGATTCTCCTGCCTCAGCCTCCCAAGTAGCTGGGATTGCAGGTGCATGACACCATGCCCAGCTAATTTTTGTACTGTTAATAGAGACAGGGTTTCACCATGGTGGCCAGGCTGGTCTCAAACTCCAGACCTCAGGTGATCCACCCACCTTGGCCTCCCAAAGTGCTGTGATTACAGGCATGAGCCACTGCGCCCTACCATAATATGCTATTTTTATTACTTTTCATTTTGTAATTTTCTATTCATATCTGTCCCTTCCTCCCCCCACTTTTTTTTTTTTTTTTTGGCTTCACACTCTTTGTAGGTCCTTTAACATTTTGAAGGCCCAAGAATTTAGTGTGTAAAATATTTAGACTTCTTCCTGGATTAGGCATCTCCCTGACCTCCCTGGTGAAATATTCTTTATTCTTTAGGACATATCTCAAAAGTTACATTAAAAAGCTTAAAAGCTCATTAACGCAATGAGGACTGATTTAATTTGGGAATAACTGCTGTAATAGGGAAAGAGTCCAGCAGAGATGATTCTCGCCCTAGAGTCACTCCCAGTCTGGAGCGATCATTGGCAGGACCACTTAGAATGTTTTTCAACAATGTATGAGAGGAAATGAGTGAAGCAGAGACAGCAAGTGAGGAAAAGGTACAGCTTCAAAGGTCCCTGCAAGTCATTCGAATGGCCCTCCTCCCCTTCCAGAAAGACTTAGGGGAAAAAGAGAAAAAAGTGAGGCTGTGAAAGTATTAAAGGTGCTGCATAAAAACCAAGGAGATACATTCCCTGAATACATTTAAATATTACATGCAAATAAACATAAAATGCATGATTAAAGCAAGCCCTTAAGTAGCATAAGGCAATGGTTATTCTGGAAATGAGAGTCAAGAGCGAATTCGTGGGAGAGCAAGGGGACTTGCTGGTCTCTCCTGATGCAGATATCAGAAAAATACAGAAACGAGAAGCCAGAAAGAAGAGTATGGCCTCACTTTGACTCCCTTGTGGTCCTAACAGCAGGCTAAACATGTCTGTGGCAATGGCAGATGACAGCCTCTGCTGGCAATAGGAACGAAGTTCAGACTTTTAATGGTGAATTGCCTTCCAGTACCACAAAGTCTTGGGACTTTGCTCCATGTCACGAGATTCAAGACAAGTTAAAGAAAGCATTTTTTTTTTTTTTTTTGAGATGGAGTCTCACTCACTCTGGTGCCCAGTCTGATGTGCAGTGGCATGATCTTGGCTCACTGCAACCTTCGCCTCCCGGGTTCAAATGATTCCCCTATCTCAGCCTCCCAGGTAGCTGGGACTACAGGTATGTGCCACCATGCATGGCTAATTGTTGTATTTTTAGTAGAGGTGGTGTTTCGCCATGTTGGCCAGGCTGGTCTTGAACTCCTGACCTCAAGTAATCTGCCCACCGTGGCTTCCCAAAGTGTTGGGATTACAGGTGTGAGCCACCACGCCTGGCTGAAGAAAGCCTTTTTTTAAAAAAAACAAAAAACTTCTTTTTTTCCTTTTTTTTTTTTTGAGATGGAGTCTTGCTCTGTCGCCCAGGCTAGAGTGCAGTGGTGTGATCTCGGCTCACTCCAACCTCCATCTCCCAGGTTCAAGAGATCCTCCTGTCTCAGCCTCCAAGTAGCTGAGACTACAGGTGCGTGCTACCATGCCCGGCTAATTTTTTTGTATTTTTAGTAGAGATGGGGTTTCACTGTGTTAGCCAGGATGGTCTCTATCTCCTGACCTTGTGATCCGCCCTCCTCAGCCTCCCAAAGTGCTGGGATTATAGGCATGAGCTACCGCACCCAGCCAAAAAAACTTATTTCTTGGGTGGTAGAGAATTAACAAAATTAAATATTGATTGATGACTTAGATTGATGACACTGGAAATGTATAAGACATTGGTCATACCAAAAACAGTTATTGCTATTTCTTGATTGTAGTCTATATTGCGTTTACTCTTTAAGAGAACAGTAATAATAATAAAAAGGTATAATTTCATACATGTGTGTATAAAATCATAGTGGATTTGCGAAAAGCACTGACGTATTCCCTTCTTTGCTTTTCTAAAATTTAGTCGGAACCTGGTCTTATCTAACCTCAGCACAATTCACGTCTTGGGCTGGATGATTCTTTGCTATGGGTACCTGTTCTGTGCAATGAGGAATGTTTAGCAGCAACCTTGGCCTCTACCCACTAGATGCCAGTAGCATCCCCTGCTTGTGACAACTGAAAATGTCTCCAGACACTGCCAAATGTCCTCTGAGGGACAAAATCACCCTGGGGTTGAGAACCACTGTCTTAACTGCAGAATGACTCCCCATACAAAAGACCACATATCCTAGCTACACAAAAGGCACCTAGTCCTAAGAGAAGATAAACTTCCTCTTGACTGTTGGCCTCCCAGGTCACAAACTTGGGGCTGTCATGTAAGTAAGCGGTATAGTGGGAAGGGTCAGAAGACCTCAGATCTCATATTGGTTAGAATTAGAGCAACAGATGGACTAAGGGTATTCAATTCATAGCTGGCATACAGCAAAATATCTGGGGAGATTTTACAAAATATATGTCTCCTCTTTCCTACCACCCCCAGGATTTATGAAGATTTATGACAATTATGGTACCCATTAACATCCTTTTAGAAAAGAGCTCATGCAGATTCTGAATACTGTTAAATATCCTTAACATCTTATGCATATATTTAAAAGTATGGCATCTATTTCATTATTTACTAATTATAAAAGTAATGCATAGTAATTCTTTTTAATTGGAAAATTCCAAAATCCAGGAATAATAATCCTCAATAATCCTCCTACTCAAAGGCAATCTGGCTCTAAGTTCCTTTCTCAGGGAAATTCATTTATGAACATGAGTCCAGGGTGGTATCTTCATGAGCTGAGTTTTCTTCATCTGCATTTTTAAGGGATTTGTAAGGGCAATGCAATAACGTCTGGGCACTTTGGACGTCTATGTCTTCACAGCTTGTACTTGCAGCTCTTGGGTCTGGGGTGAAAAACGACCTTACCTCAGCATGTAGGCTGTGGTGGGCAGAAGGACCGCAGAGCACCTGGCCGTTGCCATGGCAACAATGCCTTCATCACTCACTTCTTCCAGGTGGCTGATTGCCTGGGCTCCCAGTTCAGCCCCAAGCTAAGGAGAATAGGCAGAGAAGGAAAGATTTAACAAACAGCAACAACGAATCAATGAAGCTCCATTAAATTGTTTTTCCTACAAAGAGAAACACTGTTTTATTGTCAAGATTTCTCGCTGACCGGGCGTGGTGGCTCACGCCTGTAATCTCAGCAATTTGGGAGGCCGAGGCGGGTGGATCACGAGGTCAAGAGATTGAGACCATCCTGGTCAACATGGTGAAACCCCGTCTCTACTAAAAATACAAAAAATTAGCTGGGCATGGTGGCGCGTGCCTGTAATCCCAGCTACTCAGGAGGCTGAGGCAGGAGAATTGCCTGAACCCGGGAGACGGAGGTTGCGGTGAGCTGAGATCGCGCCATTGCACTCCAGCCTGGGTAACAAGAGTGAAACTCCGACTCAAAAAAAAAAAAAAAAAAAAAAAAAAGATTTCTCGCCAACCAACTGTTATAAACTCAATCTCCCCAAATGGGTGAAAGGTTTGTAATGGGCATTCATCTGAAAATCAGCTGCTGTGCTGCTTCAGAAACTATTCTTAAACATAAATACTTTCAGACATTTTGTGAAACAGAAAATATCATGCATCTTATGGGTCAGAGGTGAGAGAAGGGATCTAGAGCTATTTGGGAGAATTGGGAGGACTTGGTGGTTGGATGAAATGTGGTAGGTGCGGGGGAGGCGGCAGTCAAAATGATATCCAAGGTTTTGACTTAAGCAACCGACAGGTGATGGTGATATTCAATGAAGCAGAAAACGGGACAAGACTTGGAAGCGACACTAAGAGATCAAGCTGGATATAATGTAGTTGAGAGGAGTGCACGTGGGGTATCTGTATCTGTATTTATGCCCCAAAGGCAGTTGTTTATTTAGGTCTGAGGCTTTAGAGAGAGAAGCCTAGATTCATGACTGCAGGGACTTTGTCTTACTGCTGAATGCTGAATGCCTAGGACAGTGTCTGGCACACAGTATTCATTCAAATATTTGTTGAAAGGATGAATAAGTGAATGACTTTGAGCAAAGATATATGGCTTTGAAAATCATCCTGTGGCTATTTGTGGTGTGCTCCACTAAAATGATGTGGATGCTGCCACAGAAAGATCTAAGAAGGTGCAAGTGAAATTAATATACTGTGCTAGTGTGGCTTTGTGTGCCAAGCAAAATACGTTAGAAATTTAGTAAAAGAGGCCGGGCATGGTGGCTCATGCCTGTGATCCCAGCACTTTGGGAGACCAAGGCGGGCAGTTCACCTGAGGTTGGGAGTTTGAGACCAGCCTGACCAACATGAAGAAACCGCATCTCTACTAAAAATATAAAAGTAGCTGGGCATGCTGGCGCATGCCTGTAATACCAGTTACTCGGAGGCTGAGGCAGGAGAATCATTTGAACCCGGGAGGTGGAGGTTGCAGTGAGCCGAGAACATGCCATTGCACTCCAGCCTTGGCAACAAAAGCAAAACTCTGTCTTAAGAAAGAAATTCAATAAAAGAGATCACTGAGGTAATTCTTTTTCTATTAATACTAACGTTACCAGCAGATGAAAATGAAAGTAAATGATCAGCAAAAAAGTAAGTTTTTAATGGAAGTCAGGGTTTTCAAGGCTCAGCCAGACCAGTCTGTACATTGTTCAAACCAATTTCCCCATTCCATATCTTTTCAGAGGGCTTTGAACAAACTAAGTTTCCCATAACATGAATGTGCAAGAATGGATGTTGACGAGGGAAAAACTAAAGGTCAACCGCACCTCAGCAGCCTTCATCGGGTGGAGTTCATCCCCATGGAAGTTAATCTGTAACCCTATATCTTTTCCACTTTGAAGAATCCTTCTGGTGGAATCGAGATCAAAGACACCCTTCTCACAAAATACGTCGATATTGTCCACATGTATTTCCCCATTTCTGCTCAGTTCCTTCAGCTTCGGGAGGTGGTTATTGATGATGTCATCAACAGCTTCAGTAGCAGTTTTTCCTCTGGGGGAAGAAAATGAGATTTCCATGGGCAAATATTAAAAACAAAACAAAACAAAAAAAACAAAAGAGATAAGGTTACCTGGCACTTGAAGAACCTGAGGAGCGGTATAGGTAAATGAACTCAAGCCTCAGAAAGGTAGAGAAAGACTCAAAGCTATAACTCAGGGCTCTTCACTCTCTGGGCCGCATCTATATAGTGGAGGTACTGACAAGTCTTCTGTATGCACTGATCCTATACACAGAGACTCAAATGGTTCATCCATTCTGGCAGCCCTGTGTTACCATTGGGGATGCCAGCAAGACCACCTGGTTGAAAAGCTTCATTTGGCTGGTTGTGGTGACTCATGCCTATAATCCAGAACTTTGGGAGCCTGAGGCGGGCAGATCACTTGAGGTCAGGAGTTTGAGACCAGCCTGGCCAACATGGTGAAACCCCATCTCTACTAAAAATACCAAAATTATCCAGGCATGGTGGCGTGTGCCTGTAATCCCAGTTAGTTGGGAGGCTGAGGCAGGTGAATTGCTTGAGCCAGAGAGGTGGAGGTTGCAATGAGCCGAGATCTCACCACTGCATTCCAGCCTGGGCAACAAAGCAAGATTCTGTCTCAAAAAAAAAGAAAAAAGAAAAGCTTAATCTTTCTGTCAAGGACACTCAGAGGGCATTCTAGATACTCCCCATGATAACCCACCTGTGGTCCCCTTACCTGAGCCCAGCTACCACCCCACCCTTTTCTTCCTCCACGATGTTTCCCAAAGCACCTGCCTTAGGCTTTCTGCTTCACCATCTGGGAACATGGGGGAGGAGGATGGTAGGAGGCTCTGAAATTCTCTCTAAAATTCTGGAAGAGTCGGGCATAGTACCTCATACCTATAATCCCAGCAACTGGGGAGGCTGAGGCAACAGGATCGCCTGAGCCCAAGAGTTTGAGGCTGCAGTGAGCTATCATTGCACCACTGCACTCCAGCATGGGCAACAGAGCAGGGCCTTGTCTCTGAAAAAAAAAAAATTAAAAGAAGAAGAATAGATAAAATAAAGTTCTGCAGTAGTTACACGTTAGAAAAGCCTGGGCTTTTAGAGTCAGACAGACATGGAGCTCTACCACATGATGGCCACATAACTTAGGAGATGCTCTTTAGCTGTTATTTGAGCTCGGGTTTTACCAGTGGGAATCAAGATGTAGACCTCAGGGGCTCATTGGCAGATGGAGAAAATTTCCATGAAACTGCAGCTCTGTATTTGGCACACAGAAGGCTCCGAGCAAACCAGTTGGGTAGGTGGGTAGAGGTGGACTATGAGAGACAGGCACTTACACAAGTTATTTCTAATTCTCAAGACAGTCACATAGAATAGGGTGGTATTTAGCTCTGTTTCACAGATAAGTAATTCATGTTCAGAAAAGTTACGCCGTGAGCTCAAAATCACCCAGGTGGAAGTAGCCAAACTGGATTCAAACCCAGATCTGGCATCACTTCAAACAGACTTTCCACCACGTCACACTATCTTTTCTACTGAAAAAGAAAGCAGACCATTATACACTTTATATTCTGTTTGAAAAGAAAAAATCTGTTTTCTATAGAGAATGTCTCGAGTCTCTAGTGAAATTTTAAGCTTTAATAATTCTAGAAGTATATTAACTTTTTTTTTTTTTTTTGAAATGGAGTGTTTCTCTGTCACCAGGCTGGAGTGCAATGTTGCAATCTTGGCTCACTGACTCCCTAGTTCAAGTGATTCTCCTGCCTCAGCCTCCTGAGTAGCTGGAATTACAGGCACACGCCACCATGCCCAGCTAATTTTTGTATATATATATTTTTTTCGAGATGGAGTTTCACTCTTGTTACCCAGGCTGGAGTACAATGGCATGATCTCGGCTTACCGCAACCTCTGCCTCCCGGGTTCAAGCAATTCTCCTGCCTCAGCCTCCTGAGTAGCTGGGACTACAGCGTGTACCACCATGCCCAGCTAATTTTTGTATTTTTAGTAGAGGCAGGGCTTCACCATGTTGATCAGGATGGTCTCAATCTCTTAACCTTGTGATCCACCTGCGTCGGACTCCCAAAGTGCTGGGATTGTAGGCGTGAACCCCCGTGCCCGGACTTGTATTTTTTTTTTTTTTAGTAGAGACGGGGTTTCCCATGTTGGCCAGCATGGTCTTCATCTTCTGACCTTGTGACCCGCCCACCTCAGCCTCCCAAAGTGCTGGGATTACAGGTGTAAGCCACTGCGCCTGGCCTAATTCCAGAAATATAAATGCTAAAACCTTACAAGAAGGATCACTGGAAATAACGTTTCTTTTCTACATAACTAGTTTTGTGAATTTTGAATAAATTTTAATATTACTTTTTTAGTTCCTCTGATTGAAGATGATAATTAACATGGAGGTTAATTTTTATTAACATTAAATATTTATATTTTTCCATAACAGTGACTATAGCTAATAGCAACGTATTGTTTTCTTAAAAATTGTTAAAAATAGATTTTAAGTGTTCTCACCCCCCACAAAAAGTGATAAGTATGTGAGGTAATGCATATATTAATTAGCTCGATTTAGCCATTTCTCAATGTATACATATTTTAAAACAACATGTTCTACTTGATAAATATATTATTTGTCAATTTAAAAAATAATATATAGGCTGGGCGCAGTGGCTCATGCCTGTAATCCCAGCACTTTGGGATGCTGAGACGGGTGGATCACGAGGTCAGGAGTTCAAGACCAGCCTGGCCAAGATGGTGAAAACTCGTCTCTGTTAAAAATACAAAAATTAGCCAGGTGTGGTGGTGTGTGCCTGTAATCCCAACTACTCAGGAGGCTGAGGCAGAGAACTGCTTTAATCTGGGATGTGGAGGTTACAGTGAGCTGAGATAATGCCACTGCCCTCCAGCCTGGGCAACAGAGCAGGACTCCATCTCAAAATAATAATAATAATATATATGCACATATTTTTTGAGATAGAGTTTCACTCTGTCGCCCAGGCTGGAGTACAGTGGCACAATTTGGGATCACTCCAACCTCCGCCTCCCGGGCTCAAGTGATTCTCATGACTCAGCCTCCCGAGTAGCTGGGATTACAGGCACGCGGTGCCATCCCACCCGGCTAATTTTTGTATTTTTAGTGGAGACGGGGTTTCGTCATATTGGCCAGGCTGGTCTCAAACTTCTGAGCTCTAGTGATCCACCTGCCTTGGCCTCTCAAAGTGCTGGGATCACAGTGTGAGCCACCACGCCTGGCTTAAAAAAGAAATTTATATTCTGGAGTTTACAAAATCAGATAAATGTAAAAGAAATTAAACCAATTAAATTTGTAAATGATGACTGTAAATCTGTAGTTTTATATTTATATATCTGTTATCAATGCTTCAGATTGCACTAAGATTTTGGAGGCATCTTATGCATGTTCAAATCCTATTTCTTTTAGATAGTTCAATTAGCTCTTGGAACCATGAGCCTTCCTATTTAGAAATTCCAGGACCAAAAGGAACTCTGGACAAATGAAATGCAACTGCAGAAAGGAACAGGGTTCTCTATGTACAGCCACGCAGAAGAAACTTTTAGATAACAGGGAAGGCTAAAAATCATTTACAACAACAAAACAAAAATGTTTGCTGTTAAGTAAGCAAACAGATGAACAAAAGAGAACCTCTTTGAATCACCTAGACCACAAAGTTTGAGTTACCTCCTGAAGAGTGTTACTATTAATTTCTAAAGTGCTTTTAGAAATGCTAATTATCATGGGAAATTATTCAAATTAATATGTGTAATTTTAAACGACATACAAAGGTCCATTTATTTTTCTTAACCCAAAGAGCTCGAGACATCTCTTCTATCATAATTAAAGGACTAGCAGACTGATGAGGCTAAGGAATCTCCTTCCTAAAACCGAGTCTGCAGGATGTGTGGCCATTATTAAGGTCTTTCCAAAGACTTTCCCCCATCTCCCTGTACGAGCTAACGTGCTAATGGACCTCCACCCTGGGGAACGCAGCCTCCACTTCGTTTTCACTGCTCTTGAGTTAAACCCCGGCCCCACTGGCTGAGATTACTTAGGCACTGAATGAGCCCCGCAGTAGGTGGTCGAGATGCCCATGTCCAGCTCCCGCCGGGCGCGCTCAATCACACGCAGCATCTTGAGCTCGGTCTCCAGGTCGAGGCCGTATCCGCTCTTGCACTCCACCAGCGTGGTGCCAGCCCTCATCATGCACTGGAGCCGCTGCTGGAAGGAGCGGAACAGCTCCTCCTCCGAGGCTTGGCGCGTGTGCTCCACGGTGAAGTGGATCCCTCCTCCAGCCTGGTGAATCTCCATGTAAGTGGCTCCTGCCAACTGAACACACGCCTCATTAGTCCGGCAAATGCGAGGAAGTTGCAGGCAGGTCTGCTACCTCCAGGGGCGATATTACATGATGATTAAGAAGCCATATGGCACGGGCACCAACCCATCAGATTAGAACGGTACTGGGATACACAGTCCTGGAAGCCCCTAGTTTGCCAGACACTGGATTGTGGGGAGCTCTGAAGGGGTTTTCGGAAGAGAATGCAGTGGTAGAGATGGGAGATGAGGTGGGTGGCCTGTTGGGATCTCAGGGCAATGGCAATTAAAAATTGGCACAGAAGTATTGCAATCTTTTAACGAGTCAATCAGCCGGCAATCAGACTTGCTAAGTCTCAGTCTTCCCTGCATCTCTCAGCTTGTTTGAGAAAACAAAGCTTAGGCAACTCAGGAGTTGCAGGGAACCCAATTGCAATTATTCAGATCTCCACTAAAGCGGCCCGGGAAGTTTCCTGGTCTCAAGCTTCAAACTCTATTTGGCCATCAGAGCTTGGAGGTTGACCTTTGTCACTCAGAGAGGCTCTTCCTGGGGTCCCACTGGGCTCCAGTTACTCTGGGCAGCAAGTATGGTGGAGAGAAAGGATGTAAGCCTGGGCTGTCCTGGCCAGAGTTTTTATCCGGCGTCTGCCATCCTCCAGCTAGTGACCCTAGTCAGCACCCTTCCCTTCTCTAGACCTGGCTTTCTCCATCTACATAATGAGGATTGGATGGTAAATCTCTTTCTCCATCGATACAATGAGAGGATTGGACTGCTTTAGGCGCTGAAATTCTGTGACTTAATAAAACAGTCTTAAAGACAGCTCCAGTTTGTAGATTGTTGAAGAAGGTACATGATAATCTGAAGAAAAAAATTGTTTTTTTCTTTTCCCGAAATTAGCCAGTTTAGCTGCTAGGAGGCACTTTTTTTTTTTTTTTTTTTTTTTTTTATAAAACTTGTGAAAATGGCTCCAACCAGGGACTTAGGAGTTGGCTACAGCTAGTATATGACTAACACAGATTACATTTTGTGATTCTTAATAAGTCTCAGTTTTCTGAAAAAGAGAAAAATATAAGACAAGACATTTTATTTTTGTGACTAGTAACATGTTTCCAAGCTTTACTCCAATGAATGGCGATTTTCAAACTATTCCTTGAAGCCCTTTCGAAAACAACTAGAGATAGTGATTTGGAATAGAATGTGGGGAAGGAAAGAGAGGGGGCCACTAGTGGGCAGGAGCAGGCCTGTGTATAATACAATGATTTGGGGCAGCTATAAATAAGTTTTATTGTCATTTGCTTGCCATACCCAGGCAAGTAAAAATATCCATTAAAAAGATATGTTGGCCAGGCGCAGTGGCTCACGCCTGTAATCCCAGCACTTTGGGAGGCCAAAGCAGGCAGATCATGAGATCAGGAGATTGAGACCATCCTGGCTAACACGGTGAAACTCCGTCTCTACTAGAGATAAAAAAATCAGCCAGGCGTGGTGGTAGACGACTATAGTCCCAGCTACTCGGGAGGCTGAGGCAGGAGAATCGCTTGAACCTGGGAGGTGGAATTTGCAGTGAGCTGAGACTGTGCCACTGCAATCCAGCCTGGGCAACAGAGCAAGACTCCATCTCAAAAGAAATAAAAATTTTAAAAAAGGCTGGGCGTGGTGGCTCATGCCTATAATCCCAGCACTTTGGGAGGCCGAGGCTGGCGGATCATGAGGTCAGGAGATTGAGACCATCCTGGCCATGGCGAAACCCTGTCTCTAAAAAATACCAAAAATTAGCTGGACTTGGTGGCGTGTGCCTGTAGTCCCAGCTATTCAGGAGGCTGAGGCAGGGGAATCACTTGAACCCGGAAGATAGAAGTGTCAGTGAGCTGAGACCATGCCACTGCACTCCAGCCTGGCAATAGAGCAAAAAAAAAAAAAGTTTTCTAAAAAAAAAAAGAGATATGTTGACATATGTTGCAAAGCTTGATAGCCTACTAACTCCTTAGCAAAAGACTTTATGTTTGTGCTTTATTTTGATTTGCCATGATTCATTGCAGTTACCTTCATTGCAAACTCGTGAACTCTTTCACCAGCCCATACTGGATGTGTGTGTGCATCCACCAAACCTGTAATCAATAAATCAAGTCAAAAGAAAAAAAAAAAGAAAAATAAATAAATAAATAAAGTCATCTTATATTTAACAAATAGCACTTAGACAGCAGGCAGACAGCAGCACTCTACTCTGCTGCTCTGGGGAAAGTGTGATGGTGGCCATCCATTTTGAAGGAGCATGAAAGGAAGAATTTGTCTGGTTCCCTTGACAGAGAGGAAAGAAGACTGACTTGTTGTATGGCTGGTCTAGAAAGCTCTAATGAAGGAGGTGATGCAACACAATGAAAATATCCCTTATAGAAATACAGCCCCTTTTGCTCAATAAGTCTATGCTCACCAAATAAGCTTTTATTTTATTTAATTAATTTATTTTTGAGAAATGGTCTCACTATGTTGCCCAGGCCGGAGTGTAGTGGAACACTCACGGCTCCCTGCAGCCTCAACCTCCCAGCTCAAGTAATCCTCCCATCTCAGCCTCCCTAGTAGCTGGGACTACAGGCATGCACCACCACACAGGCTAATCTTTGCCACGTTTCGTAGGCTGGTCTTGAATTCCTGGGTTCAAATGATCTGCCCGCCTCAGCTTCCAATGATCTGCCCAACTAAGCCTCCCAAAGTGCAGGGATTATAGGCATCGGCCACCTCACCTGGCTCAAATAAACTTTGAAATCAGGTTGTCAAACCTACTAGTTGAGCAAAACCATGAAACTTATCAACAAGGAATAATCTGGGTATTAAAACATAAGACTACAATCCCTTCCTCCTGCAACTCTGAGAAGGGAAGATATGAAATCAGGAAGATGAATCTATCTTCAAGAAAGACATGTATTTTAATTAAAGAGATACTATAAGACAATCACTTGAAACTTTTTTTATCCAGGTGCAATTCAGTAACGTGTGTCTTTTCAGAATGTTTTAAATATCTTATGGATTAAATGACTCATTATTGGCTTTGATTGGACTAAGATCAAAAGCCCCTACTCAGATTGCTTTCTTCTATATTCCTCTTTCTCATAACATTTCACCCTGACTTTGTCTCCTGACCCTCAAGAATCATAAGGAAAGCCAGCGCAGTGGCTCACGCCTATAATCCCAGCACTTTGGGAGGCGAAGACCAGAAGATCACTTGAGGTCAGGAATTTGAGACCAGCATGACCAACATCGTGAAACCTGTTGCTACTAAAAATACAAAAATTTAGCCAGGCACGACGGTGCACACCTGTAATCCCAGCTACTTGGGAGACTGAGGCACAAGAATTGCTTGAACTTGGGAGGTGGAGGTTGCAGTGAGCCAAGATCACACCACTGCACTCCAGCTTTGGTGACAGAGTGAGACTGTCTCAAAACGAACAAACAAATAAACAAATGAAAACCCATCAGGTAGAAGCTCTGTCAGATGTATACAATAAACATTTAAAAATATAAAAATTTTATATAAAAATATAAATAGGCAGCCCTTATGTTTATCTAGAGCTCAAAGTTTGTGAACCTTGTTTTGGATGATTACATGAAGCCATACAACATAGTTAATATAGGAGATGATGGTTAATAAACTGATTCTGTTGTCAATCTTTAAAGATACAAGTGAACTGCAGTGAAAGCTCTAGGATGTTTTTTTTCTTTTTCTGCCCAGAGCTGGATCCTTTGTTTCACACCCTATACAAATTTAGAATATTTTTGGTATTAGAGGCAGTAGCTGCCTTGCTTGCCTCTCCTATGCCATGGATTAATGAAGTTCTTTTACTGTTTTTGAACCTAAACACAACACAGCTGGTTTCTCTTCAGCATGTAAGTGGGAAGAAGTGGGGTCGAATGAATGGGCTTGATTGCCAGGTTGCCTTTTTCCTGTTTAGCAGTGTGGGGTAACACATTTCACCCTTTACCTTCAGTTTTCTAATCTGTAAAGTATAATGACACTCCCATACAGGGCAGTTATCAGGATCCAAGGGGAAACCATGTTTGAAAGCAGCTAGGCATTCAATAATAGAAATTCAATACATGGAACTATTATTATTTTTTAATATTATTTTGAGACTTTAAAACAAGCTGTTACTCTTCCTTTTTACATTTCTGGAGCAACTGTTCAAGCTACTTGTAGAGCTTTACTGAAAAAGAGATAAATACCTGGTAGAATACATTTCCCAGAGCAATCAATTATTTCTTCAAAAGTTTCTCCAGAAAACTGTCTTCGAATAACATCGGCAGGACCAATAGCTTTTATAAGCCCATCTCTGAAGAAAAATCAAGGAATAGTTACTAAAGTTTGGGGAAATCTTGTGAGAAATCTGATGGGTGATTTAAATATGTTTTCAGATGCTTTGGTGTTAATTAGTCAATATTTACTGAGTTTCTGTCTTAAACCTGAGTTTTTGGAAAAGCATCTCTAGCCACATTCAAGACAACCATGAAAGACTTAGATTAGCCAAAGCCATCCTCAGCAAAATGAACAAAACTGGAGGAATCACATTACCTGACTTCAAATTATACTACAGAGTTATAGTAACTAAAACAGCATGGTACTAGCATTAAAAACAGACACATAGACCAATGGAACCCAGAAGTAAGTCCATACATCTACAGTGAACTCATTTTTAGCAAAGATGCCAAGAACATACATCAGGGAAAATACAGTCTCTTCAATAAATGGTGCTGAGGAAACTGGTTATCCATATGTAAAAGAATGAAATCAAATCTAAATGGATTAAAGACTGAAATCTAAGACCTTAAATTATGAAACTACTCAAAAAAGGCATTGGGAAAACTCTCCAGGATATTGGTTCAGGCCACAATTTCTTAAGGGATACCCCACAAGAACAGGCAACCAAAGCAAAAATGGACAAATGGGATAACATCAAGTTAAAAGGCTTCTGCACAGCAAAATAATAATAATAATGTGAAGAGACAACCCACAGAATGGGAGAAAATAATTTGCAAATGACCCAATTGACAAGGGATTAATAACCAAAATATGTAAGGATAAAACAACTCAATAGGAAAAAGCTAATAATCTGATTAAGAAATGGGCAAAAGATCTGAATAGACATTTTTCAAAAGAAGAGATACAAACAGGTACATGAAAAGGTGCTCAACCTCAATCATCATCAAAGATATGCAAACCAAAACCACCATGAGATTTACTCTTATCCCAGTTAAAATGGCTTTTATCCAAAAGGCAGGCAATAAGAAATGCTGGCAAGGATGTAGAGAAAGAAGAACCCTTGCACACTATTGGGAATGTGAATTAGTACAGCCACTATGGAGAACAGTATGGGAGATCCTCAAAAAACTAAAAATAGAGCTACCATATGATCCAGCAATCCCACTGGTAGGTCTATATGCAAAAGAAGGGAAGTCAGTATATTAAAGAGATATCTGCTTCCCATGTTAATTGCAGCACTATTCAATTGCAGCGCTTCCAAATTCAATTGCAGCACTTCCACACTAAGTGCTGGAAGCACACTAAGTGCCCATCCACAGACGAATGGATCAAGAAAATGTAGTACATATACTCAGTGGAGTACTATTCAGCCATGAAAAAGAATGAGATTCTGTCATTTGCAACAACATGGATAGAACTGGAGGATATTATGTTAAGTGAAATAAGCCAGGCACAGAGAGACAAACTTAGCACATTCTCATTCATCTGTGGGAGCTAAAAATGAAAACAATTGAACTCATGGAGATAGACAGTAGAATGATGGTTACTAGAAGCTGGGAAGAATAGAAGGGGAGAGAAGAAAAATGGGGATTGTTAATGGCTAGAAAAAATATGGTTAAATACAATGAATAAGACCTAGTATTTGATAAAACAACAGGGTGACTGCAGTCTGCAATAGTATGTTGTACATTTTAGAATAACTGAGGGAGTACAATGGGAATGTTTGTGACACAAAGAAATGATGAATGCTTGAGATGATGAAACCCCATTTACCTTGATGTGATTATTACATATTGTATGACTCTTTTAAAATAACACATGTACCATATATATATATATATATATATATACACTATTTACCCATGAAATTTAAAATTAAAAATAATTTTAAACATTAAACATATGTTGCAGATAATTGCCATTTGTTCCCCAAGATCAATGTTCCCTTTTCTTACACTAGTAGAGCCCTATTTTTTTTTTTTTTTTGAGACAGAGTCTCGCTCTGTCACCCAGGCCAGAGTGCAGCGGTGCAATCTCGGCTCACTGCAACCTCCACCTCCCAGGTTCAAGCAATTCTCCTGCCTCAGCCTCCTGAGTAGCTGGGATTACAGGCGTGCAGCACCAGGCGTGGCTAATTTTTGTATTTTTAGTAGAGACAGTATTTCACCATGTTCAGGCTGGTCTCGAACTCCTGACATTGTGATCCTCCCACCTCAGCCTCCCAAAGTGCTGGGATTACAGGTGTGAGCCTCCATGCCCAACCTAAGCCCTAAATTTTAGTTGGACACGTGACCACCCAGAATACAGACTACATTTCCCCACCTCCCACCAGTCAGATATGGCCACAAGACTCAGGTCTAGCCAGTAGGATTGCCTGCTCTTTCTCTTCTTACTGGCTGGAATGCAGACACCATAAAGGTGGCCATCTTGGGTCATGGAGAGAGTGTAAGAAAGTGGGCAATGCATGGTGGAGCAAGGCAGCAGGGGGCCGGCTCCTGAGGACTCCATGGAGTACTGCAATCAATTAGCCCTGCATTCCTACATTTAGATTTTCACATAGAAGAGAAATAGACTTCCATCTTGTTTCAGCCGTTGGTTAATTTGGGTCTTGGCCACTCACAGCAAATTCATCCTTCCAACATGGAGATTCAGGGCTATAATCCTGACAGTTGGAATGTGTTGTTAAAAGCAGGTTAGGATAAGGGATTCAGAACTGGGACAGAAGTGGTTGGGGTAACCTAACAAAATGTAAGAGTGGAGGAGCAGAAGAAACTGGATGTAAAGAGTAGATGTTATGAAAGGAAAAGAAATAACAGTAACAATTCTTTATCACTAACAGCTTTTCTCTGGCCCAGTTAGATGATCTACCCCATGTGCAGTGAATCTGGTGATGGAAAGGACCAAAGGGATTAGAAATTGACACTTGAAAGGGAAAGAGCAGAGAACGCTCTTATGCAAAGAGTGGATGACTGCCACTGCTTTAAGAGAGGTCGTTTTAACAAAGTCAAACCTAAGGAATAAATCTCTAACATTCTCAGTCTGTGCCAGAGAGAATTTTGAGGGGCACTGGGTCATCTTCCTGACCCCACTAATCCTGTGCTTATCTACCTTTTGATAGTGTGGTTCTGCCATCCATCGGTGGACTCCTACCTATGTTGGAACAAAGGTTCATGTCCAAGGACAGTACTGAAGGAAACTAACAAAAAGCATTCCCCCAAAAGTGTTTTTTTAAGGTAGCCATTAAAATTATAAAGATATATATTACTGCTACGGTAAGATTTTCACTATTTATTACTAAGTGAAAAAAACCCGAGTACAAAACAATATACGTAGCTTCCTTTTCTAAAGCATGCATTTTTATGTGATTCTATTTGCAAAGGAAAACATCTGAAAGGAGAAGCACCAAATGTTGGCATTAGTTCCTCTAATGATGGAGTTTGAGTGAACTTTTCCTTTTTGTTCATCTGTATTTTCTTTTCCTAAAATGAGTATATATCACATGTACTTTTTTATGGGATAAAAATAATAGACATGTGTGGTTTTATTTACTTTCTATTCTGAGAAGTTTAGGAAGAATCTTCTGAAAGTAAAGCAAATTAGCAAGCAAGACCCCACTTCAGGAGCTAAAATATAATTATCATAATGGAAACAGTAATGAAGATGATTTAAGGAGGATGATGCTTCTTTGAGTGGCTCTCAGGGTGCTTTGTGAAAATTCAGAATTGTCACAAACAGTCACAGTTACTAAAACCTAAAAATTGGTCTGTTTTTTTAGATGGATAAATCTGACGCCTCTCTGATTCTCCCATTGGTTCAGGCACTCCTCCGTGCCATCTCTTATAATAAGCCTATTTGCACACATCTCTCTACCTTTGTGCTTACCGTATTGTATTATAATTATGTTTTTGTAGGACCCACCTTCCAGACCACAAGTCAACTCTCTCCTTTTTTTCCCCCTACTTTTCGTGGTTTTGATGTGAACATAGAACACGTGTTGGAACCCAAGACTTTATGTTGGTGCATTGGTATAATTTTTTTTTTTTTTTTTTTTTT
>NW_016107333.1:13596400-13615379 GCF_001604975.1 Cebus imitator | reverse complement strand
CACTTTGGGAGGCCGAGGCTGGTAAATCACTTGAGGTCAGGAGTTACAGACCAGTCTGACCAACATGGTGAAACCCCTTCTCTACTAAAAGAACAAAAATTAGTTGGTCATCGTGGAGCAGCTACTGTAATGCCAGCTACTCTGGAGGCTGAGGCAGGAGAATCGCTTGAACCCAGGAGGCGAAGGTTGCAGTGAGTGAGATCACGCCATTGCACTCCAGCCTGGGCAACAAAATAAGATTCAGTCTCATAAATAAATAAATAAAATAAATTAAATAAAAATAAACCAACAGTTTCTTAAAAGCTGGGCTCTTGCACAACCCTAAACTGCCTCAGACAAGCGGTGGTCAGTTTGTGAGACTCATTCATCGTGTGCAGTTGTGGCTCCATGGCGCCCTTCAGATTCAAATTCTCATCCAATTTCCCTTGCTACCCCAGGTTGCCCTCAAACTTTGTTCTTTTATTCACATCTGGCAGGAAACTCAGATGAGTAAGAGAAATATCTTTTTTTCTGGTGGCCAAATCTTGATTTCTTATCACTTGGGGCCATTATCGACTAAATGTTCTCCGTAGTTCTAAAGCTTTAGTGTACGAGACCACACGGTTGTGAAAGGTACTTTTGAAAAATTCAGGTCTCATAACTCCAGCCCCAGTGATGCCGATCCTAAAATTCCAGGGATAGTGAGTTGGAGAATGCAGGTGGAATCAGAAATCTGCCTTGAGAATAAAATAACCACAAGCCACCCTGACAAAGGTGGTTTCCTGGCCTCCCTTTAAAAAGCACTGAGGAGAACCCCAACCTCTTCTGATGGTTGGACAGTAATATTTTACCAGCAGAGGCAGGACCCTGCATGCGTTCCAATGGGATGTTCCTCTCTGAGCTCTTTAAACGGAATGACAGCCCAAGCCGTTGGGCGTATTAGCAACAGGTGCCCCAAAGGCTGGCTTGCCCATGTGTCTCTGTGCAGGGAAGCTTTCACCGCGTTGCTTCCCTCCACAGTGCACAAAGCGGCCAGCTCTGCCGGTGGCGGCCCCTACCCTGCGCGCCCCGCCACTTACCTGCCCACCACTAGGCTGGCGCCCTCCAGCACCGCCAGGCTGCGCAGCGCGTCCCGCGTCAGGAAGCGCTCTCCACCGGCGCACACCAGTACCACTTGCCGCGCGTTCTCCAGCAGGAGCCTGTGGCCGCCAGCCATGTCGCTGCTCGCCGAGGGTCGCCGGGAGGCCACCAGGCTCGGGCCGGGGGCAGGACGCAGTGGAGGACGAAGAGCCTCAGCCTGCGCCGCCCAGGACTGGGAGGGTGGGGCGGGGGCGGGCGCTAGCATCCGCTGCCCTTTGCTCGCCTCCCCCAACCACAGCACTGAGGGCGGTAATCATTGCAAGAATGGCAATGAGTAATAAACCTGATGAGGAATCTTTGTTGGTCGTCTTGTCCCGTCCTGAGTAAATGAGATGGAGACTAGTGTTCCTATTTTTCAGATAAGGAAACTGCAGCTTGGTCGCCCCGAGAGTTCAAAGTGGGCTGTGTTGATCACTTGGTTATGTGGAAGCGGGTCAAGCGGGGTGGGTGAGGGCGCCCGGAGTGTTCGTGAGTTAAAGGCGAGAACCTGGGGTAGAGCCCCGAAGGAGGCGCAATGGGGGAAAGCCTCTGCCCAGGGGCTTGGGCGGGAGCCTGGAGGTAGCGCTCCTCGAGAAGGCAGAGTAGGGGCAGGGACTGGAGCTTGGAGGTAGAGCCCCGGGAGAGGACAGAGTAGGGGAAACCTCTGCCCAGAGGGCTGAGGCGGGAGCCCGGGACGCGGAGGGCCTCGGGCCGAGGGAACCTGGGGGTAGGCAGGAGGGGATGCGGTGGGGGAGTTGCTCTCGGGTCCGCGCGGGTAGCGGGTGCCGCGCACTTATCCGTTGGCCAGCTCCGTTCCGGGATCCGCTACCAGACGGCCCCTGAGATGATGGGGAACCGGGCTGGGGAACGGTAGAGCAGAGACCGGAGGATCGATTGGCACCTCCGCGCACTTTCCCCACATCGCGTTCCCGAAACGGATCCAAACTCATTGAGGTAAAACAGGTTTCAGCTCACTGTCCGCCCCTGCCCCTCCGAGTGCTCCCTCCCCGACTCAGCTGTGTCTGGTGGGGTCCACAGCAACTTGCGACCAAAATTGGAGACAGACTCAAGCTTGTGGAAAGATGGTCTATGATTCTTAGCCACGTCGCTTCCTGCCCATCAGTTGCTATGGAAACACTGCCCCGCACAGGCTTTTGTTTTGATTCCTTAATTACGTGATTTCGTTTATACATGTTTTTTACAAGCTCTGTTTTAAGCCTTGTGGAACATACAAAGACAGGAAAGGCACTTTCCCTGCCCAGCAAAGACTTTACAATAAAAATGATAGATATGGACACAAATAATATACTATAAAAGCAGACTGAGCCTGCAAAACCACAAAATATAAAAGTTAATTTAGTGTCTTTAAAAAAACATAGAACAGAAAGCAAAAACTCCTTTAGATGACCACGATAAATAAGAATATAATTTAGCTTCATATTATGGTCTATAAAAGAGAGACCATTAGGAAAGAGAGAGGAAAGAAAAAAAAAAAGAAAAGAAATAGACAACGTGAGTGAAAGAGACCCTAAGTGTGGGGGGACATCAGAAGATTATTCACAGCTCACATACACAACCACAAACAGGTTGTATGTGTGTGTGTGTATGTGTGTTTGTGTGTGTGTGCATAGCTTTTAAAAAGTTTATACACATATATATTTCTATGTCTTTGAAAAAAGAAGTAGCAATAGTGGGGAATAGAAACACATAAAGTCACTAACACACAGAGAAATATTAAAATTTTATATTATAAAATTTCTGCTAAAGACTAATCAGTTACATTTTGCAATTTTAGGCATATTTGCAGAACTATGCAATTATAGGTATAAAGGATGTATTAAAATTATAGAAAAATAGAAAAGGTTCAATAAACTTGTCTTAGTCTCACTTCTGTTTCCTATGAGCTGTTTGGGAAATTTATTTACAGTAATTTCTCAAAGCCTCAGTTTTCTCATCCTTATCGTAGGGATAGTTGTTTCTACTTTGTGGGCTTGTTTGTATTTTAAATAAAATAAAACATAAATCACTTAGTGTCAAGCTCGAAACAGGTAATAGGTATTATTATTATTAGTTTATTTTCATGCTGCTATTTGTCTTTCTGACCAGTTAAGGATTAGATTTCAGCCAATAGCATAGTTCCTCTCCTGACTTAACAGACCATGTACTTAAAGCTTGCAGGTTCTGGGTGAGTCTAAAAGAAATTATGTTTCTTTTTCATAGATATTTATGTTTGTGGGTGAACTGTGCACCTGATTCACAGTCCAGACAGACACATTGAGAAGCTCTTGCAAACAGGAGGTTTGCAGAAGCAGAAAGGATGAGTGAATTTCTCTCCGTGGTTACTGTTCAGTAGTTATAGATGGGTAAGAATGACACATTTTTCCTTGGGAATAACCAACGTCGCAATAGCAGCTCTTAAAAAGTACTTTTCACGTTATCTGACTCGCATTTGCTGACTCTTTAACCTGTCCTTCCTTCCTCTTAACCTCCAGTTTTTTGCTGTTTTTTTTTCACTTCGCAAAAGGGGCAGTCAGAAATGTCAACAGAAAAGTCCCTACTAAATAGCCTGACGCCAGCAGTGCCTTAAAGGTCAAGCTGAAAGTAATTTCCTCATCATTGTGCTATGCTCTGACCCAGTCAAAAGAGGCAGTGTGCGTGTGAGCAGGCCAAGGACCCAGTGGCTCCTGGCTTTTAGGTAAACAAAAAGTTGCTAGCTCTGATCTCTCCACACCATGCAAGGACACAGTTCACAGCCCCTTTTCCTAGTATTTGTCCAAGGTAGGTGGAGAGGAGGTGGGAAAAAAAAGTGGGAGTGTATTGGGTCTGGGAGAACCGTCTGAATCCTCATACGGATGCAAAGATAAACACTGCTTTTTATCTCATATTGAGATCATCTGGAAATCTGCTTTCATTGGGTTTTAGAGGGTGTTGTTGCAAAAAACAAACAAATGACTTCGAATAATTGAGATCATCTGGAAATCCGTTTTCATTGGATTTTAGAGGGTGTTGTTGCAAAAAACAAACAACTTCAAATAATATCTGGCAGACAGTGTTATTCATTTTACTTAGAGTTGGCTTAGAACCTTAGGACTGGGCCTTATAAAACTCCACTCTCCTTTCCTCACTTCCCCTGGAGCTTGGAATGTTAAGAATCTACACGAAGCTGATTCAGGTCCCTAACATTTGCACTGATATTGTTGGTAGACTGCTCTCCAATGACCAGGTTTCAAGAACTTTGACTGGGAGTTTCTTACAAAAAGTAATTGTCAGTTACGCTTCCATTTCAAATGGCGGCAGTTATTCACAAGACAGAGTGGGCCAGAAAGAGGGGGATCTGGACAATATCTACTTTGAAGAAAGTATAAGTGATCACTTCTTCACAACCTACTATGAGCAGGCACTTTGCATATATTATCTGTGTTTGAAAATTCCAGCAAGCCTGTAAGGAAGGTGTTATTATTCATACTTGATAGAAGATTCTGTGGTACAGTAAGCCTAATTCTCTAGACCCAAGAGAAAGAGTGGATGAGAGTCAGAGGAAGGAGTTAAAGCTGCCTGCCCCCAAAGGCCAGAGGTCTTTCAACAGTGCCATTCCTACTACCCTTGCAACGACACTTGTCAAGGGACCTGACTCAGAAAGCACATGTAATTGTACAGGTGTTAGAGGAATACAATGATTAATTAAATCAACCAGCATGGTGTTACCTTGAAAGAACAGTATACATTACACCCGTGCCTCTTTGGTTATCTAATACATACCTCACATTTTGCACGTCCCAAAATGAGCCTCTGATCTTCCCAGCTGCCCCTTCCTCCACTGCCTTGTCTGTCTCCATTTATGGCAACTCCATCCTTTCTTGCCTCAGTTCTTTATCTCATACTCCACATCCAAATGATCAGCCAATCCTGTAGGCTCTACTGTCAAAATATATCTGGAATCGGAACACCTCTCACCACTTCTGCTGCTATCCCAAGGGACCCCGTTATCTCTTGCCTCCCAGTGGCTGTAGTCTCCTAATAGATCTCCCTCTGTGACTCTTTTCCCTTTCTGCAGTCTCTTCCCAGCTCAGCATCAGAGTGATTCATTGAATGGTTCCATTTCACTGAGAAAATGACCTACAGGGCCCTAGCGATCTTGGACTTGTCTCTCTGGCCTCATCTGGCACTCTCCCCTTTGTTCACTGTGCTTAAGGCCCACCAGTCTCCTTACTGTTCCTGAAACACACCAGGCACATTCCTCCCTTAGAATGCACCTCTCCATGTGCTTACACTCCCATAGCACTTACTATGCAACTGATGCCATCCAAAGGCTGGACATGGTAACTCACCTAATAATCCCACAAGGTAGGCACTCTTTGCATCATTCCTCTTGAAAGACGGGGAAATTGAAGTGTGAGGATTAAGGGACATAGAGTCTATGCTCTTAATCGTTTAGTTCATGTCACCTCTGAAAAGGATGACTGGCAGTTACACACCACCATTTTACATTCCTGATATTTCTGAGCTGTTGATCTTTTTCATCAATTGGAAGTTGAATTTGAACATGGATTTAAGATGTGAATTTTCAGACATTTGCTATGCAATCCAATGACATTTTCCCTCCTTTTGGTACAGAGCCTTTGTTTAGCCATCATGCTATTTTTATTTTGCACCACAAAGACGTCCACTGACTTTCACATTTTTTCTGATTGGAAAGGGGATTTTATAATCCCTTTCTAAGAATAACTGGTTCTGTTCCTCTCCCTCCCTGTTGTTTTTCACCAACCTTTCATTCATCAATAGGGGAATTCATGCATATGGAAGTATAGAAGTATAACAACGTCTAGAGACTGCTGATTGTATTTACGTGTTATATGAACTACGTAACAGATGGAATGAGAGCAGATATCTGCTCTTAGCAATTGGCTTAGAGGAACAGAACTTTCAGCTTTTCTGTGAGTGAAAAAGTGCTTGAACCCATGGATAAAGATGCTCATTGCAGAAAGACTTTAAAGATAAAGGGAATGAGAGTGGGGAGGGGAGTGAATTTAGATAGACTGACCAAAGGAGTGAAAATGTGACAAGAAAGAGGTGAGCAGAATCTTAAGAGTAGAGATGAGTACAGAGTGTAAAATTAAGAAAATCTATAAACCTTTCATATTAGCCATTCAAATTCCATATACTTATCAACCACAGGTTGTCACCAAATCTTTCACCGACACTTCTTTTCCACCCATGAGAATGAATGTAATGCCTTGTAAAAAAATGTACAGTCATTTGAAAAGGTATAATATCAATGCCATAGGTTTTTATTCATTTGTTTCTCTTTTATAAGCTTTAACACAATTTATAAAAATCTTTGTCTTTATAACCACTGGAAGTAAAATTGGATGCTTGTTAGCAAATATTAGCACATTATAGTTCCCACTTACTGAGCTGGTCTGTAAGCCAGGCACCCTACTTGGTTAAACCCATTGCCCACTGAATCCTCCAGGAAGCTTAAGAGGTGTGTCACTTTATGAAACAGGAAGCAGAGGCTCAGAGATGCTGAGTAATTAAGATGTAGGCTCCATGAAGACAATGGTTTTTGTTCTTCTTTTTTTGCCTTTTTAAAAATTGCCCTGTCCTCCACCCGTAGAACAGTGCCTGACACATAGTAGGTACTCAATAGATGTTCTTTGAATGATACATGAACTTGCTTACACATAAGTAAATACCAAACCAAGATTCAAAAATCAGGCTTGTCCAAAGTCTACGTTCTTAATCACCTGCTGCTCTGCTACCAGGATATTTCGCTCTTAAATATGGCTCTTTGAGATTCCCAAGGCAGAGATTTAAATGGGAAGCCCAAAATAGGGTGTGTTGTCCATTGTTTCTGTTGTGGGCACACGTCTTAATATAAACAACTGGGTATCTCTGATCCCCAAAATGAATATATCTTTTGTTTTTCTTATTGTAACAGTTATACCAACTCATTGAGAAATTTGAATGATACCCAAAATATAGAAATCAGAACAAGGATTAGGGTAAAGCCAGTGAAGCTTTAGCTTCAGGCACAAAATTTAAAGGGGAAAGCAAAAACTCAGTAATCAAAATAAGCAATATTTTAATTCATTAGGTAAAAAATGTAAATTAAAGCAAAAAAATCATGATAAACAAAAAACCAGAATTTTAAATAGACAAGTTCTCTGGGCCAGGATTTGGGTGAGCAGAGTAAGGCACTGGCTCTCACGGTCACATAAGTACAGGGTTGGATACTGTCTGTATTTGCAATTTCGATATTTTGTTCATTATAGACTTTCCTGCATTTATTTAGAATTTTAAATATATATATTGCATTAACATTTAATTTATCGTGATAAGTGAAGGGTCTTTTGTTTGTTTGTTTGTTATTGTTTGTTTATTTTAGCAATCCTTAAGTTTTGCAGCTAAGGTTGAGTGCCTCAATCACCTAACCCTAATCCCAAACCTGGTAAAAATGAGAGATTACACCAAATCACAGATAATCATGTTTGATGAACGGCATTTCAAACACCTCTCAGATTTTTCCATGCATTTTTTTAATCCACACTATCCGTACTCTTTTGAATTTTTTTTAAACCTATATCATGGACAGAGGTAAATAGTGACTACAGCATCATGTTAAGGGACCAACTGGTAATTCCTTTTATGCATATACCATAGTTGTTTGGTCAACTCCGTATTTATGAAATGACAATGGACAAACGTGAGTGCACATGCTCTTTTGGCTGCTTGTGTGATTATTTTCTTGACATAAGATACTAGAATTGAAATTGCTGGGTCAAAGAGTATGTGTGTGCACTGCTTTTAAAAGCCGTAAGGACTGTCAAGGAGTTGCTTAATTTAGCCCTTTTATGTAATGTTCATAGAATTTTTAAAAAATGTATTTTATTCTTTTTCAACAGGGCCAGGCGACAAAATGTCCTCAAATATATTGCCAACGCTGAATTCTGGAGGTAAAAATAGATTAATCAATATACCCATGCTTTGTGCCTAATAGTGCTAGGCTCCATAGCAGATTACGATGGTAAGACAAGGAGAATGTTCAACAGTAAATATAAGACATAAAGAGCTTATAAACTACCTGCAGAGAAGATACTGTTCTACTTTTTAATTCAGAAAAAACCTTCAAATCAGAGGGTGCATTAAATTATCATATTTAGCTAGATTGCTCCAGTCTCTCATGACATAAAACAATTAACTCAATTATTTGTCATAGTCAAAGACATACATAACTAAACTTTATGAAAATCTACCCTCTTCTTTCCTTTACTACCCTTTCTCATCTTATCCTTCTGCTTAGTTTTTATTTTTACTTATTTTATTTATTTTTTTGAGGCAGAGTTTTGCTCTTGTTGCCCCAGCTGGAGTGCAATGGCATGATCTCGGCTCACTGCAACAAGCAATTCTCCTGCCTCAGCCTCCCGAGTAGCTGGGATCACAGCCATTAACGGCCACACCTGGCTAATTTTGTATTTTTAGTAGAGACAGGGTTTCACCATGTTGTCCAGGGTGGTCTCAAACTCCTGACCTCAGGTGATCCACCTGCTTTGGCCTCCCAAAGTGCTGGGATTACAGGCATGAGCCACCACGCCTGACCTTCTGCTTATTTAGAAGCATACAAGGAATTAGGATTTATTAGTATACAAGGAATAACAATTTCACTTATAAATTTGACAAAGACTTCACAACTGGGTAATACTTAAGAGTTTGTTATAGGTAACAGGCATTCCGGCAATCCATAGGCATTCTCTTTAAAGGAATATTTGGCACTATTTGTATTTACAATGTAAAAGTTTGGCTGCAAGTGACAGAAAATATAAAACAACTGTGGCTTAAACATGATAGAAGTTTGTTCTCTCTCAGGTAAACAAAGTCTGGATACAAGCTTTCCATATGGAGGTTCACATTAGGGGCCAACTCTTTCTAGCTTGCTGCTGGGCTATGTTCTTGGTCCAAGAGGGGGGCTTCTGCACCAGTGATCACATCCATATTCCTGGCAGCCAGGAGAAAAGGGGAAGGGGGAACATGCTCTGAAGTTGCAGTCACCACTTCCGCTGACATCCCCTTGGCCAAAACATAGCCACATGGTTATACCTGCCTCCGAGGGAGCCTGAGAAACGTAGTCTCTACTCTGTGTTCATTCAGGGTTCTATTCCTATGGAAGAATGTGTTGGATGTTCACCTCAGTATACGATCCTCAAGAGCAGCCACCTTTGTTTTGTTCACCAGTGTACCATCAGTGCCTAAAACAGTACCTGGCACATAGTTGGGGCTTCTTAGGTATTTGTTGAAGGAATGAATGAGTGGATGAATGAATTAATGAATAAATAGAAGAATTAGGACCAGACAAATAGAGTATCAGTAAGAGGCAAGGCTAAGAAAGGAGTAAGACTGTGTGTGTGGTAGACAGAATAATGCCCCCCAAATATGTCCACATTCTAATCCCTGGAACCTGGGAATGCATTACCTTACATGGCAAAAGGGGCTTTGCAGATGTGATTAAGTTAATTACCTTGATATGGGAAGGTTATCCTGGATTAGCCGATGGGCCTAATATAATCCAAGAGTCCTTGTAAGAGGAGTATCAAAGACAGAGGTGATGTGACAATGGAAGCAGAGGCTAAAGTGATGCACTTTGAAGATGGAGGAAGAGACCACAGACCAAGGCCCGCAGGCAGCCTCTAACAGCTGGAAAAAGAAAGGAAACTGGTTCTCACCAGGAGCCTCCAGAAGGAACGCAGCCCTTTCAACTTCTTGATTTTATGCTCAAAGGACTCATTGAAGACTTCTAGCCTCCAGAAGTGTAAGCAAATACGTTTGCATTTTTTTAAACCACTAGGTTTATGGTAATTTGTTACAGAAGCAGTAGGAAACTAACACAGTGAGGCAGTAAAGAGAAAGGCTTCTCCCGGGATTGTTAATTAGTAATGGCACGGATTTGCAAGGCCACTTAGAGAAGAATATAATAGTAACAAAAGGGAGAGAGTTTAAAATAGCCGGGATGGAGCTACTAGAATTTGATTTGTAGAACTAAGCAGACCCCTTATTGCTAAAATGGAGTATTGGAGAGAGGTTGAGCCTAGTGTCCAGTTTGCTCAAGAGTTAGTGGAATGAGACTCTTTGGTGGAATTTGAGGTACATTGTGGGTATGGGGTGCTATAAGGGGTTGAATGCAGACCCCAAAAGATATTTCCACCAAGAGCCTGAAAATGTGACCTTGTTTGGAAAGGGGGGTCTAAGTAATTAAGCTAAGGATCTCAAGATGAGATCTTCTTGGATTTAGGACAGGTGTTAATCCAATTACTCGTGTCCTTGTAAGAGAACAGAAAGGGAAATTTGAGATACAGACACACAGAGGGGAAGGTCGTGTGAAGAATGGAGGAAGAGATTGGAGTGATGGTTCTACAACCCAAGGAATGCCAGGAATTTCACTACCAAAAGCTAGGTGAAAGTCACAGAATACATTGTCCCTCAGAGCCTCCAGAAGGAACCAACGCTGTTAACACCTTGATTTTGAACTTCTGGCCTCCAGAACTGTGAGAGACTGCATTTCTGTTGTTCTAAGCCACCCTGTTTGTGGTCATCTCCTACAGCAGCCCCAGTCCTATGTGACTAGGAAGAAATACACGGAGAAGGGCTGCCTAGGGGCTAGTTCATGCGGTGAGTTTATAACATAGGAAATTTGGTGTAGCAGTTTGAATGGTGGCCCTCCACAAATGGTTGGCCTTCCTATTCTAACCTCTGGACTCTGGGAATGTGGTCATATTTGAGAAAGGATCTTTGCAAATGTAATTAAGATATGGATCTCAAGATGACATCATCCTGAATTTAGGGTGGGCCCTAAATTCAATGATAAATGTCCTTATAAAAGAAAGAAAAGGAGAAGGCCATGTAGTGTTGGAGGCAGAGGTAGGAGTTATTCTGCCAGTGAATGTTTAGAGCCATCAGAAGCTACAAGTGTTGAAGGATTCTCTCCTAGATGCTTCACCAAGAGAACCTGGCTCTGCCAACACCTTGATTTCAGATATCTGACCTCCAGAATGGAGAGAATACATTTCTGTTGTTTCAAGCTACGAATTTTGTGTTATCGTATTATGGCAGCGAGAGGAAACTACTATACTTGGTGTTCAGAAATTTAGTTTTCTTCTGTTTCTCTGTAACTGACATAAACTCAGCTTTGAACTTGGAGGGACAAAAATACCATCTTGTCAATTCCAGGACACTTAAACTTGGTCAGCAGAGATTTTAACTCAGGCATTCAAGATTTTAAGACACCTGGGATAGAGCAGAGTCTAAGTTTGTAGGGTTTCTTTGGGGAGAAGAGAAGGCTGGTTGGGGAAGAGGTGTCCAG
Organism: Cebus imitator; assembly: GCF_001604975.1. Classification (NCBI taxonomy): domain Eukaryota; kingdom Metazoa; phylum Chordata; class Mammalia; order Primates; family Cebidae; genus Cebus; species Cebus imitator. The sequence goes on along the minus strand of NW_016107333.1, from coordinate 13,603,927 downwards.
CCCACCAATAACTCACCCTCTGGAGGACAACAGTGGCTCCATATTGGGATGTCTGGGGTCCAGCCCCGACCTGCGAGTGATGGTATATAAGGAATGGATCCATGGACTCTGGAAACACCACTGTATTAAGCAGAGCTCTGCAGAAAAACATAACCAATAGGAAGGAGATTTACTATGAGTAATTGGCTCATATAATTATGGAGGCTGAGAAGTCCCGTGATTTGCCATCTACAAGCTGGAGACCCAGGAGAGCTGGTGTTGTAATTCAGTCTGAGTCAGAAAGCCTGAGAAGCAGGGGAACTGATGGTGTGAGTTCCAGTCTGAGCATAGGAGAAGATGAGATGAGGTGTCCCAGTTCAAGCAGTGAGGCAGAAAAGAAGGGGTGACTTTCTAATCCCTCAGCCTTTTCTACTCAGACCCTCAAGAGATTGAATGAGATGCACCCGTATGGATGACGGCAGTCTACTTCACTGCACCTACCAATTCAAATGCTACTCTCACCTGGAAATACTCTCACAGACACACCCAGAAATAATGTTTAATCTGGGCACCCACGGCTCAGTCAAGTTGGCACATACAATTAACCATCACAGGTACCTGGCCCCAGGTCCTTTTGGGTCCTCGATCTCTGCTGCTCCCTTCTGCTCTCCAGCCTGTTGGCTTTGCTCGTCCACACTTGTGCTGTCTCAAAGTCCAGATACCTGGACCCACCTTTAGCTGTGTTTACTTCATGTTTTCAAGGCCTAAAATTTTATGTGCTGCCTTGACATAGTTCAGCCTCACAGAGCCCCAAAGTTCTAAAGATAAATCCTCCTGCTCTTGCCAAATATGACCTCCACCTAGTAGGAAAGTCTCCCTGCCTGGCTAGTTCCTCTATCAACTGGACCAGCTGCGTTCCACCTGATCTTCATCCTAATGGGTTTCACTGCACTGCCAGCCTTAAAATTATTCAAACAAATCAATCACATCCTCCTGTGGGGACCAGGGAACACCTCATCCTTTTGTTACTACAAAGCTTGCCTCCCACGACTGGTGATTTACTCTGCTCCTGAATGCAGTTCCCATGTGGCACTGCACTGCAGGCAGCATCCTCCTCCCCCAGGCTATGAGTATATGTGACAGTCCCATCTGTCCAGTATCAGGTATCACATGTTCAGCCATCTCATACTATTTAGGATGGGGGAACCCTCCATCAACATCAGGGTGAATGGGAGATGATCAGAGTACTCTGTGTTGAATCTAAGACTTCCACTCTGCAATTTTCTTTCTCTCTAACCCATGACTTACAAAAAAATGTATCTGGAGTTTCTATAACCCCAACCATTCCTACTTTCTACACTGAATCCTTGGGCAAATGACTGCTTTTCAGGTAGACGTTAAGCTCCTCCAGTCCACTAATTCCTTAAACTTTGGTCCACTAACTCTTAGCCCTGGGTGTACATTGCAGCCACCTGGGGACTCTGAAAATATTCCAGTGCTGATGTTGACTTGACCAATGAAGTCAGAATCTCTGGAGGTGGATGGAGCCAAAGTGATTCTAGTAATTTGAGGGTGAGAAGCATTGAGTTTCTTCACAGGCCCTTTGCTTGCTGGGAGGATGTGAAGTATTTTTGTGAGGTTGAAGTGGACAAGGGATGTAGGGTATGGGTTGGGGAATCTGCTGCTTTTCTCTGATTTAAGGTGTCAACTCCAGGCTCCCAGTACTCTTGGTCATATGGTTTGGCTCTGTGTCCCCACCCAAATCTCATCTCAAGTTGTAATCTCCACATGTCAAAGGAGGGACCTGTAATCCCCATGCGTTGAGAGAGGCAGGTGATTGGATCATGGGGCAGTTTCCCTCATGCTCTTGTGATAGTGAGTGAGTTCTCACAAGACTGATGGTGTTATAAGTGTTTGGAAGTTCCTCCTTCATGCTTCTCTCTCATGCCACCTTGTGAAGAAGGTGCTTGCTTCCTCTTAGCCTTCTGCCGTGATTGTCAGTTTCCTGAGGCCTCGCCAGCCATGCAGAACTGTGAGTTGATTAAACCTCTTTCCTTTATAAGCTGCCCAATCTCAGGGAAGTTCTTTATAGCAGTGTGAAAATGGATAACTATACTCGACCTTGACTGTTGGTTTTGAAAGCCAAGATTTCCATCCTGCCACCTCCCAAGAATTAGAAAGTAAGAAATAAAGAGAGAGAAAGAAGGATTTTTTGTCATTTCAAATATTATAATTAAAAACAGGAAGTCTGTGTAGAAATTAAACTGACTTTTCTTTCACTTTTTTAATGACCAGCCTTCATTTATTAAGTGTAGAAGTCCATAGTTTTTAGTGTATGCACATATATGTGGAGCTATCACTACAGCCAATTTTAGAACATTTTCACTAACTCAAAAAGAAATGAGCATCCCTCAGCCGTCAATCCCTAGGCCCAGTCCACCCTCCAGCCCCAAACAACCACTCATCTGCTTTTTATCTCCATGAATATGCCTATTCTGGACATTTTATATAAATGGAATCATATAATGTGTGGTCCTTTGTTATTGGCTTCTTTTACTTAACATGTTTCCAAGGTTCATCCATGTTTTATCATATATTATACCTCATTCCTTTCTCTGGGAAAATAAGAGTTTCTTGTATGGGTATACTCGTTTGTTTTTCATACATCAGTTGATGGTCTTTGTATTAGTCCATTCTCATGCTGCTAATAAAGACATACCCAGGCTGGGTAATTTATAAAGGAAAGAGATTTAATGGATTCACAGCTCCACATGGCTGGGGAGGCCTCACAATCATGGTGGTAGGTGACGGAGGAGGAAAGTCATGTCTTACATGATGGCAGTCAACAGAGTGTGTGCAGGAGAACTCCCCTTTATAAAACCATCAGATCTCATGAGACTTACTCACTATCACAAGAACAGCACGAGAAGGAACCCCCTACCATGATTCAATTACCTCCCACTGGGTCTCTCCCCATGACACATGGGAATTATGGGAGCTACAATTCAAGATGAGATTTGGGTGGGGACACAGCCACATCATATCAGATATCTAGGTTGTCTTTATTTTTTTGGCTATGATAAATAATACTGCTCTAAATATTCATGTACAAATTTTTGTGTGCACCTAAGCTTTCATTTCTCTTGCATATATCCTAGCAGTAGAATTTCTAGGCCATGTGGCAATTCTATATTCAACTTTTTAAGAAACTGCCAGATTGTTTTCCAAAGTGACTGCCCCACTTACATTCCTTCTAGGAGTGTATTTGGGTCATATTTCTCCACATGCTCTCCAGCACTTTTTATTATCTTTGACTTTCTTTTTTAAGACTCCCTAATCTGGACAGAGACTCTCCCTAAGGGTAGGGGCTGTGTCTGTTGCTGTTGAAATGGTGGTGTAAGGGTAATGGTGGTATATGTATAGTAGTGAGAAGGTGCATATTAATGTCTCAAAATTTTATCCTATTATTTTGTTAAAGACCTCCTTATTTTATCAGCTCATTCCTCATGAAGCAGTAAGAGCTATGTCAGTGCTGTGGGAAACAGGCAGAGGAGCTGTGGCTCCTACCCAGGAGATGTGGAGGCAAGGCTGTCTGCATCCTACTGTTAAAGCAAACTAAAGTATGGAAGGACTCCATACTTCTATATTTGAGTCCCTGTGAATGAACTGCAACCTAACTTAATAGGTAGACAAAATAGAAACCCTGACTTAGAAGTACGCCCTGTAACAATAGCTGAGTCTTGGCCTCATCCCAGCAGCCATACTTCAACCACTCATACACCGCTGAGTGTTCAAACTGTGCTCAAACTGTGTTCAAATAAGGCAAAAGCCAAGTTGTAACCAATCCAGCTGTTTCTGTACATCACCTACAATTTCTGTACCTCATTCCCCACCCCCCTTTTTTTCTATAAATTTGTTCTAACCATGAGGCATCCCTGGTGTCTCTGACTCTGATGTGATTCTGGGGGCTGCTCGATTCACAAATCATTCATTACTCAGTTAAACTCCTTTAAATTTAATTTGGCTAAAATTTTTCTTTTAACACTACCTTCTCAGAGACCCCTGCATCCCATTCACTCCACCCTGGCTGGTAGGAGACCTACTTACTGTTCTGGTCAACAGAGGCAGGATGACAGAATTCATTCATTGTTTCTTTCTTTGTTAACAGATAAAGTAAATGATGGCTCAACCAAAGAGGACAGGCCTTATAAGATCTTTTTCAGAGATCTCTTTCTTTTTAAAGAAAATGAAATGGCAGAAAAGAAAAGGGTAAGGTTTAATTAAAATCACAACGCTGATTAATGTTAGAATCATATCCACTTATCCATAGCTCTTATGAACTTTGCTGGGTTAAGATATGGAGTCAGCTACTGACCCAGGTGGTGTGTGCCCCACACCATCATGGGGAGACAGTGTAAACACATATGACAGAAAACCATCCAGCTGACGGTAGACACTGTGAAGATCGCCACCTAACGGAGGAAGAGAGATACACCACTGCAGTCCTGTAGGACAAGGATGTTACACGGTCCTTCATTGATTCCAACACCCACATTTTCACATTTCTGAAATTGGTATCTAGCTTACATAGATGAGACGTCATACATCATTGGCTGTACATAAAATAATAGTGCGTCTTACAATAAGTGACATCTCAGAGTGGAGGAAATACAGTAACAGAGGCATGCCAAGGAAATCTAGAGGAAGGGGTCTTCATCTTTGCTGGTGAGAAGATGGAAAAAAGGGTGTTAGTGGTGAGGAGATAAAAGAGATGAGTCTTCAAGAATCAGATATGGATAAGACGATGTATATGTGCGTGCTGGGGAAGGGAGAAGGGATGAAAGTGGAGGAGGGGGCGCTGTTTTCAAACTATGTGGTATGAAGCTAGATCAATGGTGAGGCTCAGGTTCCCACCACGCCTTCCAGAGTTAATCTCATTACTCGTGTGGCCATCATACCTACATCACCTGGTTCACATTTCAGTAGACTTACTTTCTTTCTTCCCAGAGGTAAAAGTTGATTACAGAACTTTGTCTACCCTAATTAAGATAAGGAAATTATCTAAAAATGCTCAACAACAGGTTCATCTCTGTGTGATGGTTCTTCAGCCTGTGTTGTATGGTTTTGTGGAATGTACTTAAAATTAAATTGAGAGAAGATGAATGAAATCACAAGCCTAATTTTTAAATAGCTACTGGGGTGATTTATCCCCTTCCTCTTAAGTTTGTAATTCCACAGAACCAACCCTTGGAATTTCCAATTTTTGTTGTTGTTGTTTGTTTGTTTGTTTAGATGGAGTCTCGCTCTGTCACCCAGGCTAGAGTGCAGCAGCGCAATCTTGGCTCACTGCAACCTCTGACTTCCGGGTTCAAGCAATTCTTGTGTCTCAGCCTCCTGAGTAGCTGGGACTACAGGCGTGCACCACCACACCCAGCTAATTCTTGTATTTTTAGTAGAGATGGGGTTTTACTGTGTTGGCCAGGCTGGTCTCAAAATTTTGACCTCAGGTGATCTGCCCACCTTGGACTTCCAAAGTGCTGGGATTACAGGCGTGAGCCACCGCACCCAGCCCAGAACTTCCAAATTTTAACTGCATTTTGAGCAAGACAGTATTGTGAAAATGAAGCTGGGGGGACATTTTCTAGTCTTGTGTTTGTGATGTGCATATTTTAAAAAAGTTAAATGGTCTTACTTCATATAAGAAGGAAATTAAAACAACACACATTTCTTCAAAGAGAAGAACCTTGGGTTGCTTGTTTAATGCTAAGATTTTGTTGCAAATGTTATTTTTATATATGATCACTAATTTTAAGATAACATATTTTTGTATATTAAAAATTCTTTTCAACTTTTCCACTCGGGCAGGAAAAACTTATGAACCAGAGCAGGAAAGTCTACCAGAAAACGACTTTTTCATCCAGAATGAAGAGCCGTTCATACCTGAACCAAGTAGCTTTCTACCCTGAAAGGAGTGGTGGGACATTTGAAAAGTTTGGGTCAGATACCATTCTGATTCCTAGATTAATAGAAGGTGAGTCTAAGTTACTCTTTAAGAACATCATTTTGAACTCCAGAATCAGGAAGCTAATAAAATTAAATACCCTTACCTGATGTTGCAAAAACCTAATCTGGTTTTAGTGACCTTTGGAGGCAACACGTTACAATACTATAAGATGATAATTACCACTCAGTGAAAGAAGACAATCTGATTATCAAAAATTCATGTGCGTATCCTACTTGTCAAACCAAGTAGTGCCTGTAAATGAGACAGAAAGTAGTTTGAAGTTAATGAAAATAAAGTGATTAATGCTAGGATGGTGGGGTCATGAAATCTTCCCCAAAATGAATCTTTTCCACATTTTTAAATTAAAAAGTTTAAAGGAAGGAAGGAAGGGAGGGAGGGAGGGAGGGAGGGAGGGAGAGAGAGGGAGGGAGGAAAAGGGGGGGGAGGGGGGAGTGGGGAGGGGAGAAACCACACTCTGGGAGGTTAAGTTACTTTATTTTTGTGTATGCATAGCAGCAAATTGCTAGGTCCCCATCAAAGAAATCACATGCACAGCTAAGTGTCAGAGACAGATCAGTTAGCCTACATAATAGAAGTGTCATTTCCATCTTTGCACAGCTGGCAGCCTGATTCTGGCTTTGCTCTCAAAGCACAACACCTGGGATGGCTGCAGGACTCTCCATTGCAGTATTCCACATTCTCGGATCTCTCAAACTGGCCTTGACATCCCCAGTGAGTGGTGGAGGCGCTCTCAGGTCTAGGAAGGCTAGTGCTTTGGGCAGGGCTTTACTATTCATGGCTTCTTGGTTCAAAGATCTGCCTGATAGCTAGAGTAGCCAAAATGGGAAACTCACTATAACGAGTCTACTTAAGAATAAAATTCCATCAACTCAGCCAGATAGTACCATGTCAAAGTAGGCTGGAATGGTGACTGTGGCTCTAGTATTTAGTAAGTTGACAGCACAGGATTTTTTTGGAGATTGAAGTTTATTTTCAATTCGGCCAACCCATTGGACATGATCAAATGAAAGCTATATAGTACTTTAATTCTTTTCTTCTATTAAAAATGTTTGAGTAAATTGAACCTGAATCTAATCAAGTAAATGTGAGGATCGAAGACCACGTTAGCTAAAACCATGACAGTACAATATATCAGATCCATGATATGGGAAATTCTACAGAGAAATTGACCTTGTTTCTTGAACAAATGAATGGCACGAGGAAAAAAAGTGTGTGTAGGGTGTGGGAAGAGGGGGAGGCTGTCACAAATTTAAAACAGATTTTAGTGGTGGCTCATGCCTGTAATCCTAGCACTTTGGGAGGCAGAGGTGGGCAGATCACGAGGTCAGGAGATCGAGACTATCGTGGCTAACACGGTGAAACCCCATCTCTACTAAAAATGCAAAAAAAATTAGCTAGGCATGGTGGCACGTGCCTGTAGTCCCAGCTACTTGGAAGGCTGAGGCAGGAGAATCGCTTTAACCCGGGAGGCAGAGGTTGCGGTGAGCCAAGTTAGTGAGACTCTGTCTTACAAAAAAATAAAA
>NW_016107333.1:13581172-13596386 GCF_001604975.1 Cebus imitator | reverse complement strand
AAAAAAAAAAAAAAAAAAAAAAAAAAAAAGAGAGAGACTTTAGGATCCTTACCAGAAAATGTTTAGATTTTAATTTTTAAAATTCCAACAAGGTATTTTTAAGACAACCGGGAAGATTTGAATGCAGACTGTATATAAAACGACACTAAGGAATAGTTCATTTTGTTAGGGGTGATGGTGGTATTATCCTTATGATTTAAAACTTTTTATCTGCTAGAGTTACATATTAAAATATTTATGGATGAAATGATACAAAGGCTTGGATTTGCTTTGAAATATTCCAGGGAGGGAGACATTAAGGAAGGTGGCAATAAATGAGACAAGATTGGTAAAATGCCGATAATGTTGAAGTAGGTGACAGGTACACAGGGGAACATGATATGGCTCTCTATTTTTATGAATGTCAGTGATTACTGTAATTTAAAGTAGTTTTGTTTTGCTCTGTCACCCAGGCTGGAGTGCGTTGGTGCAATCTTGGCTCACTGCAACCTCTGTCTCCCAGGTTTAAGCAATTCTCATGTCTCAGCCTTTGAGTAGCTGGGACAACAGGTGCATGCCACCACACCTGGCTAATATTTTTGTATTTTTAGTAGAGACGGGGTTTTGCCATGTTAGCCAGGGTAGTCTCGAACTCCTGGGCTCAAGTGATCTACCCACCTTGGTCTCCCAAAGTGCTAGGATTACAGGCATGGCTCACCACGCCCAGCCTAAAGTTTTAAAATCTATTCAAAAGACAGCTGTGTGATACGTGCTGATTGATTTCATATGCATTTTATTTAATCCTCTACAAAAAATTGTTAAATATTTTTGCCTCCTTTTTGTGTCTGATGAAAGTAGCTCATGGAGTCTGTCACTAATTTGAAGTCTCTCAGTGGGTGTAGAATTCAAGCCAAAACCTGTCTGACTCCAAAACTTGTTTGTTACCTCCCAATTAACATTTATTAATGATTATAATAATCATTGTTGCCATTACTAACTTTGAGAAATTAAATGATTACTCATCCCAATTGTATTGTTTAAATCATAGCCGCTAACACTGATTAAGAAATTACTATGTGTTTTTGTAATATATTGTATCATTTCCCTCTCACAACACCACTATGAAGTAGAGGAGTGAATCTGCCCAGGCTTACTTTGCTTTGGTAATAAACCACTCCTAAATTTCAGCGGCTTCCAATAACAGAGGTTTAATTATCCTTCACTTATCAGTGAAGGGTCTTCTGCTGAAAGAACAGTTCCTGCCTAGGGTGTTGCTGGAGTTACAGCAAAGGGAGAAAGGAGAAAAACAGGTGGTGGTTCTTGAAGCTTCTTCCTGGAGGCAGTATAAATCCCATCCAATCCCATTCCCTGGGGTGAATCTTTCAATAGGCAAGCCTGACACCAACTTAGTGGGGAAAGAGAATCCTCTCACAGAGAGGGGCCGCATGTATTTGGGAACAATAACATAGTCGGCCATAGGCAGTATCGTCATTTCACAAATGAGGAAACTGAGGCATAGAGCGAGGGTAATTTACTCATGTTCTCACAGCTAGTAAGAGGTGAAGGTCAAATATGACCTAGGAAGACGTGGGCCTCCTAGGCAGCACAGGTTCAGTGGTTACTTGGAAATACTGTTTTCTATTTCTATTTGCTTTTTTTTGCTTTTATTATTAATTTTTGAGAGAATGTCCCACTTTGTCACCCAGGCTGGAGTGTAGTGGTGTGATCATGACTCACTACAGCCTTGATTTTCTGGCTCCTCCCACCTTAGCACCCCCTCCTAAGTAGCTGGGACTACAGGCACCTGCAACCGCACCTGGCTAAGTTTTGTATATTTTTGTAGAGACAGGGCTTTGCCATGCTGTCGAGGCTGGTCTCAAACTCCTGGGCTGAAGTGATCCACTCACCCCAGCCTCCCAAAGTGCTGGGATTATAGGCATGAGCCACTGGGCCTGGCCCTGCTTTTATTGCTATTTTTAATTGACCCATAATAATCATACATATTGATGGGGAACAGTGTGATGTTTCAGTACATGTATAGACTGCGTCATAATCAAATTGGAGTAATTATCATATTCATCACCTTAAACATTTATCATTTATTTGTGTTGGGAACATTCAAAATCCATTCTTCTAGTTATTTGAAAATATGTAACAAAATTATTAACTAGAGTCATTTTACAGCGCTATCTCACACTAGAACTTACTCCTGCTGTCTCGCTGTACTTGTGTATCTGTTAGCCAACCTCTTATCCCCACCCCCATCCTTCCCTGCTTCTAGTGACTACTATTCTACCCTCTACTTCTATGAGGTCAATTTTTTAGCTTCCATGTAGGAGAGAATATTTAAATTCTTAAACTTTAGATTCAGGGGGTACATGTGTAGGTTTGTTACAAGGGTATGTTGCATGGTGCTGAGCGTTGGGCTTCTATTGATTGCATCACCCAAATAGTGAACATGGTACCCAATAGAAAGTTTTTCAAGCCTTGCTCCCCTCCCTTCCTCCCTGCTTCACGAGGCCTCAGTGTCTATTATTCCTGTCTTTATGTCCATGTGTATGCAATGTTTAGCTCCCACTTGTAAGTGAGAACATGCAGTATTTGCTTTTCTGTTTCTGTGTTAATTCACTTTGGAGAATGACTTCCAGCTCTATCCATGCTGCTGCAATGGACATGCTTTCATTCTTTGTTCACAGCTGCATAGTATTCCATGGTGTACATGTACCACATTTTCTTTATCCAGTCCACTGCTGATGGGCATCTAGGTTGAGTCCCTGTGTGTGCTAAGGTTAACAGTGTTGGGATGAACATACACGTGCAGGTGTCTTTTTGGTAGAACAGTTTATTTTCTTTTGGGTAGATACCCAGTAACAGGATTGCTGAGTTGGATGATAGTCCTATTTTTAGTTCTTTGAAAAACCTCCAAACTGCTTTCCACAGGGGCTGAACTAACGGCATATTTCCATCAACAGTGTATAAGCGTTCCATTTTCTCTGAAACCTAGTCATCTGTTATTTTACTTTTTAATCATAGCCATTCTGACGAGTGTGAGATGGCATCTCATTGTGATTTTGGTTTGCATTTCTCTGATTATTGGCAATGTTAGGCGTTCTTTCCAGTTTGTTGGTCATTTGTATGTCTTTTTTTTTTTTGCCTGCTTTTCAGTGTGCCTGGTTTTTTGTTGTTGTTTTTGTTCATTTGTTTAAGTTCCTTATAGATTCTGGATATTAGGCCTTTGTTGAATGCATATCTTGCAAATATTTTCTCCTATGCTATAGGTTGTTTGTTTAGTCTGTTGATAGGTGGGGTTTTTTTGGTTTGTTTGTTTTTTGTTTTTTGTTTTGCTGTGCAGAAGCTCTTTACTTAAATTAGATCTGAACTGCCAATTTTTATTTTTGTTGCATTTGGTTTTGAGAACTTTGCCTGGGCCAATGTCCAGAAGAGTATGACACAGGTTTTCTTTTGGGATTTGTATAGTTGGAGGTCTTATATTGAAGTCTTGAACCCCTCTTAAGTTTTTTATATGGTAAGAAGGAGGGGTCTAGTTTCATTCTTCTGCATGTGGCTAGCCAGTTTTCCCAGTGCCATTTATTGAAAAGGGGATCCTCTTCCCATTATTTATTACTGTCAACTTTGTTGAAGATCAGTTGGTTGTAGTTGTGCAGCTTTATTTCTCAGTTCTCTATTTTGTTCCATCGGTCTGGTCTATTTTTGTACCAGTACCATGCTGTTTTTGTTACTGTAGCCTTGTAGTATAGTTTGAAATCAGGTAATATGATGAGTTCAGCTTTGTTCTTTTTGCTTAGGATTGTTTTGGCTATTTGGGCTCTTTTATGGCTCCATGTAATTTTTATGAATTATTAATTTATTTAGAGACAGTGCCTTGCCCAGGGCTTTATTTGGTTTGGTAGGTTTTTTTTTTTATTACTGATTTAATTTCAGAACACATTATTAGTTCGGGGTTACAATTTCTTCCTAATTCAATCTTGGGAGGTTGTGTGTTTCCAGGAATTTATCCATTTCCTCTAGATTTTCCAGTTTGTTGGCACAGGTGTTCATAACAGCTTCTGAAGATCTCTTGTATTTCTGTGGAATTGACTGTAATGTTACCTTTATCATTTCTGAGTGTGCTTATTTGGACCTTCTCTCATTTTTCTTTGTTAATCCAGCTAGTGTTTTGTCAATCTTGTTTATCCTTTCAAAGAATCAACTTTTGTCTCATTGATCCTTTGTATGGTTTTATTTTTTAGTCTCAGTTTCATTTAGTTCTGCTCTGATTTTAGTTATTTCTTTTCTTCTGCTAGCTATAGTTACATTCTTATTAAGAGATTTTATTTTATGCCACATTCTTTTGTTTTTTATGAAGCAAACATTATTGAAATATAGCATATGCATAAATTTCTAGAATGAAAAAAGCTTGAAAAGAAACATTTGGTATTTTCTATTGCTAGATGGTAAAACTAGTTGTCATCTTTTCCTTTCCTGACATAAATTTGGTTTATGGTCCCAAAAACATTTTGCCTAAGAGCTTTGGTTTTAGGAATGGATTGGCCAAACATTAAGATTTAAAATAGTTCAGTCTTACTTGGTACAGCACAGGCTTAGGTTAGCTGTGTGACCTTGCATAAGAATTTTGACAACTCTACACTTCAGGACTTCACAGACAGGATGGGGATAGTAGTAAGTAATGAAGTTTAGCCACTTAAACTTTAAGTTTTATTTTATGTCCAGAATATGATGGACATAAAATAAATTGTAATTACTATTATTAAATCCGTTTGAGTGGTTAGGAAAAGGTTTATTTGAAGGTGTAGTATTTTTTAAAGATCAGTTACATACTCACTCTCTGACCTCACTCCTACCACTCCCTCTCTTGTCCCAAAAGACAACTGCCCAAAATGCCATAATCCCAAATGTTGAAATCCTGAAAGATCAAAATCTCAAAAATAATTTAATTATATGGCTTTTATTTTATATTTTATATAGCATTTTTGAGGATGATGAACTAAACTTAAGTCTATTTCAACTTTCTTCACAGGTTCAGACACAAAAAGGACTGTCCATGAATTTATTAAGGACCACAGAGACAGGTTTCTGCTCGAGGTAGTAAAAATAACTTTTCTCCCCTAGCCAAATGGAAGACTTCCTGCATAGTGTCAAATATTTACCTTGACATTCTGCTTTTCTATTACACGTCCCAAATCTTTTGGTTGAACAGGTTGGATTTTTCATGTGTTCATTAATTTGAAAAATCCTTACTGAGAGTTTAGTATGTGCCAAGCAGTAAACAAAGCAAAGACCTGCCCCTGAAAGGATTTACATGCCTTGGGCTGGCTCCCAAGCATGCATCACCAGCACGGAAGGTTCCAGGAAGTTATCCTTGACCCATTTTTACAATCCACATCCAAATAGATCTTCAAATATTCAAATATTCTTTTTCAAAATATATCCATAATCAGACTACTTTTCATGACCTCCACAGCTACCACTTCAGTCCAAGCCACCAACATCTATCGCATGTATTATTGTTATAACTTCGAAGCCTGGGTCTCCTGCCCCTACTGTGGCTGCGCTGCAGTTGCTCTGTTCTCCACACAGTGAAAGGATCATGCCCTTCCTCCGCCAAAGGTCCCCTGCTCACTCTCTGACCTCACTCCTACCACTCTTTCTCTTGTCCCAAAAGACAACTACCCAAAATGCCATAATCCCAAATGTTGAAATCCTGAAAGATCAAAGTCTCAAAAATAGAGTTCTGAAAAACATAAACTTAAAAATTCTTTAAAAGACATTTATTTACAGTTTTAAAGGGGGATTTTTTTTTTGAGAACATACGACAACATGACAGACCATCTCTTAAGCCACTTTATACAATGAAATAGGCCATAACAACATACGTATTTTTGCCAGTACAAATACACAGGCATTCTAACAACAATTGCACAGGTGTAACCATTATGAGCAGACTAACTATATGCAGAAAGAAATAGGTCCAAAAGCAAAATGTATAAATGGATATTGCTCTGGTTGGTAATTTATGCACCCAGCTTTATAACTGCAGTCATCAAATAAACTTTATAAATAACAGATCGAAATTCACTTTTAGAAGCCTTTGATTGTCCCCTAATTCCAAATCTGTCATTATGTCAATATATTTTCTGGAGACACAACTGAAGTCCATTTTCTTCTGAATAAAGGCAATAACAAGGTAATAGTTCTGTCTCACATGATGCCACTATCCTGTGATTGTGATTTTCAGGATTTTAGACATTAGGGATTTTAGAATTTTGATCTTTCAGGATTTCAACATTTGGGATTATGGAATTCAGTATTGTGTATTAGAGATGATTCAAACCCTTTCTGTTTCTCTTGCTCATTCTGCTCCAGCCTCCGTGGCCTCCTTGCTGTTCCTGGGACACACCAATCACTCTCTTGCCTCCAGGCTGATGCCATGGAGGCCTTTCTTTATATCAGGTTGGTACAAAAGTATTGTGGGTTTTGCTATTTCAATGACAAAAGCCGCAATTACTTTTGCACCAACCTAATAGGAGGAACATTCCTCCCACAGAAATCCTCATGGTTGGTTTCCTACTTCCTTCCAGTCTCTGTTTAATTCTCACCACATCAGGGAGACTTTCCTTGGCTGTTCTCTACATGATAACAACCCCCTGCCCTTGTCCACAAGCACCCCATCCTGCTTTCATCAGCTTCCTTCCTGAATGGACACTCCATGCCAGCAGTTATGTTTCTTTGGATCGTCACTCAATTTACACCCCTTAAAACAGTCCTCACACACAGTAGGCACTCAATAAGTATTGATGAATAAAGTAATGATTGAAGCATTATTTTGTTATAAACTTGGAGGGTCTAATTATTGGTTGTTATTTATTTAAAATTATCTCATTTCCATATTTTAAATTCATTTATATTATAAATGTATGTGGCCTTATTTATGATTTGTTTTTTTCCTGCATGGCATTAAAAACCCAAATGGATCTGAGTGTGGTGGCTCACGCCTGTAATCCTAGCACTGTGGGAAGCCACGGCGGGTGGATTGCTTGAGCTCAGGAGTTTGAGATCAGCCTGGCCGACATGGCAAAAACCCTAAAAATACTCTACTAAAAATACAAAAATTAGCCAGGAATGGTGGTGTGTACCTACAAGTACCAGCTACTTGAGCAGCTGAGGTGGGAGGATTGCTTGAGCTTGGGTCGTCGAAGCTGCCATGAGCCAAGATCACCCCACTGCACTCCAGCCTGGGTGACAGAGACCCTGTCTCAAAAACAAAAACACCAAGTGGATTCTTATATTCTGTACTAAAAAAAATAGAAGTAAATAGAAGGCAGATGTCAAAGTTGTGTTTGGGGATCTAGACAGGCCTCTTTGATTATAGTTAGACATGGCACCCTTGGGCTGGCACCTAGGGATGCTCCCCTGGCATGGCAGAGTTACTGCTTTCTCCCATGGTCTTCTTATTGGCGGAGAAGCTGGCAGCTTTTGTGGCTGCAGACAGTCCAGTTTCCCAATTCCCAGAAAGTGCTGGGGGGTAATCCACTGTAGGTAACACAGGCTGCACCTGCTCTTTGGAGGAATAGGCAGCTATTTTTTATTTGTGGGGCAGAGCCCTTTTGGAACAACACTGACGCTCTTCATAAAAGTAAGAGAAGGAAATTAGTCTCCCTTGTAATTGTCCCCCAAAATAAAAACTCCTTCAGGAAATGAAGTCCATTGCTTCAAGATTTAGGCATGCTATTATTTCTATTACAAATGTTTGCTTGCCGTGCAAGCTACTTTCTCCTGTATTATAAGCCTGTTGAAATGTACTAGAAATGTGGAATAATGTTTTTATACTTCTGTCTTCAATGCCCCTAGTATGCTTTGTCAACCAAAAGAAACACAATCAAAAAGTTTGAAAAGTGCATAGCAATGAGGGAAAGGCAACTCGAAAAAGCAGAGAAAAAGCTCCAACATGACGCACTGGCCTTTGAAGAGTTCCTTCGAGAAAATGACCAGGAATCTGTAGACGCTCTGAAATTGTTAGTTTCATCACTCTGGCCAAATCCCTCCTACCTCTTTTGTTTGTTTGTTTCTAAGAAGCCAATTACCAAATCTTCATTGCTTTTCAGGGCAGCACAAGAAACAATAAACAAACTCCAAATGACAGCAGAGCTGAAGAAAGCAAGCATGGAGGTACAAGCAGTGAAAAGGTGAGGGCGGGCTCCGCCTTCTTGTGGCCAGATTTCCCGGCACATTAAAACCTATTTGTGCCAGATAAGACCTGGGCTGGACACCGTGGCTCACGCCTGTAATCCCAGTGCTTTGGGAGGGCAAGGTGGGTGGATCACAAGGTCAAGAGATTGAGACCATCCTGGCCAACTTGGTGAAACTCCATGTCTACTAAAAAAATGCAAAAATTAGCGGGTGTGGTGCCATGCAACTGTAGTCCCAGCTACTCAGGAGGCTGAGGCAGGATAATCGCTTGAACACAGGAGGCAGAGATTGCAGTGAGCCGAGATTGCGCCACTGCACTCCAGCCTGGGCGACAGAGCAAGACTCCGTCTAAAACAAACTAACTAAAAAACCATCCTATTCATGCCATGTAAGACCGAATAATCTTGATGTATCAAGATTTGTTCCTGCCTGGGTATCGGGACAGAATGTGGCTTCTGGCTGGAAAGCCTCTCTAACTTGTAGATACAGAAGCAAAAAAAATTAGTTGAAGCAAAACAATGTTAGGAATAAACAATAAATTGTTGTCTAAGTGCCCTTCATTCATTCATTCATTTTCTTTTTACACTTTTGGTTTAGTCTGATTGTACTTTTTCATTCATTCTGAGACATGTTCTCTCCCAGCATTTTAACATCTCTGAAATTGGGATTCATTCTATAATCATCATATAAATATTTTTTATATTTATTCTTAACACTTTGTAGAAACTAGCATTGCTATTATAAACTAAGAGCTGCTGGGTGCACTGCTCACCTCTCAGCTCCTTTGGAAGCTGAGGCGGGAGGATCGCTTGAGCCCAGGAGTTCAAGTGAAGTCGGAGCAACACAGTAGGACCCCGTCTCTAGTAAAAATAAATAAAAATTAAAAACTAAGATCTATAAAGAGAAAAACGTATTGGAGCAGGAGTTGGGATAAAATTGTACCATCTGTCACTCTTTTTCAAACTTGGATGTTTCCTTCTATGGTCAAAGAAACTGACTTGAACTAATTTTTTTTTTGAGATGGAGTTTCTTTCTTGTCCAAGCTGGAGTGCAATGGCGCAATCTTGATTGACTGCAACTTCTGCCTCCCGGTTTCAAGCAATTCTCCCGTCTCAGACTCCCAAGTAGCTGGAATTACAGGCGTGAGCCACCACACCTGTTTGTATTTTTAGTAGAAACAGGGTTCCACCATGTTAGCCAGGCTAGTCTCGAACTCCTGGCCTCCCAAAGTGCTGGGATTACAGGTGTGAGCCACCACGCCCAGCCTAACTAATATTAAGTAGCTAAAGAAGCTTCCTTCTGTCATCATTTTTGGACAGTAATTTCATGATTCAGAAGACATTGTAGTGCTGGTATCAGGTCAATGCTAAAACTTACTTTTCCTTTTTGATAACTTGATGCTTACCTCTCTCTCCTCTAGACCTAAGCCCTAGGCTTCTTAGATCCTTCAGACAAGCTAGTCTGAAATGAAGCAAATGAACTGGATGGTGGTTTCTCTGAAACCAACTGCACTAACAGAATGTGTGTTTCACATTCTGGCTATAGCAGGCTCTTCTGTTTTAGGAGCCTAAAGCTGACAGTGCATCAAGATGGAGAATTTCCTTCTCTCTTTCACCCCCTAATGCAATTAGCAGATTCTATCCATTTGTAGAATATTTCTAGAGCTAGAGTAGCAGCCTCTATTTTTGTGCAAAGCACTGCATTTATGCACCATAGCCACCGAGTTGAATCCTCCAAACAGCCCTGCCGAAGAGAACTTTTGATCGTTTATGTGTCACATCTTCCTAGAAAGGTGCAGAAGATCATGAAACACAAGCTTGCAGTGACGTGAGGGTAGCAGGTGCTCTTCTCTCTTTAAGGGCTTGAGATGGCCCCAGGAGTCCTCCCCTATAGGCAGTGTTGGAACGGGAAGGGGAGCATCTTCTGAAGCTTTTGCTTGGAAGCTGTATCATTCCAGCCAATTGTCACCCAGTGTTCTTTGTAGCATATCTGGGAGGATTTCAATCTAAAACCAAGGCAGTGGTAGAATGAAAGGCTCCCATCAATTCTTCCAGCTGGTGATGCGTGAGGCAGCCATTTACTGACCCTTGAAAATCACTCTCACACCAGGACTGAAGGAAGGCTCTGACAGAAGTATTAAAGCTGAGAACATGGATATGAAGTACTCTTGATAAGAGTATTGGTGACGGTGTGATTAATGAAGGCTCTGAAAGATAAAGGATTGGGGGCTCCCTTTCAAGTGGGCCTTCTTTTGTTATTTTAACATCCCTCTTTGTCCACTTTGTAACATAATACTGTCAGGCAGTGTGAAGCCGGGCAAAAGCTTTTGGTCCAAGTCACTCAGTATTGGCAAGAGCGTGGGCATCTGAGTCAGACAGACCTAGGCTTGAGGACTGGTTCTACCATTTACATCTCCTTTCCAAGATAAGAATAATAGTACCTATTTTAAAGTGCTGGCCCGAGGATAAGCCTGTGTCTGTAGTGTGTCCTGCCTATAGTAGTAGATGCTCATTAAATGTTAGTTTCTTTCTTCTCCTTACAAATGTACCATCTCTTGCTACCTTCTCCTTTTTCTTTTTTTTTGATATGGAATCTCGCTCTATCGCCCAGGCTGGAGTACCGTGGTGTGATCTCAGCTCACTGCAACTTCCGCCTTTTGGGTTTAAGCAATTCTCCTGCCTCAGCCTCCTGAGCAGCTTGGATAACAGGCGCCCACCACGATGTCTGGCTAATTTTTGTATTCTTAGTAGAGATGGGATTTCACCATGGTGGCCAGGCTGGTCTTGAACTTCTGACCTCAAGTGATCCACCTGCTTTGGCCTCCCGAAGTGCTGGGATTACAAGCGTGAGTCATGGTGCCTGGCCAATTTTTTGTATTTTTAGTAGAGACGGGGTTTTCACCATGTTGGCCAGGCTGGCCTTGAACTCCTGATCTCAGGTGGTCCGCCCACGTTGGCCTCCCAAAGTGCTGGGATTACAGGCATGAGCCACCGCACCCAGCCCTTTTGCTACCTTCTAATTTCTCCCTATGCCTAAAACTCAATACAGTATTTCCCACAGAAATAATAAATAAGTTGGGTAAAACTATCATGTCAATTCTATGTGTGCATATCCTTGGACATGTTTTATTTAAATGGCATTCCTAGAGTTTTCTTTCATCCTGTTCCATATTTCACTGAATCCCATATTTTTATGGCCATATGTATCCTTTTTGATAATTAAATTATTAATTCAAGTACATAATCAAGAGAAATAATTTTGTAAAAATTCTTTTTCATGAACATGCTTTCTCATAGATATACCTAATCATATCTTTGTTTCTTTTGAGTAGTGAAATAGCAAAAACAGAATTCCTCCTCAAGGAGTACATGAAATATGGTATTTTTCTGCTGCAATTGTCTCCAAAGCACTGGCAAATCCAGCAAGCACTAAAAAGAGCACAGGCATCAAAAAGTCAAGCAAATATCAACCTTCCCAAAATATTAACAAGTAAGTTACTTATTCTCAACTTTCATGAAGTAAATATCCTTAACTCTAAAATAATCTGCTTCAATGTTTATTTGTATTTATTTAAACAGATTTTTTAAAAAGCAGAACCTAAACAAAGATTTTCACAATCTCTGTTATTGTATATCCTTAATTTAGAAACTTGGGCTATTCAGATATAAAGTCTCTTTGTCCATGTGTGTTGCTATAGAGGAACACTCAAGGCTAGGCAATTTGTAAAGAAAAGAGGTTTATTTGGTTCACAGTTCTGCTGGCTGTACAAGAAGTGTGGCGCCAACATTATTTCCAGCAGGGGCTTCAGGCTGCTTCCACTCATGGCAGGAGGGAAACGTGTGCAGAGATCACGTGGTGTGAGGAGAAGCAAACGGGAGGGGAGCAGGTGCCAGGCTCTTTCAACAAGGAGCTCTTGTGGGAACTAAGAGAGCAAGGACTCACTCGTTGCTGTCAGGATTGCACCAAGCCATTCACAAGGGGTCTACCCCCCGACCTAAGCCTCCGTCACTAAGCCCCACCTCTGACATTGGGGATCAAATTCCACCATGAGATTTGGAGGGTCAAATATCCAAAGTGTAGCATAAAGCAATAAGAATATATGCATGGGGAAAGAGAAAATACATTAATTGCAACTGATATGGTAGCATATCTAGAAATCCCCTCTAAAAACCTGAGAGACTATTTGATTTTATTAAAGGATTCTTTAAACAGACACAAAGTCATTTATGTGGTTTTTCATTTTGTTTTGTTTCGTTTTTTTCTGAGACGGAGTCTCGCTCTGTCACCCAGGCTGGAGTGTAATGACGTTAATCTCAGCTCACTGCAACCTCTACCTCCCAGGTTCAAGCGATTCTTATGCCTCAGCCTCCCAAGTAGCTGGGATTACAGGTGCATACCACCACACCCAGCTAATTTTTGTATTTTTAGTAGAGATGGTGTTTCATTATGTTGGCCAGGCTGGTCTCAATCTCTTGATCTCATGATCTGCCTGGCTTGGCTGATCACCCCCGCCTTGGCTGTCATTTATGTTTTTTTTTAACCTAACATATTAATCTAAGTAAACCACCTTTATTAATTAGAAAATACACAAGAAGGTGGGACATGGTGGCTCATTTCTGTAATTCCAGCATTCTGGGAGGCCAAGGCAGTCAGATCACTTGAGCCTAGGAGTTTGGGACCAGCCTGGGCAACATGGCAAAACCCTTTCTCTACCAAAAAAAAAAAAAAAAAAAAAAAAATTAGCTGGGCGTGGTGATGCGCACCTCCCAGCTACTCAGGAGGCTGAGGTGAGAGGATCACCTGAACCCAGGAAGTCGAGGTTGCAGTGAGTCATGTGTGTACGCCACTACACTCCAGCCTGGGTGACAGGAGTGAGACCCTGTCTAGAAAGAGAGAGAGAGAGAGGAGAAGAAAAGAAAATAAAAGAAAGATGGAAGGAAGGAAAGAAAGGAAGGAAGGAGGGAAGGAGGGAAGGAGGAAGGAAGGAAGGAAGGAGGGAAGGAAGGAAGGAAGGAAAGAAGGAAGGAGAAGAAAAAAGAAAGGAAGACAAGGCAGGGCAAGGTAAGGCAAGAAAACAAGGAAATTAAATCTAAGAAAATGGAAACAGTAAGGAAGGGAGGGGAGAGGAGAGGAGGGAAGGGAAGAGAAAAGGAAACAAGGATATTAAATCTAAGAAAACAACTTATCTAAAAAAAGAAGGAAAGAAGAAAGAAAAAAAGGAAAAGGAAGGAAGGAAGGAAAGAAGGAAGGAAGGAAGGAAAGAAGGCAGGAAGGAGGGAGGGAGGGAGGCAGGGAGGGGGAAAGGAGGGAGGGAAGGAAGGAAGGAAGGAAGAAGGAAGGAAGGAAGAAAGGAAGGAAGGAAGGAGGGAGGGAGGGAAAAAGGGAGGGAGGGAAGAAAGGAAAAGAAGGAAGGAAGGAAGAAAACATACAAGGAAATTAAATCTAAGAAAACAACAATAACCTTAATGTGTGTGACCTGTAGCTTTGAGAAATAGAAACTATGTCATGTTTTCAGATAGACTGATATTATAAAGTTGCCAAATTTCCTAAAACAAATGTATAAGCTTTATGGAATTATAATTAAAATGTTACCAAAAATGTGTCAGGGAATTGGGTCTTGGGTGGAGAGAACTTTGCACAATAATCCAAACGTTCATCTAGAAAGATAAACAAATACTTTCGAATTAGGAAGGTAAGGGGAGAAGGATTACAAATCCTTAAAACTTTTATTTAATATCATGGAGTCTCAGTAATCGAAACAGTCATGTACTGGCATTAGGTCAGCTCAATGGACCAGATATGGGTCCTGTTACATATATATAAGAATTTAAGCCAGGTGCAGTGGCTCACACTTATAATCCCAGCAGTTTGGGAGGCTAAGGAGGGAGGATTGCTTGAGCCAGGAGTTTGAGGCCAGCTTGGGCAACATAGTGAGACGTCATCTCTACAAAAAATTTTAAAATTAGCTGAGTGTGGTGGCACGCAACTGTAGTTCTACCACTAGGGAGGCTGAGGTGGGAGGATTGCTTGAGCCCAGGAGGAGGAAGCTGCAGTGAGCCATGATCCTAGCACTGCACTCCAGCCTGGGCAACAGACCAAGACCCTGTCTCAAAAAAAAAAAAAAAAAAAAAAAAAAGAAAGAAGAAAAAAGTGAAAGCAGGGTCACAAATCAAAGGGAATGATTTGCACTTTCAACTAACACTGGGGTAACCAGACCAGACATATCCTCTTGCCTGAAAAACTGGCATATGAAACAGGAATTTTCAGACATTGGACAGCAAAGCAGAGCGATCCCTTGAAGAGGGAAAACCAGGGAGGTGAGCCCTAGGATTGCCTCTGCTTACTTCCTGGAGAGTTTCCAGGATTCAGTGCAGGGATGGGGAGCCAGGGGGAGCCCAGCTGAGAACTGATGCCACTACTCCAGGATAGGAGCATTTACACCACAGAAATTGGCAAACTATAAATCAGGGGGAGTTTGCTTTCAAGAGACTTGGTTGTTAAACCTTTACCAATACACTGCTAATGGTTTCCCTGCTCGGTTCCCTACCTCTCTCACTGTGCCAAGTGTGATTAAATTAGGTCATATGTGTAAAGTGTTGAGCACAGGATAACATTTGGTTAAAGCTAAGTGGTGGAAAAAACCCGAGAAGTACTTGCATTCAACAACTTAAGATTCAGTCCTTCTGGGGCCAGGTGTGGTGGCTAACACCTGTAATCCTAACAATTTGGGAAGCCAAGGCAGGCGGAATGCTTGAGCCTAGAAGTTGAACACCAGCCTGGGCAACATGGTGAAACCCCATCTCTACAAAAAAAGTACAAAACTGGCTGGGCGCGGTGGCTCAAGCCTGTAATCCCAGCACTTTGGGAGACCGAGGCGGGTGGATCACGAGGTCAAGAGATCGAGACCACCCTGGTCAACATGGTGAAACCCCGTCTCTACTAAAAATACAAAAAATTAGCTGGGCATGGTGGCGCGTGCCTGTAATCCCAGCTACTCAGGACGCTGAGGCAGGAGAATTGCCTGAAC
>NW_016107333.1:13553494-13580907 GCF_001604975.1 Cebus imitator | reverse complement strand
AAAAAAAAAAAAAAAAAAGGATTCAGTTCTTCTGAATTCATCTTCTAAATAGAGAATGTTCAGAAACTAATTAAGTCTGTCAGTCCAGAGGCTTGAATAGCTAACATTTGGGATTTTAGGAGTTAGGACAGATGGATGTTGAAAATGGACACCTCCCAGCACCCCACCGGTCAGTTCCCACCCATTCTCCTGTCCCAGGGACCAGTCCTTACCATCTGCATATTGCGTTTGCTGGTTGACAATGTCTCCACCTTATATTTCTGTCCCTGGAAGTTTTGACAGTAACTCTATCTTCACCCCGAGACAAAGCTCTCTTTTTCAGAAGTGTTTTCCCCCCATCTTTCTCTTTTTCTCTCCTTTTCATTTTCCATTTTTAGAATTATCATTACATTCAAGTAAAAAGGAAGGCATCCTTGAGGAATCTGGGGGGACAGCCGTCCTTTCAGAAGGCGCTTCTCAGGTTGGAGACGGCCAAGGTAAAAGGAGATTTGGGACTCACGAAAGTAAAACCTGAGAATGTGTCCATCTCAAAGTGGAGATAGAGGCCTACAGCCAACCTGGAAAACAGAGGGCTGTGTCCACCCCACCCTCAATCTTAGCAGCCAGGGATTCTGGTTCTCTCTCTCATGTCATCACAAAACGCCAAGAGGTGTGCGAATGGATAGAATAGACAGATCAGAGGAAGAAGTCCTCTGAGCCACTGGCTGACCAGCACATGTCCTGAAGTCCCTCTGAGCTGGGCCCCTCGTTTGTCTGGTACAGTACTGCCTTCTGCTGCTGTTGGCAGGCCCACTCCCAGGGCTTAGAAAACCTGGCCATTTGCAACCAGGTGACTGGCTTTGGCCAGTGACTCAGAGATTAACCCTTGGGAAAAGGACTAATTTAGAGCCGAGGTAGCTCTAACCTACCCATCATCAACTCCGAGAAGTCCTTCACTATCACCATCCCTTCCAAGTGAAATGACCCTCTTCCTCCCACTCTGCATCACAAATTCAGACCAGAGATTTGGCCCACTGAGCTGTGCTATCTGGCCCCAGTGTTTTAGTGTAGTTTGGCTTGGTGGCCAATGTTTAAAAATCAGCACATGTAGGCCAGGCATGGTGGCTCACACATGCAATCCCAGCACTCTGGGAGGCTGAGGCAGGTGGAACACTTCGGCGCAGGAGTTCAAGACCAGCCTGGGCAGCATGGTGAAACCCCATCTCTGCCAAAAATACAAAAATTAGCTGGATGTGGTGGTGCATGCCTGTAGTCCCAGCTGCTCAGGAGGCTGAGGTAGGAGAATCACTTGAGCCCAGTAAATCGAGGCTGCAATGAGCAGTGATCATGCCACTGCACTCCAGCCTGGGAGACAGAGTGAGACCCTGTCTCAAAATAATAATAATAAATTTAAAAAAAACAGATGTCATTTAAAAAAAATCTGTATTTCTGTATTCTCTTGAAAACCACAAGATCTGACGTCTGGGGTCAAGCTGGGAATTTTCCCGTGGGAGGGGTCTGATCTCTCCAGTTGCTGAGTCCTTACTGGGTCCACTCCACTCCTTTACCTGCCCTGCCCTGTATCCATTTGGGTTTTCAGCCCCCAATACAGGCTGGCTCCTGGGGACTCCTTTGCTCCTTTATCCCGCTAACAACCTTGGGATGTATGTAGTGGTGGGATAAAGGTTAGGAATACAAGTTGCCTGTCCAGAAATGACCCTGGTATGAGCCTGATGCCTTATGCATCCCTCTGGCCCGCTGATTAGAAAAGTAAATTCTTTTGGATTGTGAGGCCACTTTGGACCCCAGTTATTTAAGACATATTACTTTGCCTGTTGGAAGATCTGGAGTCGGGTGTGGAGGCAGGGGTGGGGTACAGGGAGTGGGAGGTGCTGTCAGTGTTCCCTTGTCTTTGAAATCTTGAATATAGAAGTTTCTCAGTTTAAATAATCCCTCTTAACCATACTTTTTAGTGGTACGTGTTAGGGCACCAGCTTAAAAGCCGAGACAATAATTTAAAATGGTGATGGGGCCCATCTGATAGGTTCTTCATCCATCTTTTCCCCTTCTTTCCTTTATTCACCATGAATTTATTGGAGACATAAATGTTTCAGGCACTCTTCAAGACCCTGTGTACACAAAGACAAATAGCGCATAGTTCTGTACCCCAGAACTAGACACTACAATGGGGTGAGTGACATACAGTAATAGACAGTGAGGATTCTGGAGGGAAAAGCCAAAACTGTGATCTCTGCCTGAGGCATGTAAAACAGTGTGTGCCTTTCAGTTTATTCTTATGCTTGCAACTCCGTTTCAGCAGAATAAGTGGCCTCCATTTTCTATGCAATTATCATTCCAATAATAAATTTTTTTAAAAAAAAGAAATAACAGGCATGTCTGTGCAGAAAAATGAATAACTTGCACCAAGTGCAAGGGCTTATTTTTAATTCCATGTTATTTCTTTTCACTCCACCATCACCAACGGCATGGACTTGACCTGGACACTCTGAACAGCAGAGCCAAGCAGAAGCCTTACTCGTACCCCAGAGAAAAAGAAATCAAAGTATAGTATATCCTTGACTAACTCCCTTGGAAACTGGGAATGGTTTTCAGCAAATAACTTTTAGCCTTTCCTCAACCTATGTGTCATGTACCCATAACTGTTGTAAGAGATATCGGAGGTAGTGGTGCCGTTTCTGTGCACTCCTGAGATCTCACAGGCCTCTCTCTATTCCTTAGTAAGAACTCACAGCTATTATTTGCAGAAACTGTCTGCCCCCTGTGTTTCGGGGCTTTGCTCCTCAGAATCCACTGCCCTATATTTCATTAAGCTATTCTGCTAGCCTGTGTTTGCAATTTCACCATGTGATTCAAAATTGCTGCAATTGGATCATAAAGTATTTTTTGTTTTTTCCCCTCTCATTTAATTGTTCACTCATTTGTACTCATTATTTCAGAAGTCACTCATTCTCAACTCTTTCTACCCCAAGAGAGCTTCTGTAAGAAAATATGTTGATGGCTGAGAGGAGCGCACCAGCCCAGAGGAAGGGATTTGGGCCAGCAGCACCGTATCATGACAATCACTGAGGGAAACAGAAACATTTTGCTATGAATTCTAGGCACCCTCTGAATTCTAGACATCACGTCTGTGGCATTTGGCAATCACTGTTTTTTTTGTAATTAAATGTTCATTTTGAGATTGTTTTTTATAGTTTTACATGTAAGTTTGAGATCC
This sequence comes from Cebus imitator, assembly GCF_001604975.1. Taxonomy (NCBI): domain Eukaryota; kingdom Metazoa; phylum Chordata; class Mammalia; order Primates; family Cebidae; genus Cebus; species Cebus imitator. Next base: position 13,577,693 of record NW_016107333.1, on the reverse strand, counting down.
ATTTTCCATTTTGAGTTAATGTTGCGTAAGCTGTGAGGTTTAGATTGTGGCGGTGGTGGTTTTTTGCCTGTGTTTATCAATTGGTCCTGCACCATTTTGTTGAAGTGGCTTCTTTCTTTGAATCGCTTTTTCACCTTTGTCAAAAATGACTTAGGCATATTTGTTGGGGCCTATTTCTGGATTCTATATTCTGTTCCATTGATCTGTGTGGCTGTCCTGCCACATGATCTTGACTACTGTGGCTATTAGTCTTTTTTTTTTTTTTTTTTGTATAGGCAAGCTTTATTATATATGACCTTGATTTCACATACAAAGTTAGACTGGCAATTACACTTAAAATTAACGCATTAAAAAGTGTAAATATCACAGTTTAGATATGTTATCCAAAACTCCAAAAGTAGTGAAACTGGTAACATACTGCTACTTACCTTTGGACAGACACAACAATAGTATTAATGGAACTGGTTCCCAGACACGTATGTACCACTTGCTCCCATGCCTTAGGGAAGAGAGGATGTTATGACACAGGCATTATTGATGCAATCATTTATGGATAACTGCTCCTTATTAACACTGCTAAAATTAGGTTCACATGTTTTATTTTGTGTGGGAGCCGATGACTCTTGTTCTTCTGTGTTTTGAGTGATATCTTTCAAGGTATCAAATCTATTCATTCCAAAATGCATCACAGATGGGAATTTAAGCCTCTTTACAAAGCAAACCACTGGAAATTTATAGTAGTAAGCAGCATTGGTCTGTAACTGATCTCTGATAATACAGCAACATCATTTCTTTGGAACTAATTTTCTTGATCCCACAAGAAGTGACAGGATAGGAAAACTCATAGTTAAATGGCAACAGTCTTGTTACAGGACAGTTAACTCCCAGGTGTATGTCGCCAATTCTAATTTCGGTGTTGTTATCAAAGGGGCTTATTTTCATTCTAGCTAACAGCCAATCATCAGAACACGTTGAAGCTAATGCAAGTCAGACAGTGACCTTGGCCACAGTAGTCAACTCAATCATTGCTACAGTCCAAACATTGTCTTCTTTATCCCCTGAAGATTTGTGTCGAGTCCAGAAGAATTCCAAAACAATAGAGAAAATAGGAAGGGCCTGCCTAAGAGCACAGAGGTCTTCATTGCTCCAGACTCCAAGACACAACACAGGGAACAGGAAATGGCCTGTAGCTATTAGTCTTAAAGTCAGGGAGGCTGGTTCTTCTTATGTAATTACTCTTTTTCAAAACTGTGTTGGCTATTCCAGCTCCTTTTTCTTTTCATATAAATTTAAAAATTTAAAAATAATCTTCTTTATATCTACAAAAAAAATCTTTCTGGAATTATGATAAGAATTGTGTTAAGCTTTGTTATGGGTTGAATTTTGTCCCCCACAAAGATATGTTGAATTCCTAACCCATGGTACTATGAACATGACCTTATTTGGAAAAAAAGAGCTTTGCAGGTGTAATCAAGTTAAGATGAGGTCATTAGGGTAGACCTTTAATTCAGTATGACTGATGTCCTTACAAGGAGAGAGGAGACACAGAAACACAGGGAGAATGCCATGTGATGACAGAGACAGAGATTGAAGTGATGCGGCTGCAAGCCAAGGACTGCTGACAACACGAGCAGCTAACAGAAAGGCATTCATAGATTCTTCCCTGCACCCCTCAGAGAGAACATGGCCTGCTGACACCCTGATTTTTGACTTCTAGCCTCCAGAACTGTAAGAGAATAAGCTGCTGTTGCTTTAAGCTGCTGTTTGTTACATCAGCCCTAGGAAACTAACACAAACCTGTATATCAGTTTGGGGAGAACTGATATCTTTACTATGTTACATTTTCCATTCCATAAACACAGTCTGCTTCTCCATTTGTTTAGATCTTCTTCGATTTCTTCAGCAGTCTATAGTTTTCAGCTTACAAATCCTATACACATTTTGTTAGATTTTTACCAAAATATTTTTGTCTTTTCTTTTTGAGCAGTTATAAATGGTATTGTACTTTTTATTTTGGTGTCCTTGCAGTTATTGCTAATATATAGAAATACAATTGATTGTATTTTTATATCTTATATACATTGACCATACTGAACTCACTTATTAGTTCAAGAGTTTTGTTTTGTTTTTAAAGATTCCTTTGAATTTTCTATGTAGACCATTATGTCATTTGCACATATGGATGGCTTTATTTCTTCCTTTCTGATCTATATGCCTTTTATCTCTTTTTCCTGCCTTATTGCAATGGGTGGAATTTTCAATGTTGAATAAGAGTGGAGGAGGGAGCAGATGTCTTTGCCTTGTTCCCGGTCTTGAAAGGATTCAGGTTTTCACCATTAAGTACAATGTTAGCTGTAGGATTTCTGTAGATGTAGACACTCTATCAAGTTAAGAAAGTTATTCTCTGTTCCAGTTTGCCTGAGAGTTTTTATCAAATGAGTGTTGAATCTTGCCAAATGCCTTTTCTGCATCTAGATGCACACAGTAACATACAGAGACCACATTCGTTCCCTCAGAAAGCTCACCCTTCTCCTAGTCTCATCCATTCATTCGACAAATATTTATTGAGTGCCCTAAAAGTAAATAAAAGACAATCTCTGCCCTCAAGGGGCTTACCATTTAGGAAGACAGACAAGTTGATTGCAATACAATGTGATAATGTCATTAGAAGGATAAGCCCAGAGTGCCACAGACATGCAAAGGCAGGACTCTTAACCCAGAGGAAAGGTGAGGGGACGGGAGGGCAGGGGCAGAATCAGTGAATGTGCTCCAGAGCAGGTGGCCTCTAAGCTGAGTCTATAAGAGGAGGAGGAGTTAGTGAAGACAAGATCTGGAAGAGGAAGTGCTTTCTGGTACAGAGATGACAGAGCATGACTCTGTTCAAAATGGTTGGTTTATCATTCTGTGTAAAAGTGGGAGAGGCTCAAGGAGTACATGGGCACTGCACCATGAGCAGGGAGGTGGTGATGCTATCTAAGCAGCCTGTGCTTTGTCCCAAGGGCCCTGGGGAGACACTGAATGTTTTAAGCAAGAGTGTGACAGAGACCCAATCCTATTTGCACTTTAGAAAGATGGATGTGGCAGTATTTTAGAGAATGAAATGGTGGAGGACAAAACTAGAGGCACAGGGGCCAGTTAAGAGCCTATTGTCACAATTCGGGTGAGAGAGAGATTGGACTGCCTAAACCAGATAAAGGCATCGGGAATGAAGAAGGAAAGGCTGTGAGAGACAGCAGGGAAGTGGCATCGACAGGACTTTGAAAGGCTTATGTAAAGACTGAGGGTCGTGTTGGGAGAACAGAGTGGTTACGGATAATTCCCAGATTTCTAGTGTAGCAACTGGGTGCATGGTCTTGCCATCCAATAATATTGGGAACTCAGTAAGAGGAGCAGGCCTGCATGAGGAAGTGTGATCTTGTATGTTTGTTTTAGCTCCCTATGGGACAGCCATGTGGGTTATTGATGTCCACTTGGAGGTTGGACATTAAAATCTAGAGCTCAAGAAAAAGAGAGTCATTAGTGTATTAGCAGTGGTTGAATCCATGAGAGGGATGAGGTCTCCCTAGAAGAATAGGTAGGAGAAGGGAAGAAGGCTGAGGAGTAGCAGATATTTATGTAGAGGAGGAGCCCAAAAAGACCACAAAAGTATCAGAGAGGTGGGAAGACAGGGACTAGAAAGTGATGTTGCTGAACCCAAGAGCTGAGAAGGGTGGACTGTAATGTCAAATGCTTTCTCAGGGTATGTTTCCCTAAGATTCATCTATGTCCATGGCCCTTTCTGTTTTCCAGCATCTTCTTTCCAATTGCTCAAAAGGCAGCTCCAGGTGTGTATTTTGTCCCCTCAAGCTCAACATGAATAAAGCATATATTAATCTTTTTCTTATCCCCATCTATAAGCCATTTTCCTTCCTGTGAGTGCTAACTCCATTTTTCCAGGCTCCAGACCACAAATGTTGGAGTCATCTTTGTCTCTTCTCTTATGGCCCCAGGAGCCTTTTCTATTTTTGGTTCCCATGATTTCATTCTTCCGTATATCTCTAAATTCTCCTCCCTCCCCACAGACTTACTCATCATTGCCATAATCACTGCCCTCTATCTAAAAGTGTAATGACCTAGATCACACCAACAGCCATCTTACTCTCCCTTTCCCTGCTTCTTTGATATTCCAATCAGTTTCCATTTATCTTTCTTAAAGAATGTTTCCAGAGCCACTTTCCAAGCCACATGATTATGCTTTAAGGAGGTACCTCATTGTCCATCACCCCAACCAACATTTTGTCGGCCTGACTGGAAGATATTTTGATAAGTAAATCTGCTTTTAGAGAGAAGGATTACCTTATTTGGGGATAGCCAGAAGACTGTGATACAGCTTTCACTTTGAGCAGTACAGCACGTTTAGATTATCAAGAAGAATGCATTAACAGGAACAAATGGATGAGGCAATGTAGGCTGTCACGTGTTTATTTAAAAATAAAGTTACCTTACTTTATAGATGCACCTCAAATAACTGGTACCATATGGTATGGCTCTCCCATGTAGTCTCATTGTATGTGTATGTCAGCTTTGTGTGGGATTGAATCCAATTTTCTTTTGTATAATCATGGGATCCACTGATTTCTGCAATCAGCAGTTCCCTAAAAGGCTAAACCTACTATTGAAAATAATTATGTTACAGTCAGGTTCCAAAGACAATTTAGAAAGGAATGCAAATCTGTTGACAGAAAATGGCTCACAAATCAGACATTTTCTTTTTCTTTTACAGACTTGCTGAAAGTTTCAGTTCAGAAGACAGTTTAGAATTCCTTTTAGATGATGAAATGGACTTTGATTTGGTAACCAGATTATATTTCTTGATTTAAATATTGTGTTTGGTAAAAAGTATTGATGATCATTTATTCTTTTGAAATGAAAATATTTTATTCAAAATATGGCACAAACCTTCCAGAAAGAAGTATAATTTTGATACTATTCTCCAATTGGATATATAATCTATCTTTGTCATCAGATATTTTATTACAAATAAATATTAGATGGTAATAATTTAAGATATACATATATATGTGTGTGTATATATATATATATAAACACACACAATCTTCCTGTAAAAATAGCCACTTTCTGATTGCATTTTATTGGGACTTGAGCTGTGTTGGGTAGCTGGATCATAAAATGAATATGCCTGCAACAAAACAGACCTTTATTGCTGCAAGATTGACTCTGAGCTAACTCCACCCTAAATGCAACCACAGAAACTCAAAAGGGACAACAAATACCATCCATTGTTGTATATCACACACCTTACCCATCTTTTTAAAAAAATTGTGGCAAAGAAACATATAAAAATTTACCATCTTAGCCATTTTAAGCATGCAGTACAGTAGTGTCAACTATAAGCAACAGATCTCCAGAATGTTCTGATTTTGCAAAGCAGAAACTATACTCATTAAACAACTCCTCTTTTCCCCTTCCCATAGCCCCTGCTAAATGCCATTCTACATTCTAACAGTTTTACTATTTTAGATACCTCATAGAAGTGGAATCACTCAGTATTTGTCTTTTTGTGACTGGCTTATTTCACTTAGCATACGGTACCCAAAGTTCATCCATTTTATAGCATATCACAGGATCTCTTTCCTTTTTAAGCCTAAATAATATTCCACTGTACGTGTATACTCCACTGACTTTATCCATTCACCCACTGGTGGACATTCAGGTTGCTTCCATGTCTTGGCTATTGTGAATAATGAGGAACATGGATGTGTAAATGCCCAAGTCATTTTAAAAAAAATGTTTAAGGTAATACACTCTTTATCTTAAAAGTTTAGGAAATATAAATTCAAATGACGTTCACTCAGCCTCCTGTTCTCTTTCTCCTATTCCTTCTCCCTTTCCCTGGCACTTTCTGCCTCTTCTGCTCTCTTCCTTTTTTCTTTTCCTCACCCTCTTCCTTTTTTCTTCCCTTTCCTTCTCTAATACCTACAACTCCCCACAACACTTCGAATGTGCTCATCCTGAGAGCCAGCTCTCACTTGGAAATAGGCGAGTTTCCCATATAATTCCCTGTGTCCCCCTCTTCCTCAGAACCATTGTTGGAAACAGATGCTTGATGCTGCAAAAAGTCAGTACTGAGACAAAGGATCTCTTAGCAAGGCAATCTTTACTTCCTGCAGAAAGGGTACTCTTGCCAGCAGTCTTGCCACAAGAGAGTAAACTTTCTGCAAGAAGTAAAGGCTGCCTTGCTAAGAGATCCTTTGTCTCAATGCTAATGTTTCTTTACAGCACCAAGCATCTGTTTCCATCAGCCATCTTCCTTTACGCCACTGTATTTTCTGGATAAGTCACTTGTGCATAGGCAGCATAGTTTTAAGTGGATTATATTCTTTATTATTGGTTAATTAGGAGCCAGTGCTTTATTTCAAAGAACCAGAGGAGTTACTTCAAGTCCTCAGAGAGCTGGAAGAGCAGAATCTTACTTTGTTTCAATATTCCCAAGATGTAGATGAAAATCTTGAAGAGGTAAACAAAAGAGAAAAAATTATACAGGACAAAACGTAAGTCATTCTAAACAAGTAGATTTATTTCATTAAGTAATTTCTAACCAGAGCCTGGGTCCAACTCATTCACGTGTAATTCTTCCTTGTGGTCTCCGTGAGCATAGGCTGGGGTTTTAAGGTAGATGTCATATTTACACAGAACAGACTAGCTTTAATTTTGTCCCTACTGCCTTTCAATTGTCGACATATTTTCCTAGCTAGTAATAATAAAAGACACTTTGAAAAGAGACTAAAAAGAATTAAAATGGTACCTCTTGCCTTAACTTTTGTCCAGTATAGTTTTTACCCTACCACTTGGCTAGCTGTCGTTTCCTTTACTAAATCGTGCTGTGGATGATAATGCTAATAAATGTATTTTCCTTTCTTTCTTTCTTTTTTTTTTTTTTTGAGATGGAGTCTCACCCTGTTGCCCAGGCTGGAGTGCAATGGCATGATCTCAGCTTACTGCAACCTCTGCCTCCTGGGTTCAAGCTATTCTCCTGCCTCAGCCTCCTGAGTAGCTGGGATTACAGGCATGCACCACCATACCTGGTTAATTTTTTGTATCTTTAGCAGAGATGGGGTTTCCCCATGTTGGCCAGGCCAGTCTCGAACTCCTGACCTTGTGATCCATCTACCTCGGCCTCCCAAAGTGCTGGGATTACAGGCATGAGCTACCGCGCCCAGCCCAATAAATGTATTTTGTTGGCTGTGACTCTCAGAAAAATAATTTTTGAGATTAAATATTATATCATTTTACAAAGTTCCTATCAATATCTTAGGGTGATTATAGAAAGGATTTCTGTCAGGGGAAAGCAGCTGGATTTGATGCCTCACAAATTTCCTTCCTCATCAAAAAACATACAATATTATAAACTTGAAAAAGAGTTGAATTACAGAGAATAGATCTTTATATCGACTACTTACAAAAACGTGTAGAACATTTTTCAGAACAGTTTTCTGGGCCAGAAGATGGCAATGTTTTTAAACAACAAGTCAAACTACATTTAACTTCAAAACACACAGAAGGTAGGGACCTAAAAATCCTTATCACACAGCTACCCATTACCATTTCTGAGACTTTTTAATCCTTGTATCTTTTCCAGTCCTCGCAGTGTATGGTAGCCCTCCACCCATCCCCACAATAAGATTTTCTGGAACAAGGTGGGTGCAGGTGGGCAGGAAAGGGGGATCTATAGAATCTACTTCCAGAAGATCTTATCCGAATCTCTAGGTGAGGGAGTCAGGAGTCTATATTTTCCCTCCTGGCTCCCCAGATATTCTGATTATCAGACATGTTTGAGAATGCTGGGTTCCTGATGCCTCAGCTCTGCTGCTATTTGGGGGAACTCAAAGGGAACCACAAAAATAGAAGAGAAAATGCCTTCTGATGGAAGTGAAAAAGCAGCATTTGTGCTGGATTTTTCTCATTTTAACTTGAAAAATTGCATGTACTTTGGCAATGTCTTCAAATACAGACTTGTATGTGGCTCACTAGATGGATGTTGACACATGAACTAGAAAGTGTTGAAGCCCCTGACTGATGGCTATTTCACTAACCCCAAATTTCAGATGAAGGTCTCTTTCTTCTTTTGCAATAGAAATAGCAACATAGAGTTTCTTTTGGAGCAAGGGAAAATGCTTAAAGCTAACTGTGTGAGAGAAGAGGAGAAAGCAGCAGAATTGCAATTAAGGTCCAGGCTCTTCAGCTTTGGAGAATTTAATTCAGACGCTCAGGTAAATCACTCTTTGCTTATGGTGATTTCATTTTGGCTCATGATAACAATTTTTATTCCCTGTGTCCTAAGTATATGTAGGAGAGTTAAAGCAAATCCCAAGTCCTAGGTTGATGACAGAAGTGGAAAGCCAGCTTGGAGTTTATCTTGCCAGTATGTAATAGCCAATTTATATAGGCAGAAAACATTCAAATTGGCTGCTCTCTTAAAATGCTGCTCTATTGCAATTCACGATATTGACCATAGTTTCCCCTGTAAATACATTTATTTTAGTCAGAGCCTAGACATACATAGTTCAGTGCATGTTATCATTTTGGTGGTAATTCATGGAGCGAGTAATTAACACAGGAAGCAGTGAATCAACACAATTAAAAGTGACTCAACACTGACTAGAAAAGTTGCCCAACACTGAGCCTGTGATAGATTTCTGCCTCTTCAGGCCTGCATAGACTCAAATAGCTGTGACATCTGCTAGTACAGTTACTTATTGAGAAGTTCATCTCTCAGCTAGATAATAACCCCTCGAAGGCAAGGATTGTCTTATTCTCCTTAGTTCAGTTAAGGGTCTCCTTAAAGCTGGTGTGCAATAAATGTTTGTTGAATAAATGATTAGGTTAGCTTTTAGACCCACAACCAGCTCCATCTAATATTGTTTATCTTGTAAAAACCTCAAATGAAATACAAATTCAAAGTTATTATATAAGGCTAATATTGTTCCAGGACCAAACTGAGGGTCGGGCTGCTATTTCTCATGCCCCAATAACAAGATGCAGATGAACTGGGGAGGAAGACAGTTTTTATTTCTGTAACTGGTTACAGGGAGAAGGCCTGGAAATTATTGCCAGACCAATTCAAAATTACAAAGTTTTCCAGAGCTTATATACCTTCTGAGCTATATGTCTATGTATAAGTGTGCATTCATCCAAAGACTTAAGCGATTAACTTCTCATCTATAACTATGGTCTGAGTCCTGAAGACATTCCTCTGGAGCCTTGGTAAATTTACTTAATCTAAATGGGTCCAGCTGCTGGGGTGATTACCCTTATCTTGTCTCCTGATAAATCAGGGAGGTTTAGGTAGTTTCTTCAGACCCCCCAGTAAACCTGTTTGTGGAAGCCTGGGAAGTTTCCTCGCCCCCAATAAAACTTGTTTAATCCTAAATGGGTCCTGTTAAGAATTCCTCTATTATTTTGTCATGTTTTAAGGCCCAGGAAAGAACTAGGCAAAACTCTTGGTGGGCTTTTGTTACATTCTAGCCTTTGTATAAGGGCACTGGCTTTTAATATTTAACTTAACCACTCATCAGTACTGAAACAGTTGTGATGGAGGCCTTCGTTAGTGAGACCTGGCCTGCCACACCACATTTATGGATATGAACTTGATTTTCAAACAGAGGTAGAGGTGGGCAAACTGCATCCAAGAAGGCTGTCCTACCCTACCCACAGGTGAGCAGGGTTACAAAAAGCACAAGCTGTCTATGGCTCCTCCACACACACACATTTCCTGAGTTAGTAGGGGATGGGGTTGTGCATTGCTGGAGCAAGAAGTGTGATGACAGCCACCTTTCAATTCAGTGCTGTTTTATTCTAACCGTATTTTCAAAACTGTGGTGCAATATACATAACCAAATTTACCACTTAGCTATTTTAAGCATGTGATTCAATAGCATTAAGTACATTCTCAATGTTGTGAACCATCACCACTCTTTCCAGAACTTTTTCGTCATTTTTTCAACATAAAAATCTAACATCTTAACCATTTTTAAACGTTTGGGTCAGTAATGTTAAGTACATTCACATTGTTTTGCAGTCTCCAGAACTCATCTTGCAAAGCTGAAATTCTGTACCCACTAAAAAATCTCTTCCCTCCTCCCTCCCTCCCCCAGCCCTTGGCAACCACCGTTTTGACTTTCTGTCTCTCTAAATTGGACTATTCTAGGTAATTCACAAAAGAAGAATCATACAATATTGATCCTTTTGTGTCTGGCTTATTTCATTTAGCATAATGTTTTCAAAATTCATCCATGTTGCAGCCTGTATCAGGATTGCATTATTTTTACAGCCATTGTATGTTTATACCATATACTGTTTATCTGTTCATCTGGAGTGGTTTCCACACTTCAACCGTTTTAAATAATGCTGAGGCCAACTGACATGCAAATTGTCTGATAAATATCTGTGATATCTCCCCTCCTCCCTGCCCCACCCCAACTAAGCCCCTTCCATCCAAGTTTGGGGCAATGATTAAAATTAAAAGTGGCATTTTGGATACTCCTTTTAACTGAGGCAACCAGATACCTAAAGAAAGAAAGTAGAATTGATGTAATTACTTTGTTAAGGGCTATCCATGAAATTTCCATCACAAGTGTAAATTTGGCATTCATGTATTATTGCACACTCTGGGGAAATGGGACTAACAATCCATAGTGTCTTCTAGAGACATGAAATGTAGGGTTGGGAAGGGGAGGTGAAGCAGTAAAATGGGGAGGGAAGCGTATTAGGATTTTCTGCTTCTCTACCTCCCTCTTTTCAGAACTCAGAATATACAAAACAGAATCCTTTATGAGTAAACTTAGCTGTACCTCATTTTTTAAAAGTTTCTTTTCCAGGTTTATTGAGGTATAATTGATTTATGTGATTGCGATATTCATAAATTATGTTACTCTGGAGCTATGAGTATGAAATGAATTTCATTCTTTCAAAACTTCCACACTCTTAATGATACTTAATCCCCTAAAAATTTTGTCCTTGATCCAATATTTTACTTTTAAAATAAAATTTTAAGTTCAAGTATAAGGTAATGTTGAAAAGTGCACAAATCACAAGTGTATCTCTCAAAGAATTTCCTCAACCACATCTGTGTGCCACCCCCCAGATCAGGGAATAGACCATTATCAGCCCCTACAAACCTCCCTCGTACTTGCTTCCAGTCTTTACCAGCCCTCTTTCCCACTGTCCTGATGTCTCATGCCATCAATCAGCTTTCCTGTTTTTGAACTTTATTGGAATGGAATCATATAACATGTCTGGCTTCTTTCTCTCAACATTATGTTTGTGAGATTCATCCAAGTTGTTTAGTGTAGCAGTTGTTCATTTAGTTGTTCATTGAACATGAAATGGAACAGAAACTGCTCCATTGTTCAATTTGAGGAATATGTTTACCTCTGGTTTTATTTTTATTTTTTGCACAAGGAGCTGACACTTGCAATGGAGAGAACTGTGTACAGTCAGCACACAGCAGAATGTGACATGGATTAGGACAGCAACCTTGAGTTTGAAAGGACTCAATGACATCTAGATATCTGTCCCCCTTCCCCTCTCCAGTTTTGATATGATTCCTCCTAAAACACTGCTCTGGTCATATCACTTCCCATTTACTGTTGAAAGGCACCTGAAGTTCTCCGATACCAGTCTTCCAGAATTCCTGTCCATTCACCTGGGCAGACTCCCGTGGCAGCTCCTCCTCTGAAGTACTGTGGGTTGGGCCTGTCATCAGAGGCAGTTCCAGGGATGGGGCTGAAACATCCCTTCTCTGAGTCAGTTGGCCTATGCCTTGTGCTACCTTTTCTTTGCCTTTTTGCTTTGTCAGGCCAGGCTCTCAATCTCTGTTTTAAATGTGAATTACCTTCATTAATCTCATTCCCCTCTCCTATCTCTTGTTCTTACCTTGTTATCTTAAAAAAGTATCTCTTCTCACCATTTTCTCTCCTCTGAAGAGGGAACTTAAGAAAAAAAGGGGAGGGGGCAGAGGTGTAGAAAAGACATCCTAAGCAGCCACTGCCCTGCTCATCCATCTCTAAAGCCATCTAAGTGTTCAAGAGGTCCCCTTCAAAAATTCCCATCAACTAGCAACCATTCTCATCTTAAAGTTATTTTTCCTCAAAACCAGTGGTGAATATATTTTTAAAGTATTTTTCTCTGCTTCATTTAATGACTCTCATTGCAGCAATGTTGTTTTCATATGCAGTTTACTATATTTCAACCCCTGATGGGTTACTTTTATCTCCAAGGGTTTAGAAAAAAACATGTTGTTACATAAATAGAAAACACAGTAAGTGTTATTTTAGAGAGAGGGGAAAAGGGAGCTTTATGGCCAATAGGACTTTTGCCGTTTTCTTTTATATTATTATGTATTTCTCCAAGTTTTCTAAAAGGATCATGTCATTAATGTAAATAGGAAATATAGTAAGTTGTTATCTTACAGGGGAAAAAAGGGAGCTTTATGCTAAAAAGGACCATCAAAAAACTTTTTAAGCTGGGAGGTGGAAGAGAAAAGCTGCTGGAAGTACACTCTTGGTATCAGATCTTGGCTTGTACGGTGATTGTGTTGGTGGCTCTGTAAGGCTTTTGTGATTCCAGGAGGGGCTTCCCATGGCTTCAGGAGCCACATCTGTCTTGAGTGTTATTTGTTGCTGGCTTTATGGTGATTCTCATCTTGAGCGGAAGTGGGAAATGGGGCAGATGCTACCTGAAGAGTGATTCACATTGCTCAGCAGTTTGTTGAGCTCCTCTTAATTGCAAACACCAGGTTCACAGTGGAGAAAGAGGATGACGGATGACAATTTTTTTATGGTCCCGAGACAAGTTACCTGGCACCTCAGGAATCTCCACCAATAGTTAAAACAGTGCAGTGCGGAGGTTCAGGAATTAGCAAGGTTTGGCCTAAGCTTTTGTTTAGACTAGAATACTCCAATGGCTTCCCAACACAAAGAGTGAAAATGATACTCCTGCTTCCATTCCAAGGACTCTGTGTGCCTGCGGAGTAGCCATCATGAGCAAAGCTCACCCTCCCGAGTTGAAAAAGTTCATGGACAAGAAGTTATCATTGAAATTAAATGGTGGCAGACATGCCCAAGGAATATTGCGGGGATTTGATCCCTTTATGAATCTTGTGATAGATGAATGTGTGGAGATGGCGACTAGCGGACAACAGAACAATATTGGAATGGTGGTAATACGAGGAAATAGTATCATCATGTTGGAAGCCTTGGAACAAGTATAAATAATGGCTGTTCAGCGGAGAAACCCATGTCCTCCTCTCTCCATAGGGACTGTTTTACTATGATGTAAAAATTAGGTTATGTACATTTTCATATTAGGCTTTTTGCTAAATAAACTTTTGTAATAGTCAAAAATGTTTTCTCAGATGTTCTGAATATAGAATATTAGCTCTCATTCCGATTTTTTCTGACATGAATTTTCCTGGTTGACACTGATTTAAAAGGGTTTTATGCATTAAAGTGGACGAATCTTGTTAAATTTGAAAAAAAAGAAAATGATACTCCTAAAAAGGCTTTGGGTAGGCCAGCCTGGAAACCTGTTTGCTTGTAACTTTTTTTCCTGAGAGAATGCATTCAGTCATTTATTCAGCAAACATTTATTCAGTGCACAGTTATGTGCAAAGCACTGTTTTAGTTGTAAGTTTAAGCATAAGATGTAGCTCCTGCCCTCCTGGTGTGTAGTCTATAAGGATAAGCAAATAACTATCATAAAGGATGATAACAGTTTCACAATTATAAGAGAGTAATGCATGCAAAAAAGGGAAGGCTGGGTTACATATTGTGCCAAAAGGAAATGCATCCAAGTGGCAAAAAAAAAAAATGATTTAAAATGTTCGTTGCCTCTACTTCAATTCTTAGGGAGTCAGATATACAAAAGCATTCAAGCAAAAAACATTTTTGCTTGAATATAAATATAATGTGCCCATTATAAATACTTTTTATATCTAGACTTCAATATATTTTAAGAAAATAATCCCAGGTATTACTATAGTAATGCTCTGACTATAAATTTTGATATAGGTTAAATATCACAGCTACATTTTCTCAATGGTCTGTTTTATTAAAACTTCTCCTTTAAAAAAGTAAACATTTAGGCCGGGCACAGTGGCTCATGCCTGTAATTCCAGCACTTTGGGAGGCTGAGGCAGGCAGATCACCTAGGATCAGTAGTTTGAGACCAGCCTGGCCAACATGGTGAAGGCCGTTTCTACTAAAAATACAAAACTTAGGCAGGTATGGTGGTACATGCCTGTAATCCCAGCTCCTCGGGAGGCTGAGGCACAAGAATTGATTGAACCTGGGAGACGGAGGCTGCAGTGAGATGAGGTTGCACCACTGCATTTCAGCCTGGGTGACAGAGCAAAACTGTCTCAAAATAATAATTTTTTTAAATCTAAATACTTAGTAGCATTTACATGGGTTTCTACTGTAATATAGTAAAACGGTATTTTATATTGAATGAGCAATGTGATGTTGTTTTCTGCTCTTCTCAATCTCAGGAAATACTGATAGACTCACTTAGCAAAAAGATTAGTCAAGTATACAAAGTCTGCATTGGTGATGCTGAGGATGACGCCCTCAACCCAGTTCAAAAGCTAGTAAAAGTAGAGTCTCGCCTGGTGGAACTGTGTGACCTCATCGAATCTATTCCCAAAGAAAATGTGGAGGCAATTGAGAGGATGAAACAGAAAGAACGGCGGCAAAAGTACAGTCAATAAGGATAGCGAATGGCGTAATGAGTAGCTGGTTTTGCTCAGATTACACAAACACATTAGCAAGTCTCTTGAGTAATGCTATTATAGGACACAGTGGAATGCCATTTAGGGACACAGTGAGGACGAATGATATCCAGCCCTGGCCTCCTCATAGAGCTATTATTTAGTGTGGGAGACACATGCATCAAATATTTTTAGGAAACAAATGTGTCATTACCAATGGCAATGAGCATTGTGAAGGAAGGAACTGGGTGAAGAGAGTTCACCAGGGGCAACTGACCTAGTTTGGGATGGACAAACCAGCCTGGAAAAGCAAATCTTTTGTAATTATATGAAATTCATGAATAACTAGTTATATGAAAATTTTTGAATAGCTATAATGGGGAAGGAGTATTGCACTGGTGGTAAAGGACCCAAGGCATAGAATTAGGAGCCCTTCATGGGAAAACCACAAGCTGACTAAGCCTACCTGTAGTTCTCCCATGAAGGGCTCCTAATTCCTAATGAAGGAATTGTTTGAAAGTCAGAGCTACACAGTGAGGGTTTTCTGCAGTGTATAACTGCCAACACGTACACAGCATTCACACATTCACACATTTATTCCTCAAGACAACCTCATGAGGATTATCATCCCTGGAGCCCCACACCATCCCCCACCTCATTGCATAGCTTCGTGCCCTTCAAAGGAGATCCATGCATTAAGCGTGTTATGGCCTGACTGGAGTCTTTCAGAATGCACTCATTTACAAATTTCCATACAAGTTAAATAAGAACGTTTAGGTACATAACAGTTGTCCCTAGGTATCTGTAGGGAATTGGCTCCAGGACTTCCCAAGGATACCAAAATCTGCAGATGCTTATGTCTCATATAAGGTGGCATATTTGCATATAACCCATGTACATCCTCCTATATACTTCAAATCATTTCTAGATTACTTATCCCTAATACAATGTGAACACTAGAGTTGTCATACTGTATTTCTCAAAATTGGTATTATTTTTATTGTTGGAGCTTTTCTCTAAATATTTTCAATCTGCAGTTGGTTGAAGGGCCAGATGTGGAATGGTGAATATGGAGGACCTACTGTCCTGGTTTGAGACAATGATTATTGTAAATATAATGTGGCCCCTAGTTTAATGTGGCATGTGGGCAATGTTTACAAGTGGGAAAATGTTCATATAATAGCAAAAAACATGTTGAGAGGCAGACTAGCACTCTGGCTACTAGCTTGGGCATTAGACCATGCTGAGTGAGTTCAATTTAACTATTTATGACTTTGTGATCTTAGGCAACATAAGCACTCTAGTCTGTTTCTTTATCTGTAAAATGGGAGTAATCATGGTACTTACAAGGTACTGAGGATTAAATCAGATGATCCAAGTAAATTACGAGAGCATGCTTACTTAGCACGTAGTAAGCACTCAATATTAGCCACTAGTATTAGATATGTTGTTATTGCCTACTACTTTGTGGATACATGGGGGATACGGTTACCCACAGTAATAACGATGTCCAGACTATAATATGATGGTGATGCTCATGGGATCTTACTGAACATCAAGCAAGCTTTAAAAAAAATTACAAATGAAAGGTTACTCCTTCCCTAAGATGACCTCATATGACTACACTAATAGCATTTGCATGTTTTACAGCAGCAAATATATCTGCATTGAAGTGCAATTATAACTCATTTTTAGCAGTGATACATAAATGTAATTCCAATTACTTATTCTTCTTAAAAATAGTGTTAGCTGATTTTCCCCATGGTTTGGGGCACCTAACATGGCACCTAATTTTGCAATAAAAATGCTCAGTACATGTATTTCCATCCCCTAGTATATAGCCTTACACTTAGAATATCATTAAAAAGGTCCATAAAATAGCTATCACATATTTAGTGCCTATTGCTTACCACCTATACTTGATAAGTTGCACAGATTATCTCATTTAATTTTTCCCTCAAAACAATCCTAAAGAGTATGACAAATAGCATTTCTTGTTTATAATTTGAGGATATTATTCAAAAAGATTAACTGGAAGGCATACTTTTGTGGTAGCTCACTGAGCTATGTATTTATGTACTTTTCTGTGTGTGACACTTCAATTAAAAGGTTTAAAAAGAGGGAAAAGTAGCAGAAAGTTAATACAAGTAGCTACTATACAAGCTATAAAGTGCTGAAATGTTTGGGAGCCAAGGAAGGCAGATTACAAGGTCAAGAGTTCGAGACCAGCCTGGCCAACATGGTGACACCCCGTCTCTACTAAAAATACAAAAATTAGGTGTGATGGCGTGCACCTGTAATCCCAGCTACTTAGGAGGCTGAGGCAGGATAATTGCTTGAACTCGGGAGGTAGAGGTTACAGCGAGCTGAGATTGTGCCACTGCACTCCAGCACAGAGTGAGACTGTCTCGGAAAGAAAAAAAAGTTAGACCAAGATCTGGGTATATTTTATGTCTTCCAAAATGATGAAATTTCTTCCCATTTCCAAATAGTATTTGTTGTCGAGATTTATCTGAATATTCAAAAGCCATTGTTATGAGTAAAGATGAAGTGTCCTTTCCATTTAACTTTAAAGGAGGTCTTCTATTTACATAGATTATCAAATAGTAATGTCCTTTTCTTACTTAATGTAATTTAGAGTTACGAGAATGTTTCACCCTTCTTGTGACAGGTTTCGTGATGAGAAAATGAGAGAAAAACAAAGACACCAAGAAGAAAGGCTAAAAGCTGCTCTGGAAAAAGCAGTAGCACAACCAAAGAAAAAGGTTTGTTTTGCTATTAACAGATCCATCCACATCAATATGTGAGCGCCTCTTTGGTACAAAAATACCTTATTCATCTAACTTATTCAGGTTGAACTTCAGAAAGATAATCTTTCTTGCTCACAGCTTCAATTAGTCTCTCTCTGGTTCCTTGTTACTTTTTAGAATAATTCAAATTAGTGGCCCTACAGTTCTCAGTTAGACCCACTTTTTAGTAAAAGCCTCTTTCCTTTTTTTCATAGCCTTAGGTTCATTAAAATCAGATTTTTTTTTTTAGTGTTTTTTTGGGAATAGATTATAACAGCATATGGTTCAAAGCTCAAAAGATACAAGAGTATTTGGTGAAAAGCCACTCTTCCTCAGTTCCCCTTTCTGGAGGCAACCACTGTTAACAGGTTCATTTACATCCCTCTGGAAATATACATACACAAGTATGTATTTATGTACGTATTCTTTTTCTTACGAATGATCTAGGAACTTGGCTTCTTTCACTCAGCAATGTTTTGGAGACAGTGAACCCAGAGAATCACATGTAACTGTGGGACTGTAAATAATCCCCACATTGTAAAGATGATGAGATTGACAGTTGGGAGTTAAAATGATTTACCCAGAGTAACTTCCGACTTAACAGCAGAATCAGGACCAGAAGCCAAGGTTCTTTATTTTGCAAGACTACCTGCCCAATCAGAAGTTTAGGATTAGGTAGTCACATAAATGTGGTCCATCACTTCTACACAGGGGTAAGGAGCGCCTTTTGTTTCTATATGCCACTCTTTCCCTCCTCTGGGATAGGGTCTGAAATATATTCCAGAAAGACAAAGTTATCTGCAAAGCTATTGTGGACACTGACTCTTACCATAGTAATAGCTAACACATAATGAATGCTTACTGTGTGCCTTACAACCAACTTCTTGAGGTAAGAACTTAAAAAAATTTCTGAAGTATGGAAATGGTTAATAGGTGCCATGCCAAAAAAGTGATTACTTCAAAATATTTTATTGAAATAAATACTTCATCTTAAAAAGTGCATTTATCTAGTTCAGTTCTTTCCATGAAGACTTTCCTCACCTGTCCTCTCCTCCCAAGAATTAACCATTCATCACGCTTCCACATGCACTATTTAGTAAACCCACCAAATTGAAATTATTTTAGACCATGAGTTTTATGACATTTGTATCCCTAATACCTGGCACATCATGGATACTTGATGTATAGTGAATTAACATACTAAAAATATGCGTAAAAACTAAAAAATGGAAAAAACTGGGGAAAACATGGTTATCTGACAAATCAACAACACACAAAAGGCCTCTGATAGAAGCTGACCCAGTTAGGATACTTCATCACTGGTAATTTTCTCAAACAATATTAATAACAAATGTTACCAAAGATCTCTGAGTTAAAAATTCTGATATGCAAAAGCAATTCAGAGATTCTAGTCCCCCAAGGACATTTTTGTTGTTACAGTGATGGAGAAGAGTGCCATTGTTATTTAGCTTCCCTTGGGCCTGCAATGCAGGGGACAATCTCACATGAGAATTGTCCTAAAATGTCAATAGTGCCTTTTGAACATAGTGGCAACGTCCCATCAAATCTCATAGAATTATGGTAGTTTCCCCATTTACACATTTAATTTATACAAATTCAGCTATAAAAGCAAAACAGAAACAAAAAGCAGGGGAGAGAATCCCAAAAGTAAAAGAAAAGTAAGTAGTAATATACTTGAGTATATGCCCCAGAGAGAATGAATAGGTATGAACTAGGGATTTCCCAAAGCCTCTTCTGTTGGTTAACACCTCCAGAAGCCAACCAGTGTTCAAGATGGTACATGGTTTTCTGAACTTTTTATTTAACAAGATTTCTAAATGCTAGTCAGGTGCTCAACAGGAGAAAGCTATCTCTTCCAACCACGGAGGAAAAACTGACTATGGCACTTACTGAGAAATAAAATGGTGGCCTTCAACATGGTGCTTTTCTAAGTTGACCACATTTGAACCATATACTATTTGATGACTTTACCTAAGTTTTCCCACTTCCCAATAAAATCTAACTGCTGTTCCTTTGGCATACTTATTGGTGTCCAATTTGCTATTCAACTTTGCCTAGCACGTTAGACATCTGTTAGGTTATGAGTCCCTTTTAACTGTGATTAGTTAATATTTCAAATGATATTATTCCTTGTAAAAATCAAGTTAATATTGGTATTTCACAAACTTCAAAAGAAAATGGCTATGCTCAAAAATATTATTTTGTTTTTCTTTTGTTTCAGTTGGGAAGACGACTTGTGTATCGTTCAAAACCTCCATCTGGTAACAAACAGCAGCTACCTTTAGTCAATGAGACGAAAACAAAATCACAAGAGGAGGAATATTTTTTTACTTGAATAAAAGTAGTAACATATTTTATTACCAGAATGTCTTAGGTATATTTTGTAAATTTTGGCTTTCACTAATGGCAATATTCTGACCCATGTACCAGGCCTAATCAATTTGAGAAAGATAGGCCCTTATTCTAAGGGCTATAGGATTAGAAATGAGTTATTTTCTTTTGTTGAAGCCTTTAAGTATTCATATCATAAGTATTATTCCATATAGCTAAACATTTTTATCTATACTTTGAGTTGTCCCACTTGGGGATACACATAAAAGATAGTTTAATGATAAAACTGTATGGTAAATGACCACTGAAGTATAATAATGGCCATTCTCTTACAACATGATTATTTAAATGATATATTTTCTCAACCCATCTGTAGGGAAGTTCACAGCATGCTGTTATTACTATGGAATATACAAATATTTTAACAATGTACAACCCTAAAATATCTGAAGGGTTTTGGGGGGGCTTAAAACTTAACCTCGAGGTTATGGTATCAGAACATCTGTGAGCCTGGTTGTTACTTCACATTACATTTTGTTCAGAGAACTTTCTTCTCCTTAGTAAACAAACCATATGCCTTCAGCCTAAATGTCAGTTCCCAATTTCTGTTGTGCCTTGTCTGCACAATCATTTTTAGATGTTTCCATTTTAGCTACAATATGTGCATTTAGCTTATACTGACAGAGAAGTAACATGTAATTTTACTAAGTAAAATAAGATAGTATATTATTAATACCAAAAACATGTTTAATTTTATACATGTTAAAAGTGGCTCAAAAATAACTTTAAAAGAAAAAGTTGCATTTAAAAGGTCTCAGCTAATATATAATTTTACAAGAAAAGGTCTGAAATTCACCTTCATAAAAACATCTAAAGCATATAAATAACTATCCTTTACAGGAAAAAAACAGACTATCAAGCTTACAAAAGAAAAGCAACTTAAATAAAATTCGGTGACTTTTAAAGCATTAGTTTTGTGAGTAATCTTTCTCAATTGGTTCAGCATTTGAGCTTTGCTTGTAAATATCTGAATACAAATAGTTCACAAGTCAAGTTGAAGAACAAACAAATCTTTATTGTCTAGAAATATATATATATAAAAAAAAAAAATCCCGGGGGCTGGGGTCAGGAAAAAAAAAAAACCTCCCACAAAATATGCTATTCTCTCATTTCCCCATCTTCTTCCTCTTCTTCCACACCTCTGATATAAAGGACATTATTACACCTGTAAACAGAAAAAGTCCATTTTGTTGTTCCAACCAGAAACCATGTATGATCTGAATTACTATATTTTTATTATGAAAACACTGATTGCTATATTTTT
Organism: Cebus imitator; assembly: GCF_001604975.1. Lineage (NCBI taxonomy): Eukaryota > Metazoa > Chordata > Mammalia > Primates > Cebidae > Cebus > Cebus imitator. Next base: position 13,556,461 of record NW_016107333.1, on the reverse strand, counting down.
AATATTCTTGTCTTTAAAAATATATATATTTGTTTTGAAAAAACGTTTTACATAGATATGTTGAAAAGCACATGGCACTGATTTTCCACCATATGGTTGTTATAAAATGACATCTTTATAATTTTCCAAGGGAAATCATTATCAGAATTTGGAGCTTTGAAGCTAGTACAGAAAATGAATATAACAAAAATTCTTACAAACAGCCAGACTCAACTAAAATTCAAAACTAAGTGCCTCCAACAAAGGCCACTGAAAAAGGTTATAGAGCCAGAAAATTTAACATCAACACGAGAAAAATCTTTTGGCCAGTTCTAAAACATTTGAAAACTTACCTATGACAAGTTTAACAATTTCAAAGACTTCTGAAGTCTAACTGTAAAGTATTATAAATTAATACTGATTTTTTTTTAAAATAAGTAACTCCAAAATTGAGGCATTAATATATTTAAAACAGGTATTCCTAATGCTCACCAGTAACTCCTTACATATACCACTGCTGTTTTTTACCTTATTAAAACTTCACCCAGATGTCCAGACAATGCTCCATCTATGTATTCTTCTGTATTTGCAAGCTTTCAATAAAAAAAAAAATGTTAGTATAATCACACAGGAGGAAAATATTACAATACAGCTAATACTGGTGAGAGAACTTATTAACTGAGACCTTTCTATACGAACAACTCAAATGTATCTATAATTAATAAACAGAAGATGAGCTTTCTATTACTACTGTAGGACTTTTGGTTTCATATAAACCTTCAGTAAAATTAACATTCATGGATGTAGAACAAATAGATAATAAAGCTTGTTTCAACATAAGCTTCTGAATATCCCAGGTTATGTAAGTTTCAGATATCAAAACTGTGTGGAAGCAGGCAGTCTCTACTTTATGAATAAATTGTGATTAAAAAGTTTTCTGAAAATTCATTCTAAAGCACCAAATGTTGTTTTCTCAGAGTCAAACATTATAAAGCATACTGAGGTGTCCAAATGGGTGTACAAAAGCTATTGCTAACATGCCAAATACCTTTATATTAGTCAACATCTAAAGCAGGTAATTGAGTAAGAATTTTCTTCTTTTCTTGCCTTTTAAGAAACAGGGTCTCACTCTGTTGCCCAGGCTGGAGTGCAGTAGCACAATCATAGCTGACCAAAACCTCCAACTCCTAGGCTCCTCCCACGTCAACCTCCTGAGTAGCTAGGACCAACAGCATGTGCCCCCGAGCCTGGCTACTTCAAAAACAATTTTGCTATATTGCCGAAGCTGGTCTGGAACTTCTGCCCTCAAGTGATCCTCCTGCCTTGGCCTCCCAAAGTACTGGGATTATAAGTATGAGCCACCACATCTGGCCAATGAATAAGAACCCTTTTTAAATTTTATACTAATAAATAGGGGAAAAGAGGTTCTTAAGAGCAAGTTAAATAGTTAAGTTTGACCTTTACAGTTATTTTGTTGAACTCTATTACTTCTAATTTTATATCAAAATGTTTAGCTTTCCTTCTACACATATAGGTAATAAGCTTTACTTGTAATTAAAAAAAAATCACAATCAATGCCACCTGGGACTCAGAGACGGAACTAAGAGCAGTGAAGGGAGAGGGAGGTTTCCTTCACAAACAAGCATGTGGAAAAGGAAACGAAAAATAGGGCTTAACAATAAGGATTAAATTAGGATGTAACATAAAGCATGAAAAACATGTTAATGAACAGTACTGATGTTACTCCCTCTCTTACAGAAAACAAAAAGTAATCTACATTATCCAGATGATACAGCTTTGTCTGAAATATATGAGGTTGTTGAGACAATTAGTTTGTATGTAACGGCTATAAGAAATAATATTAAGAGCAATTAATTTTCTGTAAAAGGTAACTACAACATTTAACCGGTTTCTAAACAATAATGCTCCAGATACTTTCTATCATGTATTAAATTCAGTCTTCACCATCACTCAACAGGCTCTCTATGTCCACCATTCCAGCCTTTCTATTGTTCTTCCCTTAACTCAATCTGCTCTGGCCTTCTTGCTATGCCTTGAACATACCCAGCACGCTTCTGCCACAGGCCCTTTGTACTTGCTGTTCCCTCAAACTGGGATGCTTTTCCCCAAACACTCACCTGAGTTGTACACTAATTCTGGTATCTTCCAGAATTTGTTTCCTCAGAGAGGTTGTCCTATATAATATTGCACATACTGTCTATCCCCTTTTTCTTCATGGATAGCATCTATCACACCTGTTACCACATTATATTACCACCTCCCACTACTAAAATATAAACTCTGGAGGGCAGGGACGTTGCTTTGTTCAATGCTATATTCATAGTGCCAGTCACATAATGGGAGTCAATAAATATTTGCCAAGTGAACAAATTCAAATGCTGGTATCAATATGGTTGACTACTCAAAGTGGTTGGTTACCCAGGTATTTTCTAACTCTAGCAAGCTCACTAGCAAGCTATACTGATTCTAAAACAAATATTAAGTGGTAATTCTTTTATTATTGAGATGTTAATTTCCATAGCATAAAATCCACTCTTTTAAAGTGTACAATTCAGTGGCTTTTAGTATATTCAAAAAGCTGTGCAACTATCACCACTAATTCCAGAATACTTTCATCACAATTCATTTACGTCCCAGATTTTTCTATGGTCTTGGTAAATGATTCCTGTTTTAGGAAATTTTCCAAACCCAAACTATGCTTTGAGGACCTTAGTGTCCTGTGCTTAGGTGGTAAATGCTTAAGTTAAGGAAAATCATCGCTCTCTGCCTACTTAATGTACTCCTTTCAGCACTCTTCTCTCAAGTATGGAATCCTAGGATTCCTGATTGGATTGACCAACTGTCTTGATAGCCTTTAAAAACCTGGCTGGAACTGTTTACAATAGCAAAGACCTGGAACCAACCCAAATGCCCATCAATGATAGACTGGACAGGGAAAATGTGGCACATATACACCATGGAATACTA